>NC_072428.2:46848500-47157000 GCF_028878055.3 Symphalangus syndactylus | reverse complement strand
CAAGAAGTCACCAGAGACAGCTCAGAGACCTCGAGGAAGAGCAGATTTAAGATGAGTGACTGGACATGAGAGAGATACCTCCTCATGGAACATGTCTCTCTTGAAACATCTACAAACACTTGACATAGATCTATAACTATGTTCACTTAACTCTATCTGGGCTTTGATACAGTCATCTTCAAAAGTAACTAATGAGTAATTCTGCTAACTTAACTACTTTTCAGTTCAGGCTCTGATTATTTCAACTGCCATTTATTAAATACAATGCTAGCTTGCTGTTGAATGGGATCCAGGCATGAGATGATTTTAACCCATCTGCAGCTTTTTGCAGGTCCTAGACATATGGAGCTATCCCAATCTGCATAGTGGAGGCAGAACTGAAAGATATTCTGTCACATACTTTCTTGTTCAAACAAGCAAACAACCTAGATAGTCTGGGTCTTCTCCATATCTGCTTTAGAAAATTACAAGGTCTTCTGGGGGTAACAGCTCTAGCCCAGATACAAGATGACCCTATTACAGCTAGGGAGTTGGATTAGTGAATCCCTGGGGTTGACTCACTTGTTGCTGGCTGGCCCAGTGGAAAGTACATCAGACTGCAGCTTCGGGAAGAAGCCCGGCTCATATTTCCCTTGTCCAATCTTCATGTCAAGTAAATGTGGGTGAAGTGCAGTATGGTCAATTTTTGCCAGACGCAGCTCAATTGCTTTCTCTGGATGAGAACACACACACACACACACAAATAAATCAAGTCAAACATTCTTTAAGAATCTAGCTACTCTTCCATTTCCAGCCAAGATAGAGTAAAAGGGACTGATTTTCCTGCCTAATAGGAAAAAACCCATGCAAAATATATAAAATGATAAACTTCAGAATACTGGACATCAGGCAATGAAGGACAGGACCCTGAGAAACAGGTAACAAATGAGGTAACCCCTAGAACTATCCCAGCTAACTGCTTAGAGAAAGCTTCCAGGCTGTGGCTCAGGGAGGGCAGTTCTAGGCAGACTGGTAGACTCCCTGAGTTAAGGAGACCAAGGTGGCTAGAGTTCATATGAATGGTACCAGAGAAGAGAGAGAATCCAGGGGATCTGCAGGGCATTCAGCAGGGTAATGGGTCAGTTCACGCAAGTAAAGAAACTACTCAAGGCTGGAGAAAGAATCACCGTAAAGGATTAGAAGAAACAATACAAAATGCTCACACAGGGCTGGGAATAATGCCTGTCCCCACCTGCCAGACTGGAAAACCTAATCACTCGTGGGGCACTGAGTAAAGTACTCAGAGGGTCTTGCCTCAGTAGTGGAGAATTAATCACAGCCTAAAGGATGCTCTGGTCCTGCCAGAGGAAAACACAAAGGAAAAAGGAAAACACAAAGACATCAAATTATTTCTAAGTAACTTAACTACATCCCAGAACAAAGATTGAGAATATTTATAGGAATATAGAAGTGTCCAGGACCCATATAGTAAAATTCACAGTGTCTGGCATCTAATCAAAGATTACCAGGGCCTGGTAGCTTGCGCCTGTAATACTAGCACTTTGGGAGGCCAAAGTGAGGGTATCATTTAAGGCCAGGACTTCAAGACCAGCCTGGGCAACATGGTGAGACCTCGTCTCTTCAAAAAATAAAAAAAAAATGAGCCAGACATGGTGGCATATACCTTTATTCCTAGCTATTCAGGAGGCCAAGGCCAGAAGATCACTTGAGCCCAGGAGTTTAAGGTTACGGTGAGCTATAATTCACTAACTCCAGCCTGGGCAACAAAGCAGAACCTCTTAAAAACAAACAAACAAATAACAACAACAACAAAAAACTAGAAACATGGAACTCAAACTTCTGAAGATGAAAGCTGTAATATCTGAGATGAAAAATACATGGGCTGGGTTAAAAGCACACTCAACAATGCAGGAGAAAAAATGAGTGAGCTTGAAGCCATAGCAACAGAAATGATCCCAAAGAAGTCACAAAGAGAGAGAAAAAACTGTTGCCATCAAAAGAGTATCAGTGGTGCTGGGATAACTTTATGCAATCCCAGATATTACACGTATGTGTAATTGCAGTCCCTAAGGTAGGGATAGGGAGAACAGAAAAATTACTAGAAGAAATACTGGCCAGAATTTTTACAAATTTGATGTAAACAAAAAATTCACAGATCTAAAAAGCACAATGCACTGCAAGCACAAGAATCATGAAGGAAACTACACCAAAGCCACATCATAATCAAATTGCTCAAAATCAGTGATAAAAAGAAAATCTTAAAATCTGCTAGAGAAAGTAGACATTTTGTATACAGAAAAGATCAAAATTAAGGATGACAGCAGATTTCTTATCAGAAAACAATGGAAGTGTAATATGGTTTGGCTCCATGTCCACACCCAAATCTCACCTTGAACTGTAATAATCCCCATGTGTTGTGGGAGGGACCCGGTGGGAGATAATTGAATCACAGGGGCGGTTTCCCTCATGCTGTTCTCACGATAGTGAGTGAGTTCTCATAGATAATGATGGTTTTATTTTATTTTTTTTTTTTGAGACGGAGTCTTGCTCTTTCGCCCAGGCTGGAGTGCAGTGGCGCAATCTCGGCTCACTGCAAGCTCCGCGTCCCGGGTTCACGCCAGATAATGATGGTTTTATAAGCATCTAGCATTTGCCCTCCTGGCACTCATTCTTTCTCCTGCTGTGCTGTGAAGAGGTGCCTTCCACCATGCTTGTAAGTTTCTTGAGGCATTCCCAGCCATGCGGAACTGAGTCAATTAAACCTCTTTCCTTTATAAATTACCCAGTCTTGGGTATTTCTTCATAGCAGCATGAGAACAAACTAATTACAAAGTGAGAAGACAGAGGAGCGACATCTTTTTTTTATTTTATTTTTTTTGAGACAGGGTCTCATTCTGTCGCCCAAGCAAGAGTGCAGTGGTGCAATCTTGGCTCACTACAACCTCCACCTTCCGGGTTCAAGCGATTCTTGTGCCTCAGCCTCTTGAGTAGCTTGGACTACAAGCACGTACTATCATGCCTGGCTAATTTTTTTTTTTTTTTGTATGTTTAGTAGCAACGGGGTTTCACCATGTTGGCCAGGCTGGTCTCAAACTCCTGACCTCAAGTGTTCTGCCCACCTCAGACTCCCAAAGTGCTGGGATTACAGGCATGAGCCACTGCGCCTGGCCTGGAGCAACAACTTCAGAGTACAGAAAGAAAAAAACTATTAACCTATACTCAGGGAAGATACCTTTCAAAGACAAAAGAATTACAAAAGCTGAAAGAATTCATCACCAGCAGATCTACACTACAAGAAATGTTAAAGGAAGTCTTTCTGGCAGTAGGAAAATAATACCAGATGGAAGTATGGATCTACAGAAAAGAAAGAAGAGCACCAGAAATGCTAACTACACAGTTAATGTATTAGATTTTGTACTTATTATTCAAATCTCTTTAAAAGGTAATTGACAGTTTAAACAAAAATGAAACAAAAATGACCATGTAGTGTTAGGTTTACGATATACGTAAAAGTAAAATAAATGACAATAGCACGTAGGCTAGGAAGAGAGAAATGGAAATAGAGTTTTGTGAAGTTCTTTTTTGCTGTTGTTTAGAGACAGGGTCTCATCATGTGATCCAAGTTGGACTCAAACTCCTGGGCTCAGGCAACCCTCCCCCTTCAGCCTCCCAAGCAGCTGGGACTACGGGTGCACATGACTGTGCCTGGCAGTTCTGTACAGTTCTTATACTATGTGGAAAGTGATATTGTACCACCTAAAAGTAGACTGTGATAAGTTAAATGTGTACTATAAATCCTAAAGCAACTGCTAAAATAACACAAGTTATAGCTAGTAAACCAACAAAGTAGATAAAATGAAATCATAAAAAAAATTGAAAGGCCGGGCACGGTGGCTCACGCCTGTAATCCCAACGCTTTGGGAGGCCAAGGCGGGCAGATCACAAGGTCAGGAGATCGAGACCACAGTGAAACCCCGTCTCTACTAAAAATACAAAAAATTAGCTGGGTGCAGCAGCGGGCACCTATAGTCCCAGCTACTCGGGAGGCTGAGGCAAGAGAATGGCATGAACGGAAGGCGGAGGTTGCAGTGAGTCTAGATCCCGCCACTGCACTCCAGCCTGGGCAACAGAGCAAGACTCCGTCTCAAAAAAAAAAAAAGAAAAAAATTGAAAATATTCAATTAGTACACAAGAGGGCAGAAAAAGAAGAAAAGGGAACAAAGAACAGATGGGACAAATAGAAAACAAACAGCAAAATGACAGGCTTAAACCCAGCAATATCAATAATCACATTAAATGTACATGGTCTAAAGACCTCAATTAAAAATCTGAAACTGTCAAATTCAATAAAAATGCAAAACCCAATTACATGCTGCCTACAATAAATACCCTTTAAATATAAAGACACAAATAGATTAAAAGTAAAATAATGAAAAAGATATGCCCTGTTAGCACTAGTCAAAAGAAAGCTGGAGTAGTTATTAATAACAGACAAAATAGATTTCACAGTAAAGAATATTACTCTGAATAAAGAAGGTTATTTTTTTTTTTTTTAGAAAAAAAATTAAAAATTAGCCAGGCATGGCGGCACACATCTATTGTCCTAGCTACTCGGGAAGCTAAGACGAGAGGATCCCTTCAGCCCACTAGTTCAAAGTTACAGAAAACCATGGCCACAGCACTGCACTCTAGCCTGAGCAACAGAGCGAGACCCCATCACCATTAAAACAACAAAAAAAGAAAAAATCAATATAATTCACCATATTAACAAACTAAAGCTAAAAACCATATAATTACCTCGGTAGATACAGAAAAAGCATTTGACAAAATTCAACATCCACCTCAGATAAAAACTCTGAACAAACTAGTAAGATCCTTAACTGCTAAAGGTTATCTATGAAAAACTTATAGGAATAAGATGCCCACTCTCACCACTTCTATTTGACTTCGTACTAGAGGTTCTAGCCAGTGTAACACAGAAAAAAAAAAAAAAAATAAGAGGAAGAAAAAGAAAAGGAAAAGAAATAAAAGGCATCCAAGGGTGGTGGAAAGGAAAAGTAAAACTATCATTATTCACAGGTTATGTGACTGTCTATGTGGAAAATCTGATGGATGTACAAAAAAGCTATTAAAAGTTAGTTTAGTATGGTTGCAGGACACAATTTAAACATACAAAATACTATTACAGTTCTATATACTAGCAATGAATAATCAGAAATTAAAATTAAGAAAGCAATACAATAGCACCAAATTTATATAACACAAAACAATTTAAAATAACACCAAAAAATATGAACTACTTAGGGAAAAATCTGATAAGACATATAAAACCTGTACCCTGAAAAGTACATAATGCTATTGAGAAAAATTAAAGATGACCTAAATAAATGGAAAGATATGCCATGTTAATGGATCAGAAGACTTGGTACTGTTAGGATGTCAAATATCAATCAAAATCTTAGAAGGTTTCTTTGCAGAAGTTGGCAAGTTGACTCTAAATATGTATGGAAATACAAAGAACCCAGAATAGCCAAAACAACTTTGAAAAGAAGAACAAAGTTAGAAGATTAACACTACTTGATTTCAAGATTTATATTAAGCTACAGTAATCATTTAATGTAAGCTACAGTAATCAAGACAGTGTGATATTGGTATAAATGTAGACCAACAGATCAATGAAACAGAACAGAGAATCCGAAGCAGACAAACACATATACAGACTAATAACATTTTGACAAAAGCAAAAAGGCAATTCATTAGAGAAAGGATGGTCTTTTCAATAGATGAATATCTATATGAAAAAAAATGGACCCATAACTTATACTACTTACAAAATTAACTTGAAATGGATCAGAGACCTGAACGTAAAACCTAAAACTCTAAAACTTCTACAGTGAAATACAGGAGAAAATCTCTATGTGACCTTGGTAGGGCAAAAATGTCTTAGATACAATAAAAGCATAATCCAACTGATAAATTGGGCCTCATTAAAATAAAAGATTTTGTTCTCAAAAACACACTGTTAAGAGAAATTAGGCACACACAAATCAAAATCACGTCTCCCTTACATTTTCTAGTCTTCTCTCTTTACCTTTCACTCCTGTTCCAGGACCCTCATTAAGATGACAGTCCTTTTGGCAAAGGCTTGAGGACAAGTTCTCCATGCAATTAGACTACTTTAACTCAGTTAGAACATAGGTTCCTGAACTAGAAAATGTAAGACTTTGAACTAGAAAATGCAAGACTTTGTCTAAACTGTCAGCAGTTATATCTTCAAAGCCTAGAAACAAGCCTGGCATATTTATTCATTTGGCAAATATTTCTTGAAGACTTGCCATACATTCGGCATCTGGTAGGTAGTTATAAAATGCAGCAAATGAACGACCAAAATACACAAAAATGCGTTAACAAGGACACTGAACATCCTGCAGGAAGTGAACACACTACTTAATCTAGTACTTCAAGCTAAAACCATTCTCTAGCTAAACTGATGTAGATGAGTCCTCTAAACAAAAGGACATGTTCAATCATTTGTGTAGATTATAACATCCCTACGTGCTGGGTACAATGCCAGAAGAATGGGGGTAAGAAAATGAGTAAATACAATCTCTGTCCTTAAGTTGTTCCCTAATAATGATAGCTAGAAAAAGTAGAGATTATTGAGTAAAAGCATGCACAAAACACCACAGGAACACAGAGGAAGATCAACTGACTCAGTCTGGGGGCATCAGAGAAGGCTTCATAGAGAAGGAAACATATCTGCTAGGTTTGTGTGGCAAATACCATCAACTGCTTACTCATAATTCATTCACCCCTTCTTTCTTGCTTATAGACCTTCATACTGTTCAGGGTAACATTATACCCAGTTCAATGTTTACTTTCACAGCTTCCCATGCACTTGAGGGTGATCATATCATATGATTTTGGCCTATGAGACAATGAAAGTTGTTAGAAATTTCTGGGAAAGCTTTTGCTTTCTGATAAAAGTGGGAAAAATAGGCTGGGCACAGTGGCTCACGCCTATAATCCTAGCACTTTGGAATGCAGAGGTGGGAGGACTGCTTGAGCCCAAGAGTTTGAGGCCAGCCTGGGCAACATGGTGAGACTCTGTCTCTACAAAATATAAAAAATTAGCCAGGTATGGTGGTATGTGCCTGCAGTCCTAGCTACATGGGAGGCTGAGGTGAGAGAATTGCTTGAGCCTAGGAAGTCAAGGCTGTGGTGAGCCATAATCGCACCACTACCCTCTAGCCTAGGCAACCGAGTGAGACCCTGTCTCAAAAAAAAATAATAAAAAAATAAAATAAAATAAAGAAAAAAAAAGGTGGAATGGCAAATATAGCTGGCATCAACCTTCCCCTCTTCTTGCCTCAAATGTGAATATGAAAAGCTTCTGGGGCTGGGGCTGGGTGTGGTGGTTCATGTGAGTAATGCCAACACTTTGGGAGGCCAAGACAGGAGGATTACTTGAACGCAAAAATTCAAGACCAGATGGAGCATAGCAAAACCCTGTCTCTATAAAAAAAAATTTTTTTTTAATTAGCCAGGCATGGGAGCACATGCCTGTAGTCCTAGTTGCTTGGGAGGCTGAGGCAAGAGAAACACTTGAGCCCAAGAGTTCAAAGTTGCAGTGAGCTATGTTCACACCACTGCATTTTAGCCTGGGTGACAGAGAGAGACTCTGTCACACACGCAGAAAAAAGGGCAGAAAAGAAAGAGCTTCTGTAACCATGAGGCTTTCATTGACATCCTTTAAAAAAAAAAAAAAATGAGGCAACAGTATGACCATAAAAGCCAACAACAAGGATTCACTGAATAAAAAGACAGAATCTCAGTTCTTGATTACATCGTTGAGCAGCTGAACCAACACCAGCAACCACCAATTGTGTACTTCTTACTAATATAAGAAAAATAACCCCCTATTTGTTTAACCCACTGCTGATTAGGGTCTCTACTACATACAATGAGATCCATTCCTAACTAACAGTGTTAAAGGATGAGAAGAAGATAACCAGGCAAAAAAGGAAAAAAAAAAAAACAACGAAGAAGACTACAGGCAATGGGAACCACATACACAAAGGCAGAAACATAAAGAGGCTGGCATATTTAGGAAAAGGGACATGTTAATTACATAATCCAAGAGGCTAGAATGTACAGTTCCAAGGAGGCCTTACCTGCTTCATCCACAGTGGTACACTTCTGGTACATGGATGTACGGAGAGTAGGTGTCCGGACATTCAACAGCCTGATCTTGTCAACTCGGGAATCAAATACCCGGAGCACAGGGTCTTTATCATCATCATCATGACACATTATTTTGTTGTCAATAAAAGATGCAAACATCTGAGTCTCTAGGAATCTTGAGAGGAAGGGCAGGTAGGGCTCAGGCTGATCTGACAGAAAAGATGCCTGGTGGGACCAAAAAGAAGCAGTAATTGACAAGGAAAACAGTAATGTCAATGTGCCCAAGGGATCCAGTAGGTTAATTATTCTCTGAAGCTGCCTAGGTCTTTAAGAAAACCAAGCTGCAAAATCTCTACATTTAAAAAAAAAAACAAAAACCACTCATGTAAGTTCAGATATCTTAAAACTTTGACACTGGAACAAACTCACTTGGGTAACCTATTGAGTCAACCAATCTTCCCAGAATCCTGATGTTCACTCTACATGTATATCTTTGCCTTAAGAGATCCCTTTGGCTGAAGGTAAATCATCTGATAATAATAATCAACACATCTATTCATAAGCAACAAGACCTATTTTATCAACATCAAATGGACCAACATCAAATGGACCATAAACTTGTTTCCAGCGTATAATAATCTTCCATTACTTCTTCGAGTAATTTTCCATTATTTCTTCAAGACATAACTGGCAAGTTCTCATTTCTCACCACCTCCCAAGCAGGATTACACTCACTTTATCAAAGTTTTGCATTTGCTCCCTGTTGGTAAACCAGGATTCCTTATCCTGGCTGGGTTGGATGACAAACACCTCATAATCTGCAAACATCTGAGTGAAACGATTTGCAAAAACTTCCCGGATCTGAATGTTTAGCTGGTAAATCCTGAGTTCTTCTTCATCACACTGAACTTTGAGATCCTTATTGCTGCTGGGGTCTTCACGTACTTCCAACTACAAAAAAAGAAAAAGCAGTTGAGAACACATACACTTTTTCCTTTTAACCCAAGGAATGCAATTCCTGATGTTTTTATCTGATTTTTTTTACAGTGCTCATTTACTTGGCAGCAAATGATGAGAACAAAAGAAGAAAAACTGGAAAAAATAAATAAATAAAAGGAAAGGGACTCAGACACGGAGGAGAGAAAAGTCAAAGAGTTTCACTTAAAGATATCCAACAACTCAATGAAAGTGGAGATAAGATCTTTATGGGCAGAGAGAGATTCTGCCATGAAAGAAAAGGTGCTAATTATCTCAAAGGTCAGGGAGAAGCGAAGGAATGTGGGAGGTCAATTTAACAAAGCAACAAGGTTAAATTCTGGCTCTCTTGATTTTTTGTTTTCCCTCATATCACTTTCCTTCTTTCTGCAAAAAAAACCTTTCTTTTTTTTTTTTTTTTTGAGACAGAGTTTCACTCTTGTTGCCCAGGCTGGAGTGCAATGGCACCACCTCGGCTCACCGCCTCCCAGGTTCAAGTGATTCTCCTACCTCACCCTCCCCAGTAGCTGGGATTACAGGCATGCGCCACCATGCCCGGCTAATTTTGTATTTTTAGTAGAGATGGGGTTTCACCATGTTGGTCAGACTGGTCTTGAACTCCTAACCTCAGGTGATCCTCCCACCTCAGCCTCCCAAAGTGCTGGGATTACAGGCGTGAGCCACCACATCCAGCCCAAAAAACCTTTTTAATCTCACCAAATATTTCTGTTCCTCTTTAACTGCCCATGATTTTTGAAAAATATCTACTCTACTAAGCAAAAAAAAATCTGCTCCACTAAAGCAGAAAAAATGAAATATTTCACTAAAAAACAGCCCAACAAGATTATTACATTGGCCCATTGGTTTATAAGTAACTTATGAAAGTAATTTAACAGTGAGAATTCAAGAGGACTAGATTCTAGACTCAGCTACGTATTAGGCATTTAATCCTAGGCAGAACACTTAGGCTCTCTAAACCTTGGTTTCTTTGGCTATAAAACCTGTTCTATCTGCCTTAGGTTGCTGTGAAACTCAAAGGGCAATGTATCTAAAAGAGATCTGGGCCTGGCACGGTGGCTCACACTTATAATCCCACCATTTTGGGAGGCCAAGGCTGGAGGACTGCTTGAGCCCAGAAGTTTGAGACTAGCTGAGCAACATAGTGAGACCCTGTCTCTACAAAAAAAAAAAATTAATTGGGTGTGGTGGCATGCACGTGTGGTCCCAGCTACTTGAGAGGCTGAGGCAGGAGGATTATCTGAGCCCAGGAGATTGAGGCTACAGTGAGCCGTGACCATGCCACCACACTCCAGCCTGAGTGACAGAGTAAGAACCTGTCTCAAAAAAAAAAAGAGGTCTGAACACTAAGATTACTATCATGCTCTCTCCAATCACTGTGCTGTAGTGTTCACATTGAATGATAGCAGACTCTCCCTGATGTTCAAAGGGGAAGCTACCCAGATTTAGATTAAAGTAACATTTACTAGGATAACATCCGCCAGATGGAATTCAGAGTCCCCCATACAGAACATTCTTTCACTCTCACAAATATGAGTTGTCCAGAACTGGGTGCTTTCTCATCCCATACCTTACTTCACCAGGACAGCACCCTAGCACAGATTACACGTGTCACAGACTCATATACACATCTTACCTTTTCCAGGCTCACCCCAGTCCTCTTGACCAAGGCTTGCAGCCGGGCAATAGTTTCATTCTCCTTAAGAAGCTCGTAGGAATGCAAAGGGGAGCCAGCAATGTTCCCATTTCTCTTGTCTGAGACAAGCTCAGAGGCCCGAAGCCTCTTCAGCTTGGAGGCACTCTCACTGCAATGAAGATTCCCTTCAGGGGGAATTCCAAATGCCATGAGAATCTCAGAGACTTCCTGGACAAACTCCAATTTGTTGGGAAACTGTGGCAAGTCCTCTGGCAACTCAATGAAGTGGTTATCAATGTCCACAAAGCAGAGGTTAGCCTGGAAGTCAAAACAGGATGAGGAGTATGAATAACTCCAGAGCATTATGGGAAGAAGTTTTAGAAAGGTTAGTGAACAAGAGGGCAAAAACAAAACACCTGAAATGGCTATATTTGAGATATGGTATAAGGAAGATAGGGCTCAGAAATAAGACAGACTTGAGTTCCAATTTTACCCTGCCACATTCTCGTTGTGTGACCTTAGGAAAGTTACTTAACTTTTCTGATTCTATTTCCTTAGCTGTAAAATGGAGATAAAGAGATAAACAACTTATGTTAGAGTGGTGAGGATTTTATTATATCACAGATGTTTGGCATCAAACACAAAGTCTCATACATGGTAAACACTCATTAAATGTTTGGTAAAGGCCAGGCGCAGTGGCTCACATCTGCAATGCCAACACTCTGGGAGGCTGAGATGGGCAGATCACTTGAACCCAGACTGTTGTCCAGACTGGTCTGGGCATCATGGAGAAACTTAGTCTCTACAAAAAAATGCAAAAATTAGCCAGGGATGGTGGCATGCACCTACAGTCTCAGCTACTTGAGAGGCTGAGGTAGGAGGGATCGCCTGAGCCCAAGAAGCTGAGGCTGCAGTGAGCCATGATCACACCATTGCACTCCAGCCTGGGCAACAGAGTGAGACTCTGTCTCAAAAAATAAAAAATAAATGCCGGGTGAATTTGTGAATTCTATACTGAGTGAAAAGAACCCTAGGAGTGAGTTCAAAAAGTCTAGGTTCCAGATTTGACTCTGTTATGATCTCCCTCTATGACCCTGGGTATACCATTCTCTCTTTCTGAGCCTCAGTCTTAATTTGTAAGGTTTAGCGGCTGATCTTTGTTCTTTCTGTGCTTCCTTCTGGATTTAAAATTGCTTCTGAGAGAATGTAAAGAGATAGTGCTCATACACTGCTGATGAGGTAGATAATCAGGATTAACAAACAATTTAGGGGCCAGGAGCAGTGGTTCATGCCTGTAATCCCAGCACTTTGGGAGGCCGAGGCAGATCACCTGAGGTCAGAGGTTTGAGACCAGACTGGCCAACATGGTGAAACCCCATCTCTGCTAAAAGTACAAAAAGCAACCAGGTGTAGTGATGGGCACTTGTAATCCCAGCTACTCAGGAGGCTGAGACAGAACAATTGCTTGAACCCGGGAGGCAAAGGTTGCAGTAAGCTGAGATTGTGCTACTGCACTCCAGCCTGGGCAACAGTGTGAGACTCCTTCTCAAAAAACAAACTAACAAAAAAAACCCCACAGTAATGCGGCAGTATCTAGCTATCCCTATTTTACAGACAAAAACTGACACAGAGAGGTTAAGTAACATGCCAAAAGTCACACAGCTATTAACTAGTACAGCCGTGACTTGAACTCAGCTACCCTGACTTTAGTCATGTGCTTAAGCTCTTAACCATCTACTCTTCTCCTCTTTAGCGGTCTTGTACATTTAATTTAAATACTTTGTAGTTTAACAATGGTATACTATTCCACCATAAAAATGAATGAAATCCTGTCATTCATGGCAATATGGATGAGCCTGGAGGATATCATGTTAAGTGAAATAAGCTAGGCACAGAAAGATAAATACCACATGTTCTCACTTGTATGTGGGAGCTAAATATGTTGATCTCACTGAAGTAGAGAATAGAAGAGTGGTTACCAGAGACTGGGAAGGGTGGCAAAGAGGAGGAATAGAAAGAGACTGATTATCCAATACAAAATTATAGCTAGATAGGAGGAATGCAGTCTTCTATAGCACTGTAGGGTGACTACATTTAACAAAAATTTGTTGTATTTTTTCAAGTAGCTAGAAGAGAGGATTTTGAATGTTACCAATACAAATAAATAAAAAAGGCTTGAGATGATGGATAGCTAATTACCATTTGATCATTACATACACCCCCATTTGATCATTACATACACGTACTGAAATATACATACCCTGTAAATATGTATAATTGTGTGTCAATAAAAATGTGTGTGTACATATATATTTAAATACTTTGTTATTCTTGTCCCTGTTGAAATGTTCTTGCAGGTATAAATTACAAAAGCCTTTCATTTTTGTATATTTATCTTATACTCATGAATCTGTTCTAGCCAAGACAACATTGCCTTCATTGCAGTACATTATTAAATGCTTAAGGGTGCTTCTGTTCCATTCGTGTAACAGAGATAATAATATTACCAATGTCATAGATTTGAGGATTATATGACAATAAATGTCAAGGATTTAGCACAGTGCCAGGCACATAGTACATAATAAATGTTAATCAACATTGTTATAATCATCATGGAATATACAGTCTGAATGGACATATATACAATATTAATGGATAGAAAAAAATCCATGAGAAAATGCTAATAATCCCAAATTTACTTGTTAATTGAATGTAAATATTTCCAAAATCTCAGCAAGATTTTTTTCTGAAGGGTGTTGTCTCCTAACTAATTCTGAATTTTGTCTGGAAGAATAAAAGAAAAAAATAGCCAAGACCATTGAAGGGAGACTTGCCTTACTAGATTCTAAAATAGACAAAAACAATAATCCACTAGAAAAGGTCTTGAATAGACCTGAATATAGCCTGAATATTTGTCCCTGCTCAAATCTCATATTGAATTATGATCTCCAGTGCTGGAGGTGGAGCCAGGTGAGAGGTGTTTTGGTCCTGGGCTGGATCCCTCATGGCTTGGTGCTATCTTTGTGACAGTGAGTTCTCAAAAGATCTGATAATTTAAAAGTGTGTGGCACCTCCCAACCACTCTCTCTCTCATGCTCCTGCTCTGGCCATGTGACATCCCTGCTCCCCATTCACCTTCAACTATGATTGTAAGCTTCCTGAGGCCTCCCCAGAAGCCAAGCAGATGCCAGCACCATGCTTTCCATAAAGTCTGCAGTACAATAAGCTAATTAAACCTCTTTTCTTTAAAAATTATCCAGTCTTGCTACTGTAGTCCCAGCTACTTGGGAGGCTGAGACAGGGGAATCGCTTGAACCTGGGAGGCGGAGGTTGCAGTGAGCCGAGACTGCGCCACTGCACTCCAGCCTGGCAACAGAGAGAGACCTCATCTCAAAAAAATACATATATATATATATATATATCTCCAGTCTCAGGTATTTCTTTATAGCAATACAAGAATGGCATATATATATATGTATCTCCAGTCTCAGGTATTTCTTTATAGCAATACAAGAATGGCCTAATGCAAGACCCATGCATTGTAGGTGAATTTTTCAACAAATGTTTTGGGGACAAATGCTGTCCATTTAAAAAGGTTAACATAGGCCGGGCGTGGTGGCTCACGCCTGTAATCCCAGCGCTTTGGGAGACCAAGGCAGGTGGATCACCTGAGGTCAGGAGATCAAGACCAGCCTGACCAACATGGAGAAACCCTGTCTCTACTAAAAATACAAAATTAGCCGGGCGTGTTGGCACATGCCTGTGATCCCAGCTACTCGGGAGTCTGAGGTAGGAGAATCACTTGAACCCAGGAGGCGAAGGTTGCAGTGAGCCAAGTTGGCGTCATTACACTCCAGCCTGGAAACGAGAGCGAAACTCCATCTCTAAATAAATAAATAAATAAATAAATAGGTTAACATAATACTATACTCAAAAATAAAATTTGAGGCTGGGCACAGCGGCTCATGCCTGCAATGCCAGCACTTTGGGAGGCTGAGGTGGGTGGATCGCTTGAGGCCAGGAGTTCAAGCCCCAGCCTGGTCAACATGCCAAAACCCCGTCTCTACTAAAAACACAAAAATTAGCCAGGCATGATAGCGTACACCTGTAATCTCAGCTACATGGGAGGCTGAGGCACGAGAATCATTTGAACCCAGGAGGCAGAGGTTGCAGTGAGCTGAGATCATGCTACTGTACTCCAGCCTGGGTGACAGACCAAGACTCTGTTTCAAATAAATAAAAATTGAGAGATGTTGAAAATTTAAATTTTTTTAAAAGCCACTTTTATGTTTTTAAAATAGTCCTATGGGCCGAGCATGGTAGCTCACACCTGTAATTTCAGCATTTTGGGAGCCTGAGGTAGGAGAATGGCTTGAGTCCAGGAGCTCAAGACCAGCCTATGCAACATAGCGAGACCTCGTCTCTACTAAAAATTTTAAAAGTAGCTGAGTATGGTGGCACACGCTTGTAATTCTAGCTAATAAATTCAGCCTTGGAAGGCTGAAGAGGACTGCTTAAGCCCAGGAGTTCAAGGTTGCAATGAGCTATAATTGTGCCACTGCACTCCAGTCTGGGCAATAAAGTGAGACCCTGTCTCAAAAAAAAGCAAACAGGAAAAAATCTTTTAGAGGTACATACTGAATATATCTGGATGGCAAAATAATGCTGTATGGGATTTGCTTTAAAATAATCCACTAGGTGGAGTGGAGAGGAGGATATATACAGAAGAGTAGCCATGAGTTGATGATAGTTGAATAATAATGGATGTGGCCCAGTGTGCTGGCTCACTCCTGTAATGCCAGCACTTTGGGAGGCCAAGGCAGGCAGATCACTAGAGGTCAGGAGGTCGAGACCAGCCTGGACAACATGGCGAAACCCTGTCTCTACTAAAAATACAAAACTTGGCCAGGTGTGTTGGCACCCACCTGCAGTCCCAGCTACTCAGGAGGCTGAGGCAGGGGAATCACTTGAACCTGGGAGGTGGAGGTTTCAGTGAGCTGAGATCATGCCACTGCACTCCAGCCTGGGTGACACAGCAAGACTCTGTCTCAAAAAAAAAAAAAAAAAAAAAAGATGCTAATCTCTTTACCCTTACATCCATCTGATATTTTCCATAAAAAAAGTAAAAAAATAAAATCAACCCCCAAAAGTATTAAAAGAAAATATATGCCAAGCATGGTGGCTCACACCTATAATCCCAGCACTTCGGGAGGCAAAGGTAGGCAGATCACTTGAGGTCAGGAGTTTGAGACCAGCCTGTCCCAGCTACTCGGGAGGCTAAGGCAGGAAAATTCCTTGATTCTCCTGCCTCCTGAGAGGCAGAGGTTATAGTGAGCTGACATCGGACCACTGCACTCCAGCCTGGGCGACAGAGCAAGACTCTCTCAAAATAAATAAATAAAATTGCCGGGCGCGGTGGCTCACGCTTGTAATCCCAGCACTTTGGGAGGCCGAGGCGGGCGGATCACGAGGTCAGGAGATCGAGACCACGGTGAAACCCCGTCTCTACTAAAAATACAAAAAATTAGCCGGGCACGGTGGCGGGCGCCTGTAGTCCCAGCTACTCGGAGAGGCTGAGGCAGGAGAATGGCGTGAACCCGGGAGGCGGAGCTTGCAGTGAGCCGAGATTGCGCCACTGCACTCTAGCCTGGGCGACAGAGCGAGACTCCGTCTCAAAAAAAAAAAATAAATAAATAAATAAATAAATAAATAAAATTAAAATATAAAAGATGACTATACTATCTTAGGGTGGAGTTAGGCTTTCTAAACTTTACACAAGGCTAGAACCATAAAGATAAATACTGCCATAAAAAAAAAGTTAAAAGATATTCTAGGTATGTTGGCTTGCACCTGTAATACCAGAGTTTTGGGAAGCTGAGTTGAGAGGATCACTTGAGTTTGAGACCAACCTGGGGAAGACAGCAAGACCCCATTTCTTAAAAAAAAAATTAAAAGACAAAACAATCTAGGAAACAATAATTTTTACACAAAACATGTAAAAAGTTCATAATCAAAGAAATCATTAAGACAATTAGTCCAACTTAAAAATGAAAATAGGATATGAAAGGCAAACAGAAGATTAACTTCAAATATATGAGATGATGTTCAATTTCAATTGAACCAGGAAATGCAAACAAAATATTTTTCACCTTATTAGACTGGCAAAAATTTTAAAGATTTATAATGTCCAGTGCTGACTTACTAGGAAACAAAAATTCCATATGTTGTTATTGGGAATATAAACTGGTAATTTTCTGGGGAGAAACTTAGGTAGTTTTTTTTCCAGCCCAACCCAAGAATCAGAATATTGCCAGTACTTTTACCTAACTATGCGCTCCACCCCAATCTGATCCCCCAACCTACATATTCCTTTTTTTTTTTTTTTTTTTTGAGATGGAGTCTTACTGAGGTGTCCAGGCTGGAGTGCAATGGCTCACTGCAACCTCTGATTCCCAGATTCAAGCAATTTTCCTGCCCCAGCCTCCTGAGTGGCTGGGCCTACAGGTGCACACCACCACGCCTACCTAATTTTTGTATTTTTAGTAGAGATGGGGTTTCACCACATTGGCCAGGCTGCTCTTAAACTCCTAACCTCAAGTGATCCACCGGCCTCAGCCTCCCGAAGTGCTGGGATTACAGGCATGAGCCACCATGCCCAGCCCAACCTACACATCCCTGGTCCCAGGTAATCACTATCCTGAATTCTACATTTATTATCTTTTTGCCTTTTGATTTTTAATTTATTGTATATGTATATTTAAATTTTTACATATTTTTAAATTTCATATAGGTTTTTAACTTTTTTTTTTTTTTTTGAGACAGAGTTTTGCTCTATTGCCCAGTCTGGAGTGCAGTGGCACAATCATAGCTCACTGCAGCCTTGACTTCCTGGGCTGCCAAGTAGCTTGGACTATAGGCACACACCATCACACCTGGCTAATTGTTGTTGTTGTTAAGACAGAGTGTCGCTGTGTTGCCCAGGCTGGTCTTGAACTCCTGGCCTCAGGCAATCCTCCCACCTCAGCCTCCCAAAATACTGGGTGGGATCAGGTGTGAGCCACCACGCCCAGCCAGGTTTTTAAATTTTATGCAAGGATTATCATTCCTTAAGCAGTCTTTTGGTAGTAACTTCAATCAACATTAGGTTGAGATTCAACCATTTTGTTGTGTGTAGCCATACTTCATTCATTTTCACTCTTCTATAATATTCCACCATGTGAATATAACATAATGTATTGATCAGTTTTCCTATTAAAAGACATTTGAGGCTGGGCACCATGGCTCATGCCTGTAATCCCAGCTACTAAGGAGGCTGAGGCAGGAGAATCACTTGAACCTGGGAGGCAGAGGTTGCAGTGAGCCGAGATCACGCCATTGCACTCCAGCGAAACTCCATCTCAAAAAAAAAAGACATTCAGGCCGGGCACAGTGGCTCACGCCTGTAATCCCAGCACTTTGGGAGGCTGTGGGCGCATCACAAGGTCAGGAGATCGAGACCATCCTAGCCAACATAGTGAAACCCCGTCTCTACTAAAAATGCAAAAAATTAGCCGGGCGTGATGGCGGGTGCCTATAGTCCCAGCTACTTGGAAGGCTGAGGCAGGAGAATGTCGTGAACCTGGGAGGCGGAGCTTGCAGTGAGCCGAGATCGCGCCATTGCACTCCAGCCTGGGCGACAGAGCAAGACTCCGTCTCAAAAAAAAAAAAAAAAAAAAAAAAAGGACATTTGAGTTGTTTTTTGTTTACTGTATTTACACTGATTGTTATTACATGTTTTCTTGGACTCCTGCAAGATTTTATATATGGGTACATCCTAGGAGTAGAACCACAGTGTTGTAAGGTATGCAAATATCCCATTTTAGAAAATGATGCCTAGCTGTATTCCAAAGTGGTTGCAACAATTTACATTTTTAACGGGCAAACTAAAGTGATCCTACTTATCCAAATACCTCCCAAAACTTGGTATTATCACACTTCTTGAAATCTGCCAACAAAATGAGCATAAAATGGCATTGTATCGTGTATTTGATTTCACTTCCCTGATTAAGAAATTAAGAAAAATTAAGAAATGTGCATTTTTTACGCAATGCCTGTTCATATCTTATGCCATGTTTCTATTGAGTTGCTTATCACCTTCTTATCCACTTGCAGTTCTTTATATTCTCTTGATATTAACTCTTTGTAGGTTATATATGTTATATATTTCTTCAGTTTTTATCTTTAAGGTGTCTTTTTCTTCATTTAGAAAATCCAATTTATCAGGCTGGGCACAGTGCCTCACGCCTGTAATCCCAGCACTTTGGGAGGCCAGGTGGGTGGATCACCTGAGGTCAGGAGTTCAAGACCAGCCTGACCAACATGGTGAAACCTCATCTCTACTAAAAATACAAAAATTAGCCGGGCATTGTGGCACACACCTGTAATCCCAGCTAATTGGGAGGCTGAGGCAGGAGAATCATTTGAACCCAGCAGTCGGAGTCTGCAGTGAGTCGAGATCGCACCACTGCACTCCAGCCTGGGTGACGGTGTGAGACTCTGGACCAATTAAAAAAAAATCCAATTATCAATCTTTTATTATCTTTGATGGATAGTGCTTTTTATAACTTGTTTACAAAACTCTTTCCCTAGCCAGAAGTCAGAAAGGTATTTATTAATATTTTCTTCCACAAGATTTAAACTTGTGCTTTTGACATTTAACTTCTTAATCCATCTGAAGTTGATTTTGTTATGGTTTACTTTATTCCCCCATAGATAAGCAATTTTTCCAGCTCAATTATTAAATAGCTCTTCCTTGAGCATGTATCCCTATTATATATCTAAATGTTGTTTCACTGATCTGTTTCTCCCTGTGCCAACAAGTCATATTCTAAAAGAAGACACTGCAGGGGCTAGGGGAGGGATAGCATTAGGACAAATACCTAACGTAGATAACAGGTTGATGGATGCAGCAAACCACCATGGCACGTGTATACCTATGTTACAACCCTGCACGTTCTGCACATGTATCCCAGAACTTAAGATGTATGTGTGTCTGTGTGTGCTTGTATATTTGTGTATCTGTGTGTCTCTGTACATGTCTGTGTCTACGTGTGTGTTGTCCCTGTATGTGTGGTCTGCATCTGTGTGTGTGGCTGTGTATGTTGTCTGTGTCTTTGTGCCTCTGTGTGAGTTGTCTATGTATTTGTATGTGTGTATCTGTGTCTGTGTTGTCTGTGTGTGTGTGTTTTCTGGATGTTTATGTGTCTGTGCATGTGTATCTATTGTATCTCTGTGTGTTGTCTCTGTGTCTGTGATAATAAAAAAGAAAAAAGAAAAAAGAAGACACTGAAGGGTAGGCGTAGGTCCAGCTTAGTACAACTATTCCATAAACTCTCAATCTATTAAAACTGCATGTTTAACAAGTCCATGTGTGTATCATTCAATAAACTTTTGCTGAGTGCATAAATTACTCTGTCTACCAATCTATAACTAAGAAAGAGAGCTTTCCCATGTCAAAAATTCAAAGACTGTAAGAATCACTTTAAATTTCACTTTCTAGAGCTCCTCCACTGGATAACAACTTTGAACCCCACCTAGTTAAAAGGCCAATAAATGTTTAACTTAACACCTAAAAATAGGCTACATTTTCCTTATTCCTTTAAGATTTTAAAATTATGTCATCAGGCTGCGCCACTACAAGAAATAAAGACAGAATTAAACCATCTAGTCATGAAGATCACCTGCCTCATAAGCCCTGTCCATACACCTAACAAAACAAGGCACTGTGACCCACGAAAGGCACACAATGCAATCATTTACCTCCTCAGTTACCCTCTCCTCAGAAGAAAAAAGCAGTTTCTCCAATAGGAAACACAGAAACAGCTAGAAATAACTATATCTACTAAACAATGCTTGGTTGGCTTTTCTCCCACTACTGTGAACCAAATATAGAGTCTGTAAAGAATCTTTAAAACTCCAATGCTGTGTCCACATTTGTGGAAACCTTTGGTCAGAGGTGGGTAGAGAAGAAATATGCCCATGCACATTTCAGAGATGAATTAGATTAAGATAAGATAGGAGCCTCTGAGTAGGCACCACTAGCCATTCTTTGCAAAAATTGGTTGAAGTTAATATACCCCTAGAGATTGAGTTTTAAAAGAGCCAGGTGCGGTGGCTCACGCCTGTAATCCCAGTACTTTGGGAGGCTGAGGCGGGCGGATCACTTGAAGTCAGGAGTTCAAGACCAGTCTGGCCAACATGGTGAAACCCCGTCTCTACTAAAAATACAAAAAAATTAGCCGGGCTTTGTGGTATGTGCCTGTAGTCCCAGCTACTCGGGAGGCTGAGGCAGGAAAATTGCTTGATCCCGTGAGGCAGAGGTTGCAGTGAGCTGAGATGGCACCACTGTACTCCAGCCTAGGCAACAGAGCAAGACTCCATCTCAAACAAAAAAAAAAGAAGAAAGAATTGGGCTAAAGGAGGGAGTGGTAAAAAAGCAAATTACTACACTTATACAATAGTAAATTACTAGACTCATACAATAGCCTCATGCTGTTTCCTCCCACCATACAGAGGGGCTCTAGCACACAGAAGCACTTACAAAATACTAGGAACTCCTCATATACCCTCCTTCCTCAGCTGACGAGGGGTTACTTCTTACATAACAGCTTTGGGGAGAGTAGCCTGGAAGAGGTACTGAATGCCAAGTGATCAGTTTTCCTCCATTAACCTCCTGCCTTGTTGAGAGGGATTATGGGTAGACTTAGCTGCTCTGAGGTAGTGATCACATGGATCCCCCAAATCCCAAGAAGTCTTCCAAATATCTTCCGCTCAAGGTCACAATGATCTTTCCCAATGCTCAATTCCTAATACCAAAAAAACAGCCAGCCTGTTTCTCCAGTCCATCCTCATGTTATTCATTGAAAAGGAGTTCAACACACAGATGACTGGGAAAAAGCTATTGAAGGAGTGTCCTGAGAAAATGGGGGAAAAGTAGGAAAGAGGGGTCCAAGATAGAAAAAAATGGTACCCCTTTCTTTACTCTAATATCCTTTGCTTAATTCTGTAATATAGCTGTGGATGAAATGCCTCCTTCCCGAACTCAGACAACGAAGCTCCAAAGAGAAGCATTAAGACAAAGGATGCCTCACAAAGGCAGCTCAGCACTTTCACTTGCTCAGGGCCAACTGAGCTCATGTGTTGGTGCAAAAAGGAACAAAGAGCTTTTTACAGACTTCTGATGCCCAAAGACAGCAGTAACTGATGAATTCTGATTTGGTGGGGGGCGGGGGGGGCTAGGAAATGTACACTCTCTGTCCCTCTGGAGAAAGTCCTTTTTATAAACCAAGCTTGCCCCACTTCACTACCCTGATGATGCCCCCTCACACAGTCCCAGGTGAATTTCCCCAGCCCTGCCGGATATGGTTTGGCTGTGTCCCCACCCAAATCTCATCTTAAATTCTCACATGTTGTGGGAGAGACCCGGTGGGGGATAGTTGAATCATGGGGGCAGGTCTTTCCCATACTGTTCTTGTGACAGTGAATAAGTCCCAAGAGATCTGATGGTTTTATAAGGGGGAGTTTCCCTGCAGAAGCTCTCTCTTTGCCTGCTGCCATCCATGTAAACATGACTTGCTCCTCCTTGCCTTCCACCATGATTGTGAGGCTTCCCCAGCCACAAGGAACTGTTAAGTCCATTAAACCTCTTTTTCTTCCCACTCTCAGGTATGTCTTTATCAGCAGCATGAGAAAAGACTAATACAGTTAATTGGTACCAGTAGAGTGGGGCGCTGCTTAAAAGATACCCAAAAATGCATAAGCAACTTTGAAACTGGGTATCAGGCAGAGGTTGGAACAGTTTGGAGGGACCAGGAGAAAACAGGAAAATGTGGGAAAGTTTGGAACTCCCTAGAGACTTGTTGAATGGCTTTGACCAAAATGCTGATAATGATATGGACAATGAAATCCAGGCTGAGGTGGTCTCAGATGAAGATAAAGAACTTGCTGGGAACTGGAGCAAAGGTGACTCTTGTTGTGTTTTACCGAAGGGACTGGCGGCATTTTGCCCCTACCCTAGAGATTTGTGTGACTTTGAACTTAAGAGAGATGATCTAGGGTATCTGGCAGAAGAAATTTCTAAGCAGCAAAGCATTCAAGAGGTCTCTTGGGTGCTGTTAAAGACATTCAGTTTTAAAAGGGAAACAGCATAAACGTTTGGAAAATTTGCAGCCTGACAATGCGATAGAAAAGGAAATCCCACTTTCTGAGGAAAAAAGTCAAACTGGCTACAGAAATTTACATAAGTAACAAGGAGCCAAATGTTAATCCCCAAGACAATGGGGGTAAATGTCTCCAGGGCATATCAGAGGTCTCCACGGCAGCCCCTCCCTTTATAGGCCTGGAGGCCTAGGAGGAAAAAGTGGTTTTGTGGGCCAGACACAGGGTCCCCATGCTGTGTGCAGCCTAGGGACTTGGTGCCCTGCATCCCAGCTGCTCCAGCTGTGGCTGAAAGGGGCTATCATAGAGCTCAGGCTGTGGCTTCAGAGGGTGCAAGCCCCAAGCCTTGGCAGCTTCCACGTGGTGTTGAGCCTGCAAGTACATAGAAGTCAAGAATTGGGGTTTGGGAACCTCTGCCTAGATTTTTGCAGAGGTATGGAAATACCTGGATGCCCAGAGAGAAGTTTGCTGCAGGGACAGTGCCCTCATGGTGAACTTCTGCTAGAGTAGTGCGGAAGGGAAATGTAGGGTCAGAACCCCCACACAGAGTCCCTACTGAGACACTGCCTAATGGAGCTGTGAGAAGACAGCCACCATCCTTCAGACCCCAGAATGGTAGATCCACTGACAGCTTGCACCGTGTGCCTGGAAAAGCTGCAGACACTCAATGCCAGCCCATAAAAGCAGCCAAGAGGGAGGCTGTACCCTGCAAAGCCACAGGGGTGGGGCAGCCCAAGACTATGGGAACCCACCTCTTTTTTTGTTGCTGTTGTTTGGATTTTTTTGGTGCTTTTTTGGGGTTTTTTTTGAGACGGAGTTTCGCTACCGTTGCCCAGGCTAGAGTGCAATGGCACAATCTCGGCTCACTGCAACCTCCACCTCCCAGGTTCAAGCAATTCTCCTGCCTCAGCCTCTCGAGTAGGTGGGATAACAGTCTTGCGCCACCATGCCCAGCCAATTTTGTGTTTTAAGTAGAGATGGGGTATCTCCATGTTGATCAGGCTGGTCTTGAACTCCCGACCTCAGGTGATCCACCTGCCTCAGCCTCCCAAAGTGCTGGGATTACAGGGGTGAGCCACTGCGCCCGGCCAGGGACCTTGCATCAGTGTGACCTGGATGTGAGACATGGAGTCAAAGGAGGTCATTCTGGAACTTTAAGATTTGACTGCACCACTGGATTTCAGACTTGCATGGGGCCTGCAGCCCTTTGTTTTTGGCCAATTTCTCCCATTTGGAATGGCTGTATTTATCTAATGCCTGTACCCTCATTGTATCTAGGAAGTAACTAACTTGCTTTTGATTTTACAGGCTTATAAGGAAAGGACTTGCCTTGTCTCAGATGAGACTATGGACTTTTGAGTTAATGCTGAAATAAGACTTTGAGGGACTGTTGGGAGGCATGATTGGTTATGAAATGTGAGGGCATAAGATTTGGGAGGGGCCAGGGCAGAGTGATATGGTTTGGCTGTGTCCCCACCCAGAGCTCATCTTAAATTCCCATGTGTTGTGGTAGGGCCCCAGTGGGGGGTAGTTGAATCATGGGGGCAGGTCTTTCCCATGCTGTTCTCATGCTAGTAAATAAGTCTCACAAGATCTGATGGTTTTACAAGGGGGAGTTTCCCTGCACAAGCTCTCTCTTTGCCTGCTGACATTCATGTAAGATGTGACTTGCTCCTCCTTGCCTTCCACCATGATTGTGAGGCTTTCCCAGCCACATGGAACTCTAAGTCCATTAAACCTCTTTCTTTTGTAAACTGCCCGGTCTCAGGTATGTCTTTATCAGCGGTGTAAAAATGGACTAATACACTGCCCCAAAGCTTCCTTCTAAGACTGTAGTTAAAAGATACCACATACTTTAAAGATGTGCATCAAAATATCAAAAGTAGTTATCTCTGGGTGGTAAAATTTGAGGTAATTTTAATTTTATTGTTTATGTTTTTGTGTACTGTTAGCATTTTTTACTATGAACATGTCATTTCTGAGATACCCCAAAGTTGTCTTTCAAAGCCAGCTCTTTTCCCCCAGTCTAAGGTTTTCCACGGAAACTACACAGGCTCAGATACCCCAGAGCTTATCTGCTAAAAAATCCAGGTAGAAAATATCCAGCTATATAACTGCTCCCACAAATGTGTGACCTTCAGAAGAAAAGTGTGGATAAACTAGGACTCTGAAACCCAAGAACCACTTATGAAGCACACACAGGTAATTCTACTGTTCCACTGTCACCACTCCTTCCCAAGCAGACTACAGGGGAGGCCAGAAGCTCAGATGCAAAGTTTGCAGCAGGGATGGGGAATACAGCAACATGGAGGCTCCAATAGCCCAGAATAGAGAGAACTTTTGGGTTTCTTTTTTGTTTTTTTTTTGAGGTGGAGTCTCACACTGTCACCCAGGCTGGAGTGCAGTGGCACGATCCACCCAGGCTGGAGTGCAGTGGCGTGATCTCAGCTCACTGCAGCCTCTGGCTCCGGGGTTCAACAATTCTCCTGCCTCAGCCTCCCAAGTACCTGGGACTACAGGCGTGCACCACCGTGCCTGGCTAATATTTTTGTATTTTTAGTAGAGATGGAGTTTCACTATATTGACCAGACTGGTCTCGAACTCCTGACCTCAGGTGATCCACCCGCCTTGGCCTCCCAAAGTGATGGGATTACAGGCATGAGCCACCACACCCGGCCAACTTTTGGGTTTCTTAAACAACCCACAGTTTCTTAAACAGTCCCATTAAGAAACCTGTTGATCCCTCAGAGGTCCCTTTGTATAGCCGTATACATGAAGCACATAGGGGACAACGTTGAAAAATCCTAGAAGGATCAGAATTTGCCCAAGTATAAAGAAAGCTGATGCCAAAGAGGAAAATAAAACTGAGAAATCTGGCTTCTTGCTTAGTGGCCTATTTATTAAATTATGCACATAGCTCACCTCTTTGGCCTTCCACCTTCAACAATTTTTTGTTATTGTTCTTTTTGTGACTTTACAGAATTATAATTAGGTTGACTAAGTTGTATCAATATTAAATAGACATTTGTTTAAAGCAAACAACAAAAAGCCCTTCTTTCTCCAGTCCACTCTTCAGGTATACAGTAAGCAAGTATACAAAAAACCCCAATATTATCTCAACTGAATGATTTTATCCATCATTTAGATCTTTTTTTCCTTAATTAATCTTGTTCCACCCCAAAGAGCACAATGCTCTATAAAGTCAAAGAAGAAAAAGGGCAGAAATGGAAGAAGCTACAAAGAAGACAAGGAAGACATTTTGATTCTAAAACTAAAGAAGAGAGAAAAGAGCAAAGAGATGCATTTGACTATGATTTAAATATCACAGACATGGTCTAATTATCAGGGTATTCATCAAAGATGCTGCCCAGTCATGACCAATGACACAGTGCTGCCCAGATCCAGTTCCATGAGAATGCTCTCTTCTTGGGGCCCCTCACTTATATTCCTCACTTATATACAAAAATCTCTACTCCCGGCCGGGTGCAGTAGCTCACGCCTATAATCCCAGCACCTTGGGAGGCCGAGGTGGGTGGATCATGAGGTCAGGCGTTCGAGACCAGCCTGGCCAACATAGTGAAACCCCGTCTCTACTAAAAATACAAAAAATTAGCCAGGCGTGGTGGTGGGCGCCTGTAATCCCAGCTACTTGGGAGGCTGAAGCAGGAGAATCACTTGAACCTGGAAGGCGGAGGTTGCAGTGAGCCAAGAATGAGCCACTGCACTCCAGCCTGGGTGACAGTGCGAGACTTCGTCCAAAAAACAAAAAAAAAATCTCTACCCTCCAAAAAATGGTGGTGTAGGGAGGAAATAAAGAGTCATGGTGACACCAGTGTATGTATACTCCAAAGTCTTCTTCCCAGGCCTTTCTAATGACTAAGAAATTCAAAGTAGGAAAGCACTTCCCTGCAGGTAGCTTCACAACAGCCACAAAGTAACATACCAGTTCTGCTGGTAATTCTAAAAAAATTAAAAATAAAACAATCTTATTTATAATCATGCTTTAAATCTACTTCAGAATGGAATAGGAAATACATATTTTTTTTTTTTTTTTTTTTTTTTTTTTTTTTTTTTTTTGAGACAGAGTCTCGCTCTGTCGCCCAGGCTGGAGTGCAGTGGCGCAATCTCGGCTCACTGCAAGCTCCGCCTCCCAGGTTCACGCCATTCTCCTGCCTCAGCCTCCCGAGTAGCTGGGACTACAGGCGCCCGCCACCTCGCCCAGCCAATTTTTTGAGGAAATACATATTTTTAAATCAATTCTTTTCTTAGCCAGGCACAGTGGCTCATGCCTATAATCCCAACACTTTGGGAAGCCAAGGCAGGAGGATTACTTGAGCCCAGGAGTTCGAGACCAACCTGGGCAACATGGTGAGACCCTGCAGCTAAAAAACATAAAAAAACACTTAGCTGGGCGTCATGGCACACTCCTTTAGTCCCAACTACTCAGAAGGCTGAGTCAGGAGGCTCACTTGAGCCCAGGAGTTCAAGGCTACAGTAAGCTACGATCATGCTACTGCACCCAGCCTGGGTAACACAGCAAGACCTTGTCTCTTAAAAAGCAAAATAAAACAAAAACAATAGCATAAATACAGAAATTACAATGTACGTATGTCAGTTGATAAAGATAATAAGTGTCTCTGGGATGATATAAATTGAACTAAACGTTCATTGTTTTTACTCTTTTCCTGAAAAGTTATTCATACTCACCAAAATAAAAGAAAATAAACTTGGTAACATCATGCATGCTGGGTTCATCCCAAAGCCCTTCTCTCTCCAATCCTGGATTGGGGCCAGAGGCACCAACACTCAAGATCTCACCTCTTGAGGCAGCTCCAGCTTTGACCGGTCATCCAGGCCATTGGAATGCAAACCCATCAGGTATGGAACAGGAGCATCTAAGAAATGCAGGAGAGAAGCCGGGAGAATAGGGACATAGACATGCTGCCACTGGAAAGGAAACATGAGAGCTGTAATCGTCTCCGCCACAGTCATCAGTCTCTGGTAATCTGGGTCAACAACAACAAAAAAAGCACACACACAAATCAGTCAAAAACAAGGCACTTGCTTTCCAAACAGTAAGTTAAAACTTTCAATACAATTTCTTATTTAGAAACGATCACGATAAACTTCAGCAAGGGTATGCTCAATGTGATTCCCTTGAGGGTGTCCGAGAGACAACCAAGAGACCCTTGTGGACCACAAATTGAAATAAACCTACACACACAGGTCCTTGCTCATAATAAAATCTAATATGGAAATACAACAAAAATAATTAATGACATCTTGCTCCAAATACTACCACAGAATGTTAAGCAGATCCTCTTAAGAAAGGGGGTAGGAGAACTGAACAAAATGAAAGACAGTGGTTCTGGGTCTCCATTCAGCATGGAAGCAAAAACAGGCTCAGTTCTCACTAAGATACATCTGCAGAACATCCTATAAGGAGCTTATGTGAGCTTTGCCTGCAAAGTCAAGCACAAAGAACCACCAAGCATGCAGAAGCTGGTTTTCCACACTAGCCAAGTCTGCCCTACACCTGGCAACCTTTCCTGAATGAGAACAGCATAAAAATGTTGTTTTAACGTTTCAATAAAAAGCTTCCCTAGAGGCTGGGCATGGTGGCTCACGCCTGTAATCCCAGCACTTTGGGAGGCCGAGGCAGGTGAATCACCTGAGGTCAGGAGTTCGAGACCAGACTGGCCAACCAACACGGTGAAACCCCGTCTCTACTAAAAATACAAAAATTAGCTGGGCGTGGTGGCATGCGCCTGTAATCCCAGCTACTCGGGAGGCTGAGACGTAAGAATTGCTTGAAACTGGGAGGCAGAGGTTGCAGTGAGCCGAGACTGCACAGCTGCACACGCCAGCCTAAGTGACAGAGCTAGAGTCCTTCTTAAAAAAAAAAAAAAAAAAAAAAAAAAAAAAAAAAAGGCTTCCCTAGAACTTGAAAGACCCAGAGGATTGACTTTAGTGACTCAAAACTCTTGTTATAGGTCAGAGATCACAGCCTAAAGGGAAGGCTCGTGATCAATATTTGGCTTCTCTTCAGAATGTAATTTCTAGGCCTTTTTTTTTTTTTCAGATGGGGTCTTGCTCTGTTGCCCAGGCAAGAGTGCAGTGGCGCCATCTCAGCTCACTGCAACCTCCGCCTCCCGAGTTCAAGTGATTCTCCTGCCTCAGCCTCCCGAGTGCCCACCACCACACCTGGCTAATTTTGTATTTTTGGTACAGACGAGGTTTCACCATCTTGGCCAGGCTGGTCTCGAACTCCTGACCTTGTGATCCACCCTCCTCGGCCTCCCAAAGTGCTGGGATTACAGGTGTGAACCACCGCACCCAGCCAGCCTTTTTTTTTTTAAATGACTAATAAATACATGGGTACAGACAATAAAATTGATTAGTTAAAACCTTTTTTTTTTTTTTTTTTGATGGAGTTTCACTGTTGTTGCCCAGGCTGGAGTGCAATGGCGCGATCTCGGCTCCACAACCTCTGCCTCTGGGGTTTAAGCGATTCTCCTGCCTCAGCCTCCTGAGTAGCTGGGATTACAGGCATGTGCCACCACCCCAGCTAATTTTGTATTTTTTAGTAGAGACAGGGTTTCTCCATGTCAGGCTGGTTGCAAACTCCCGACCTCAGGTGATCCGCCTGCCTCAGCCTCCCAAAGTGCTGGGATTACAGGCATGAGCCACTGCGCCTGGCCTAAAACTTAAATTTTACAAATTACTATTCACAAATGATATGATGGTTTCAGGCATTTAAGGACAAAGCAGAAATATACATTTTTAAATCATGAGTAAAATCCTTCTGGAATGGCTGGTTTCAAATGAGCTGTCATAGGAATTAAAATGATGTTATGCACTAAAAACCCATTCCACCATTTAAATCACAGCTTGGTTCATAAAGTAGTTCTAAGTAACAAAAAACTTTCTAGGAAATGAGGAAGTCTCAGTACAAAGGGAACAGAAGCTGAAAAGTATTAAGGTAGAAGTTTAGCAAAACATCCTACATTTGCTCACTAATAAAGCTTTGAAAGTTGCCTATCACCTTGCTCCTAGCTAATCAAAGAAGAGCATAACCTGTAGATAACTTTACTAGTGTAATAAATATATATATATTTGGTCTTTTCCCTGGTTCCTGAAACACACAGCTCCTAAAACCCTTGGAATCTACTGGGCATTAATATCTTTTAAGTGAGATTGTCTCAAAAAACAACAAAAAAAGGGATGTCTTTTAAACCGGGTGTAATGGCTCAAACCTGTAATCCCAGCACTTTTTTTGTTTTTTGAGACAAAGTCTCGCTCTGTAGCCCAGGTTGGAGTGCAGTGGCGCAATCTCGGCTCACTGCAACCTATGCTTCCCAGGTTCAAGCGATTCTCTTGCCTCAGCCTCCCCAGTAGCTGGGATTATAGGCACAAGCCACCACGCCTGGATAATTTTTGTATTTTTAGTAAAGAAGGAGTTTCATTATGTTGGCAAGGGTGGTCTCGAACTCCTGACCTCAAATGATCCACCCACCTCGGCCTCCCAAACTGCTGGGATTACAGGTGTGAGCCACCGTGCCCGGCCCATTTTTATGACTTGTATGTGCAGATAAAGACATCAGATTTGGAATCACTCTATAAATAAGCCCCCTCTAAACAAACTACAGGGCAGCTCCTATGTATTTACGAACAATTATAAACTATCCTGGGAAGTTGCAAAACAATGATTAGTATGCTCCCATTTGTGTTCTTTTTAAAAAGTATATATATAGTATATACACGGCTATATCTACAAGTAAGCAGAAAACAGTGGTAACCTCCCTGAAGGAGAACCAGGGTGCAGAGGTAGAAGTCGCACACTTCGCTGTACACTCTTCTAATGCTGTAAATTTCTACCCTTCATTTTACACTCTTGAAATGCCTTTTTTTCAAGTTTTATTGTATTTATTTATTATTTTATTGGAGACAGGGTCTTGCTCTGTCGCCCAGGCTAGAGTGCAGTGGTGTGATCTCTGCTCACTGCAACCTCTGCCTCCTCGGTTCAAGTGATTCTCGTGCCTCAGCCTCTTGAGTAGCTGAGATTACAAGTGTGTACCACCACGCCCAGCTAATTTTTGTATTTTTAGTAGAGATGGGGTTTTATCATGTTGGTCAGGCTGGTCTTAAGCTTCTGATCTCAAGTGATCTCTCCTCCTCGGCCTCCCAAAGTGCTGGGATTACAGGCGTGAGCCACCACACCTGGCCTCAAGTTTTATTTTAATATACCATACAGATTTCATAGTGTATATGTATAATTTAAAGAATATTAAAATTAATACATGTATATTCAACACCTAACATAAAAAATAGTACATTAGGCCAGGCGTGGTGGCTCATGCCTGTCATCCCAGCACCTTGGCAGGCCAAGGTAGGTGGATCGCTTGAAGTCAGGAGTTCAAGACCAACCTGGCAAGCATAGCAAAACCCTGTCTCTACTAAAAACACAAAAATTAGCTGGGTGTGGTGGCACGAGCCTGTAATCCCAGCTACTAGGGAGGCTGAGGCAGAAGAATCGTTTGAACCCGGGAGGCAGAGGTTGCAGTGAGCCAAGATCACGACACTGCACTCCAACTCTGGGCAACAGAGTGAAACTCCATCTCAAAATATATATATATATATATATATATAGTGTATTATTAAAAATACTGGAAAAGAGGGAATTTTTAAAAATTAAGAGGTTACTTCTCAGGGATAGGATACTAGATCAAAGAAAAAGGGGCTGAGTGCAGCGGCTCACACCTGTAATCCCAACACTTTGGGAGGCCAAGGTGGCCAGTTCACTTGAGGTCAGGAGTTTGAGACCAGGCTGGCCAACATGGCAAATCCCATCTCTGCTAAAAACACAAAAATTAGCCAGGTGTGGTGGCACTCACCTGTAGTCCCAGCTACTCGGGAGGCTGAGGCACAAGAACTGCTTGAACCTGGGAGGTGGAGGCTATAGGGGGCTGAGATCGCGCCACTGCACTCCAGCCTGGGCGACAGAGCGAGACCCCATCTTAAAAAAAAGGGAGTTGGAGAGAACTTTCAACTTTCTCTGCATTATTTGTGCACATATTATTTATTTGTTTTTAAAAACTATTATTTTCATTAAGGATACACAAAAAATTTGATATCCAGCTACTATATGAAGAAAAGAGAGGAAAATATTTGATTCCCTTTGGAGTTGTTTTAATTATATGCCTTAAGCAATCATTATTTTTACAGTAAAAGACTACTTTAGATAGTGAAATATCATTGAAGATTTCTTACCAACCTCCACTTAGCCAACTTACTTTACCGATTGATTTTCCCCACTCTGAGTAAAGCATACATTGCTCCCACTCATTTGTTCCCAAACCTGTGCTAGTTGAACTTACTACTGGATTATATAACGTAACCAAATATTGTGTAAATAAATGGTAAAATCTGAGGGCAAAAAGAAAGAATACCTGTTTCTCTGGAAACAAAATTAAATGTTTTTAAAAGATTCAGTAACACAAAGTCATTAAAAAAACACTGTAATTGAATTAGGCATACCATGAAGCAATTAAGAATAAAAAACTAGGGAACACTACAAAAATCTAGAAGTAGTCTCTGCTCATGTTCTTTTGCAAGGTTCTTTAAGTTATCACTCCACTTTAAAAAAAAAAAAAAAGTAACCAGGGCTGGGCGCGGTGGCTCACACCTGTAATCCCAGCACTTTGGGAGGCCAAGGCAGGCGGATCACGAGGTCAAGAAATCGAGACCATCCTGGCCAGCAGGCAGATCACGAGGTCAAGAAATTGAGACCATCCTGGCCAACATGGTGAAACCTCATCTCTACAAAAGATACAAAAATTAGATGGGCATGGTGGTGCACGCCTGTAGTCCCAGCTACTCAGGAGGCTGAGGCAGAATTGCTTGAACTCGGGAGGCGGAGGTTGCAGTGAGCCGAGATTGCGCCACTGCACTCCAGCCTGGCAACAGAGCAAGACTCCACCTCAAAAAAAAAAAAAAGTAAAGTAACTAGGAAATCTAGTCAATGTATTATGGGTGTGGTTTATGCAGGAAGTGCAGATATCTGATTTGTGAATTCATAATCATGAGAAATGCCTGGACCCTTCATCAAAGATTAGTGACTATACGGTTATATGTTTTAAGTTAAATAATTTAGGCCGGGTGCGGTGGCTCACTCCTGTAATCCCAGCACTTTGGGAGGCTGAGGCTGGTGGATCACCTGAGATCAGGAGTTCGAGACCAGCCCAGCCAACATGGTGAAACCTCATCTCTACTAAAAATACAAAAATTAGCCAGGCATGGTGTCCTAGCTACTCGGGAGGCTGAGGCAGGAAAATCACTTGATCCCAGGAGGCGGAGGTTGTAATGAGCCGAGATCGTGCCACTGCATTCTAGCCTAGGAGACAAGAGCAAACTCTGCCTCAAAAATAATAATAAATAATAAATAGTTTAACAATGAAATTAATTGTACATATCATTTTTAGGATTCTGTGACTTAATTGACTTTTTTGGTTTCCAATCAACTACTCTACCAGGCCACTTCAGATAAAGAGCTTCTGTTCTGCATATAATTTTTAAATAAGTCCGGGTGCAGTGGCTCATGCCTGTAATCCCAGCACTTTGGGAGGCCAAGGAAAGCAGATTCCTTAAGCCCAGAGTTCAAGATCAGCCTGGGCAACATGGCAAAACCTCATCTCTACAAAAAATACAAAAACTAGCCAGACATGGCAGTATATGCCTGTAGTCCCAGCTACCCAGGAGGCTGAGGTGGGAGGATCATCTAAGTCTGGGGAGGTCAAGGCTGCAGTGAGTCATGACTGTGCCACTGCACTCTAGTGTAGGTGACAGAATGAGACCCTGTTTCAAAAAAAGTAATAATAATTTTTAAACAACCAATTAAAAATTATGCTATTAAAAAAACACTAATTCTATATGGACTAAAGAATAAATATTATCTAGAAGTAAAGAAAATGACCTATACCAAAAAGAAAACACTGCTTAAAACTGCCAATTCAGCGTTCCAAAGGGTTACACTTTCAGAATCTTACAATTCAGCCTGCATTCCTTTTCCCTAAGTAACACCTCTTTTCTATTCAGAGGGCAGGACATGCAGCAGGCAAAATCAACTGCAGTGGTGATAGCTTGTTTTTGGCCAGAGTGATTTTTATCCATACAAGGAAGATGTCTTTGGATCATTAATAAAAACTACTTCAAGAAAACCAACCTAAATTGTTGAAAGCACTCTATTAACAACAAAAAGCATAATTTACATCCAGTGAAAAGTAATCCACTCCACTGTGACCTCAGCCAGGCTCAGCAATATCCAGGGATTTTTGAAAAAAGCTTTCTCTTGTCCATGCTGAGCATGACTTTAGGTCCTAAGTTAAATTCAATTCTACATACTAACCATCTCAATTACATTCAAACCTCTTAAAATTCTTATTATGGATACAAGAACCCATATTCTAGGAAATACAGAAGAAACTCAGATGGAAGAATGCTATTTTTCCATTGTGTTCATCATATTTGTTTCAATCCTCCTTTCCTTGCCTCTAAACACCCCCACTGCCTAAAAGCCTACTGCATCTTCTAACACTCTATATAGTTTGGTTTCCTACTCTCTGTTCTGTTCTAAACCAGACAAGTTCCTCCCTATTCAACTAAGTATCCATTTCAAAGTATTTTTATGAAGCTCCAGCCTAGAAACAGCTAGGAAAGCAATATGATTTGTCCAAGTCTATATTTCACACAGAGACAGGAGGCTGTAACTTCGTATCTTAAACTAGAAGTTGCAAAGTGAAGCCTCAGGAACTATATTCAGCCAGCTGATGCTTTCTGTTTGGCCTGCAGTGTTTAAAAAGAACATTATTGCCAATATTTAAAAATCAGAGCCCCTCCTTCCTTCCTTCCTTCCTTCCCTCCCTCCCTGCCTGCCTCCCTCCCTCCCTCCTTCCTTCCTTCCTCTCTTTCTCTTTCTTTTCTTCCCTGTGTTGCCCGGCTGGAGTGTACTCTGCTCGTTGCAGACTCCCTGCCTCCGGCTCCCGTGATTCTCCTGCCTCCGCCTGCAGCCTGCCTGGGATTGCGGGCGCGCGCCACCACCCCTCCCTGGTTTTTCTCCTTTGGCTGGAGGCGCGGTTTCGCCATGTTGCCCAGGCTGGTTTCCAGCTCCTGACCTTGAGTGGTCTGCCCGCCTTGGCCTCCCGAGGTGCTGGAACTGCAGACGGGGTCTCGCTCACTCCACGCTCGGTGTTGCCCAGGCTGGAGTGCGGTGGCGTGGTCTTGGCTCCCTGCAGTCTCCGCCTCCCAGCCGCCTGCCTTGGCCTCCCAGGGTGCTGGGATTGCAGCCTCTGCCCGGTCGGGGCCCGGTCAGGGAGGTGGGGAGGGTCTCTGCCTGGCCGCCCATCGTCTGGGATGTGAGGAGCGCCTCTGCCCGGCCGCCCCGTCGGGGAAGTGAGGAGCGCCTCTGCCCAGCCGCCCCATCTGGGAAGAAGTGAGGGGCGCCTCTGCCCAGCCTCCCCGTCTGGGAAGAAGTGAGGGGCGCCTCTGCCCGGCCGCCCCGTCTGGGAAGAAGTGAGGGGCGCCTCTGCCCCACCGCCCCGTCTGGGCAGAAGTGAGGGGCGCCTCTGCCCGGCCACCCCGTCTGGGAAGTGAGGGGCGCCTCTGCCCGGCCGCCCCGTCTGGGAAGTGAGGGGCGCCTCTGCCCGGCCGCCCCGTTTGGGAAGTGAGGAGTGCCTCTGCCCGGCCGCCCCGTCTGGGATGTGAGGAGCTCCTCTGCCCGGCCGCCCCGTCTGGGAAGAAGTGAGGAGCGCCTCTGCCCGGCTGCCCCATCTGGGAAGAAGTGAGGGGTGCCTCTGCCCGGCCGCCCCGTCTGGGAGTTGAGATGCGTCTCTGCCCGGCCGCCCCGTCTGGGAAGTGAGAAGCGCCTCTGCCCGGCCGCCCTGTCTAGGAAGAAGTGAGGGGCACCTCTGCCCGGCCGCCCTGTCTGGGAAGAAGTGAGGGGCGCCTCTGTCCGGCCGCCCCGTCTGGGAAGAAGTGAGGGGCGCCTCTGCCCGGCCGCCCCGTCTGGGAGTTGAGGAGCGTCTCTGCCCGGCCGCCCCATCTGGGAAGTGAGAAGCGCCTCTGCCCGGCCGCCCCGTCAGGGAAGAAGTGAGGAGCACCTCTGCCCGGCCGCCCCGTCAAGGAAGAAATGAGGAGCACCTCTGCCCGGCCGCCCCGTCTGAGAAGTGAGGAGCACCTCTGCCCGGCCGCCCCGTCAGGGAAGTGAGGAGTGCCTCTGCCCGGCCGCCCCGTCGGGGAAGTGAGGAGCGCCTCTGCCTGGCTGCCCCGTCTGGGAAGAAGTGAGGGGCGCCCCTGCCCGGCCGCCCCGTCTGGGAAGAAGTGAGGGGCGCCCCTGCCCGGCCGCCCCGTCTGGGAAGAAGTGACGGGCGCCTCTGCCCGGCCGCCCCGTCTGGGAAGAAGTGAGGAGCGCCTCTGCCCGGCCGCCCCGTCTGGGAAGAAGTGAGCGCCTCTGCCCGGCCGCCCCGTCTGGGAAGTGAGAAGCGCCTCTGCCCGGCCGCCCCGTCTGGGAAGTGAGAAGCGCCTCTGCCTGGCCGCCCCGTCTGGGAAGTGAGGGGCGCCTCTGCCCGGCCGCCCCGTCTGGGAAGAAGTGAGGAGCGTCTCTGCCCAGCCGCCCCGTCTGGGAAGTGAGAAGCGCCTCTGCCCTGCCGCCCCGTCAGGGAAGAAGTGAGCATCTCTGCCTGGCCGCCCCATCTGGGAAGTGAGGAGCACCTCTGCCCGGCCACCCCGTCAGGGAAGGGAGCGCCTCTGCCCGGCCGCCCCGTCGGGGAAGTGAGGAGCGCCTCTGCCCGGCCGCCCCGTCGGGGAAGTGAGGAGCGCCTCTGCCCGGCCGCCCCTTCTGGGAAGTGAGGAGCGCCTCTGCCCGGCCGCCCCTTCTGGGAAGTGAGGAGCGCCTCTGCCCGGCCGCCCCGTCTGGGAAGTGAGGAGCGTCTCTGCCTGGCTGCCCCGTCTGGGAAGTGGGGGGCGCCTCTGCCTGGCCGCCCATCATCTGGGAAGTGAGGAGAGCCTCTGCCCGGCTGCCCCGTCCGGGAAGTGAGGAGCGCCTCTGCCCGGCCGCCCCATCGGGGAAGCGAGGAGCGCCTCTGCCGGGCCGCCACCCCTTCTAGGAAGTGAGGAGCGTCTCTGCCCGGCCGCCCCATCTGGGATGTGAGGAGCACCTCTGCCCGGCCGCCCCGTCTGGGAGGTCTACCACGGAGGCCAGACGCAATGTGGGGGGCTGGACGTGGTGGCTCACGCCTGTGGTCCCAGCACTCTGGGAGGCCGAGGCGGGTTGATCACTTGAGGCTAGGAGTTCAACACCAGCCTGGCCAACATGGCGAAACATGAAAAATACAACAGACAGACCAACCAACCAACCCAGTGACAACAAAACAGGTCTACCCTGGAGTCATACTCTAATTTTTTCTATTTTCCTCCCTTTCTGATCCTTTATCCCACTTTCTTTTTCTTCCTCTTCCTTCTCCTTCTTCTTTGTCAAATAGAGGATTGAGTTATTATCATTGATCCATACAAAGTCCCTCTCTCATTTATTTTCTTTAATTCCCACCCCCCATTTCTATTCCCCATCTTCCCATGTGCAACCTTCCTAATATGTTTGATATGCATCTTTTTGTTTGTATGTATTTTTAGAAAATGTTTATTGTTTTGTGTGCAAAAAAATTAATAATAAAAAAATAAAATAAAAAATAAATAAAAAAATAAAAATCAGAGATTTCATGTAAAAAATCTGGGTCCTCATGAATTATTGGAATATTTAGTAACATCAGGCCAGTATACCCACAAGGAATTAACTGGAGCTAATTAGTGGCTATCCACTTTATATGAGATATGCACTCTTCAGTTCAACATAGTTTCCATTACTTTACCTTCAAACTATATCAAGAACCCAACCATTTCACACTACTTCACTGTTACCTCCTTAGTTCTAACCGACATCACCTCTCACCTGGATTATTACAAATTACCTCTTAACGGAACTCTTTGCTTTCTTCCATTCTCCCTTTGGGGATATACTCTTAATATAATGGCCAGAGTGATCCTGTTAAATGCCTAAGTTATTCATTCATTTAACAACATTTATTGAGCACCCTTATATACCAGCCACAGTTTTAGTGCCTGGAATCCATCAATGAGCAAAAGGCAAAAGCCCTGCCATTGTGGAGGTCCATTCCTTTGCCCGTGGACCAAATCTGGGAAATTTGAGCATCAAAATAAATAATTACAGTGAATTATAACCTGAGTAAAATAAAAATCTATGAATCCACACAATAATAAACAAAGGAGAAAGAAACATTCTTCATTATGGTATAATGCCAATTAATACAGATAAAGTTTAAAAACCACTATTTTGCCAGCCTGGGCAATAAAGCAAGACCCTAGTTCTACAAAAAAAAAAAAATTTTTTTTTTTATTAGTCAGGCATGGTGGTGGGCACCTGTAGTCCCAGCTACTCAGGCGGCTGAGACGGGAAGATCACTTGAGCCCAGGATATCAAGACTGCAGTGAGCCATTATTGTGCCACTACACTCTAGCCTGGCGATAGAATAAGACTCTATTTCTTTAAAAAAAAAGAAATTTTAAGGCTGGGTACAGTGGCGCCTATAATCCCAGCACTTTGGGAAACCAGGCAGAAGGTTCAGCCCAGGAGTTTGAGACCAGCCTGGGCAATGCAGTGAGACCCCATGTCTAAAAAAAATAAAAAATTAGCCAGGCATGGTGGTGCGTGCCTGTAGTTCCAGCTACACAGGAAGCTGAGGTGGGAGGATCACTTGAGCATGGGAGGACGAGGCTACAGTGAGCCATGATGGCACCACTTAACTCCAGCCTGGGCAGCAGAGTGAGATCCTGTCTCAAAAGGAAAAAGAAAAGAAAAAGAAAATCACCTTTTTGCTACCATCCTTGAAATAACTGATTCAGAACAGAATCATCAATAGATGCTAAACTATTAGGCATCCATAAACTGCAAATACAAAAAATAAAAACTAAAAAAAAAATGGTTATGCAAAACTTTAAAGAAGAACAGAATAATTAGTTTCAAAATATCTCCCCACGACTTACATGTTAATTACCAAGGGAAAAATTATAACTTTCCAGTTAAGAAATCACAGACACCATCTTAACCAAGTGAACAGATTAGTATCACCAAAAATGAGACAAAATGACATCATATGCCTGCCTCCTGTAATCATGAAAACTGACAGTATATGCCTCCTAATATAATGCACTGAGAGAAGCATAACATCACTTCTATGGTATTTTAGGCAAAAATTTATAATCTGAATCTAATCATGAAAACATCAGACAAAACCAAATTAAGGGACAGTCTATAAAATAACTTGCTTGTACTCTTCAAAAATGTCTATGTCATGAAAGACAGAGGCTGAGAAACAACTAAAAGCAATGCATGATACGGCACTAGATCCTGAATAAGGAATTTTTTAAAATTATCATAACAGACATTATCGGGTACTAGAGAAACTTTAATATAGTATTGTCTCAATGTTAAGTTTTCTGAATTTGATCAGTGATATTTAAGAGAATGTTTTTATTCTTAGGAAATAAACACAGGAGAATTTAGGAGTCACTATAACTCTCAATGGTTCAGTTATGTTCACACACAGAGATCGTAATAAAGTAAATGTGGCAAAATGTTAACAATTGGTGAATTTGGGATAGGGTATACAAGAGTCCTTTGAACACTCCTTGCAACTCTTCCGTAAGCTAGAAATTATTTTAAAATAAAAAGTAAAAAAAAAATTGACAACTCTGATGGCTATCTAAGAGCCATCTAAGAGTAAAAGCCAAAGTCCTTACAATGGCCTACAAGATTCTATACAATCTGGCCTCCAGTTAAGTCTCTAACACCATCTCCTACTATACTCCTGCTTATTCACTCCATTTCATCCACCCAGCTTCTGGTTCTTGAATACATGAAGCACATTCTTGTTTTAAACCGTTTATACTTCCTGTGCCCTTTGCCTGGAATACTTTCCCTACAGATATTAACAGGTCACTCAGGGATGCCTACCCAACCACCCTATTATAAACTGGAACTCCTCTTCCCCAAATACTATCTCTTTCCCTGTTTTATTTTTCTTTATAACCCTTATTAAGTACCTTACAAACTATATATTTTATGTATTTATTTAATCACCTCTCTTCTCCCACTAAAATTTAAGTTCCACTATAGCAATAATTTTTCTGTCTTGTCCACCACTACCCTTGAAACAACGCCTGGCACATAGTGCACTCTCAGTAAATATGTACTGAATGAATGAATTTCATGTTACTAGCCTGGCTCATTAAGTAAGCATCTGTTTCTTTCTAATCCACTTTACTATTTTGTCCAAATATGCTGCTTACACTCCACCTTGCATTTATAAAAACAATTCAGTTAAGCAAACAACAAAAAGAAGCAACACATCCACATTTTCTCAATATATAAAGGATTATCCTTTGTGAATCTTCAATTTTACTAGGCTAAGAGGCAGAAATAACTCTGCAGAATGACAGAACAGAATTGATGGAAAGTCAGCTTCCTGTGACCATCACCTCCTACCCACCCCTCTTTTCACTTCAATCAGAAGGGACATAGGAAGCAGTGTTCCCCTACAAGACTGGAATGCCCAGCAAAAGGCCATGAAGATAGTTAATCAGAAATACTGGCCCTCTCATGTCTATCAATTTGCCATCCACCACCTACCTGCAAAAGATCTGGGTTTTGCTCAAACTGTAATAGCTCTTTTTTTTTTTTTTTTGAGACGGAGTCTCACTGTCACCCAGGCTGGAGTGCAATGGCGCGATCTCGGCTCACTGCAGGCTCTGCCCCCTGGGGTTCACGCCATTCTCCTGCCTCAGCCTCCCGAGTAGCTGAGACTACAGGCGCCCGCCACCTCGCCCGGCTAATTTTTTGTATTTTTAGTAGAGACGGGGTTTCACCGTGTTAACCAGGATGGTCTCGATCTCCTGACCTCGTGATCCGCCCGCTTCGGCCTCCCAAAGTGCTGGGATTACAGGCGTGAGCCACCGCATCCGGCCTGTAATAGCTCTTAACCTTTACAGTCAGCCCCACTGTATCTGAACATGGAAAGCAAGGAAGCCTGAGGCAGGCAGAAGGCTCTAGTAAGCACTGACTTACGCTGTGAGTAGAGCAGGATTTGAAACTCCAGAAGGGCACAAGTAAAAAGCTGAAACACATTCTCCACCCCGAGCAGTTCAAAAACCTCTTTGACAGGAAAGTCAAATAGGGGAAGCTCATTGGTACTTGGTCTCTGGCAGATTATTGGCCCATAGACCCCAGAAAACTTCAAGGACCGGCCAGGAGGTGGGAGTGGCACCTCGTAGAGTACGTTGTATATGTAGCTCTCAAGGGGCAGTGGAGGGGGCTGAGGTGAAGTGACTGCCTGGTGGAGTTGCTCCAGCACGCTCCGACATGCCTTCATGAAAGACATGGGTGTGATGAGGCAGATGCACTTAGAGACATAGAGAGTGTCCCGGCTAATGTCATAGGAGTTGAAGCGCTGCAGTTTGGTCACAGGAGTGTCTTCACCATCCTCCATGCTGCTCTGGTCTCTGCCATCAGCAGGGGGAGCATGTAGGACATCATACTCAGCATTGTGCATGTGGTAGAGGGTCTGCATTGCACTGCAGATCTGCTTGCTAGTCACCTCTTCATAAAATGTGAGGGCAAACCCAAATGTCCGAGAGCCATCCTCCCTTGTGATAATAAAGGCATGGAATTGGGGCTCCCTGGGATCAGCCTGGGTCTTGAATGCCAGCCCTTTGGGCATACATAGCTGCAAAAGACAATAAGGCAACAAGCAGTGAGAACACTCACTGGCGATCCTCTTTCAGAACACCATCACTATTTATTTATTTATAGAGCACCTACTAAGCTGAGCGTGTATCTGGCTTAAAGCTCTCTCTTTCTAATGCAAGACATGCAAGTAAATAAAATCATAATGCAGTCATCAGGGATATACAAAAGTATACGCAAAGTACTATAGGAACACAAAACAGACAACTCAGCCTGGGAATATCAGAAAAAGCTACAAAAATGGGCCAGGTGCAGTGGCTCACACCTGTAATCCCAGCACTTTGGGAGGCCAAGGCAGGTGGATCGCTTGAGGCCAGCAGTTCAAGACCAGCCTGGGCAACATGGCGAAACCCTGTCTCTACTAAAAACACAAAAATTAACCAGGTGTGCTGGTGCACGCCTATAATCCCAGCCACTGGGGAGGCCGAGGCATAAGAATCACTTGACCCAGGAGACAGAGGTTGCAGTGAGCCAAGATCATGCACTGAACTCCAGCCTGAGCAACAAAGCAAGACTCTGTCACCAAAAAAAGGTAATGTTAGAGTTCATCAAGTACACAAGGGATAGAAGGGTATTTTGGGGACAAGAAGAAAATGCACAAACACATGGAGATAAAAGAAAACTTGGAAAATTTAGGAAATGGTAGGTGGTTAAGCATGACAGCATGACAGAGAGTAAGATATGTATATTAGGAGATGATGCTGGAAATATATCTAAAAACCAGATAGATGCAACTTTATACCTAAAAATAAAACAAACTTGTAAATAGTATTGAACTATCACCTCACAAAATTCTGTCATTGGTAAAACTTCTTTTCACATGAAAAAGTATGTTCATTTCATATAAACCAAGGAGATGACATAATCAGGATAAAGATGTACTGTTTTCACTCTAATTCAGATGGGTTATATAAAGAAACTTGGATAGTTAATCGAACTGACCTGAATCAATCAGTTCCCATTTTCCAGTTTTACATGAACCTGGCTATACAAATAAAATATGATATCCTGGGTTAACAAATACAAGGACCTATATTATATTATATCTATCAGCCTTAAACTTGACTTCTCAAAGGCTAGGTATTTCTAGAATATAGCATGTTAAAATGAAATAAATGCCAGACTAGGAGTCAAAAAACTTGAGGCTCTCAAAGACAGCTTCTTCATCTGTGAAATAATAATATAGTTTTCTCTCCCTACTTCACAGGGTTTTGGTGTGCATCAAACAAGACCATTCTCTAAAAACTACAGAATGCTATTAAAAATATAATAGAAGGCCAGGTGCAGTGGCTCACGCCTATAGTCGCAGCACTTTGGGAGGTCAAGGTGGGTGGACTGTTTGAGCCCAGGAATTTGAGAACAGCCTGGACAATATAGCAAAACCCTGTTTCTATAAAAAAATATATACAAAAAAGTAGCCAGGCATAGTGTCGTGCACCAGTAGTCCCAGCTACTCGGGTGGCTGAGGTGGGAGGATCACTTGAGCTCAGGAGGATGAGGCTGCAGTGAGGCAAGATCACACCACTGCTCTCCAACAGCCTGGGCGACAGAGTGAGACCCTGTCTCAATAACAAATGCAATAGAGGCAGTACAAAGATAAGGTTAAGAGCAGAGGTCTGGAACCAGACTACAGTGCTCAAACTCCAACTCAACTACTTATTGGCCATGCGAGCTTGAATACATTACCTAACCTCTTTGGATCTTAATTTCTTCATCTGTAAAATATGTACATGTGTGTTTATTTAATACTACCCATGTAAAGAGTATTGTGAGGATTAAATAAGTTAATTCATATAAAATGCTTATTAGAGTGCCTAGCACAAGGTGAATATTCAGTAAAGGTTAGCTTACTCATAGTGGTATATTCTTCCACATGAGATTTTTAAATGCTGTCCTATCTAAAATTATGATGAAACAAAAAAATGAAAATAAAATTATGATGAAAAAAAATACCCAATTCTGTCATATTACTCAGATATATACAGTGCAGAAAGAGAGAAAACAATTTTAAACTAGTGATGTTTAAAATTAACTCATCATATAATCTCAATGCAAATAAATAATCAACAGATGAGGACCACAAAATAAGTTCACTGACACAATACTATGTATTTCTCTGACACAACAGAAACACATTATAACTTTTAGCATATTTAATATATTCTGAATATTTGGTATTTTGACCAAAATGCAGAATAATAAACAATATGCATTATAATCCTTTGTTCAAAAGTTATTGGTATTTGGTGGGACCACTGCTACCACAGCCTGAACTCACAATCCTATTATAAATTACTCTGTAAATTATCTCATACTTGTGGCTAACAAATACCAACCATTCCTACTGCATCTTGGTCAAAGGGATTCCATTCTACGTTCTCAGGATATCGTGCAAGGACCTTAGATTTGAATGTTCGTCTCAATGGTGTCTGCTCAAAATTTTCTCCTGTAAGAAAAAGAATGAAGCAAATCATCTCTACAAAATCCCTTTAAGTCACAGGGTTATAAATGTCTGAGCTTGGTAGTCCAGCAAGGTACAGAAATGAAGGCAAGGGGGTTAGTATGCCAACCATCTAAGAATAAGAATAGGAAAGGCATCAAAGTTATTAAGTCAGTAAAGAAGCTGAAAAAGTACAGCATGGTTAATGTTAGACATCACTAGCTGTCAGTTCTTCTTCAAAATGAAATTATCACTAAAACCCAGTGGTTAATTTTCTTGGGAGAGGGTGAGAAAGCACAAGGAATGACAAGGATTGTATCTATCTTTTTTTTTTCCCTGAAAGCCACATTTAATTTGCTTAAAGTCAACTAAAAACATCACAGAAGCATATTTTACTTAAAATTCAGAATAAACTACGCATTTCAATGATCTCTGGGAAAAATACAAAGAAATGAAAAGATATAAGAACATTAACAAAGCAGATTTCAGGGTAAATCTAATGAGATATTCTGTCAATTCAGAATTACTTGAAATTTCCGGAATTGTCCTTTGTTTTCCCATTCCCCCTCCTAAAAACACTAAAGTATATTGAAATAAGAACACTAAAGTGAAGAGAGAAAGAACCAAAGAACCCACCACCTAGAGGGATACAAATCTGAAAAATCTAGTGGTCAAAAAAGGCACAAGAAAGTTAGAAGGTCAAAGGTTACGAAATGCCACTGGAGAGACATATGTAAGAACCATTAGAAAGCTTTGGGTGTTCTCAATTTTGTTTTGTTTTTACCTTCAGTTGTACTTGAAATGAAAGGGCTGGCACCATCCCTGGCTTTAGAAGCCTGTATGTACTGGCATAATGCTATATGATAAATGAAATAACAGAGTATTACAATAAAGCAGTCTTATTCAAACTTTTTTGACCATTATTCCAGTACAAATTACATTTTACATTATGAAGCAATAAACACATACATGTATATGTATATATAAATTTACCTAAAGCAAAAATTTCACAAAACAATACTTACCTTTACTGTATATATAATGTCCTCTCATATTTCCTACTCTATATCATTAAAACAAAAAATGCTGACTGCAGGCCTACTAATGATCACAATTCAGTTTGAAAAACATTATAATACGGTATAGTAGAATGAAGAGCTCAACTGATACCAAATTACTGTAAAGTCACTAGTGCTTTATCTAAAAGTATACTATCCCAAATATTGCTTTTCCTAAGGAATTAGGGAGTGTGGGACAAATTAAATGCATATAAACAGTTCAAACAAATAAATTTTAGGTGTCGGGGAAACATAATCAAGGACAATTCAAGTGAATTCTATACCTTTCACTGAGTAATCAAGGGACTTAGATATTGTGACGAATAGAGATGAACCAGACAAAGCACATACCCTCAATGATCTCAATGTCAAATATACAGGAAAAAGAACATACATATACAATAACCATTTCACAGGAAGGCTATTATCTGGGAGGCTCCAGATCTTTGACCTACGTGACCTAACCATTCAGAGTACACTTGCACAGGGTCCTGTTTGCGTGTGCTAGTTGATAGAATAAATCCTGTTACAAATATAGTTTTTCTAAGTTGGTCTGGAACCTAAAGGGACTTGTGATTATTAAGGAAAATACATTCTTCACCATCACAGGATGAGATGCACCTAAGTCAGAAAGTCCTTTACCCTAAATCAATCCCAAAGGCACCTCAAAAGTTTCTAAAAGAGACAAGTTTATAATAACTCTAAGGCACCTGTTCCAGAAACTAATAATAATTCCAGTCAGAAAGTTATTGCTTTTATAACTACAATCTCTCCTCTATTTTCTCTGAGGTTTTGTCCATCATCAGAAGCAGCAGCTCACTTATTCACAATTTTCAAATTCTGATAGGACCCAACCTTCTTTCTGTTATTAAAAGCAAGTGCCACAATTTCATTCCTCTTATTTCCTGATCCTTCTTCCAAACAAATTCTTCTGAAACTTTCTTTTTGAGCAAATTTCATCCCTCAAAATACATTTGGTAATCTTCACTAAAGAAGACTGGCAAAAATCAGCAGGCAGCTGGTAATAGCTGCAGCAACAAAGGCCTACAGCTTATGTAGAGCTAGGCTCAGAGCTTTCTGTAACACCTGCAGAGCCCACCCATGGTAAGCCTGCACTTACTGTACAAAGTAATTAAGCAGCAAGCAGCTGACATAATGATCTCATCTACAGTATGAAATTCTTGTGATGTATTTTTAAACTGCATTCATGTCTGAAAGAAGATAACTGTTTCTTCCTCCTAAGCTTCTTCACTTTCAGTTATCAGTTTGCTTGTTTTTTCCTAACTAGCCAGAAAATCCCCTCAGTAAAAACCACGAAATATCACAACAGAGAGGAATCAGGACAACTATCACTGTCCTCTGTAAAGGAAAGACGCCTTCCTAAAATGGCTCTAGGCGTCTATGGCCATAACCACCCTAAATGCGCCTGATCTCATCTAAAATGGCTGTAAGGAGCTCCCTAAGACATGACATGCATGTGTGAGAAGATAGGAAAGCTGAGTGATTAAGGAGAGAACTTTTAAAAAGTGAGATGAAAAATGGAGCCAAAGGTGAGCATGATCAGCTGATCTGAAGTGTGGTCAAAAGGGAGACAAGGCCGGGCATGGTGGCTCACGCTTGTAATCCCAGCACTTTGGGAGGCCGAGGCGGGCGGATCACGAGGTCAGGAGATCGAGACTACGGTGAAACGCCGTCTCTACTAAAAATACAAAAAATTAGCCGGGCGTGGTGGCGGGCGCCTGTAGTCCCAGCTACAAGGAGAGGCTGAGGCAGGAGAATGGCGTGAACCCAGGAGGCGGAGCTTGCAGTGAGCCGAGATCGCGCCACTGCACTCCAGCCTGGGTGACAGAGCAAGACTCCGTCTCAAAAAAAAAAAAAAGGGGAGAGAAAGGCTATGAATCACTGGAGAAGTGATTGTTAGAGCCTCTGTCCCCACCACCACCTCTCCACATTTGCCCCTTCTTTAAATTAACTAAGGGAAGAAGTCTTGTTAAAGAGTCCGGTTCTGAATAAAGGACTATACGGGGTGCCAAAGTTAGACAAACGTCCTTCTGTGAATTAGACTGGACCAGTAGCAAGAGCAAAGTATTTTCTCCATAAGGGGAAAGGAGATGTATAAAGAAGTATAAGGGCCCCGAAAACAAATCACATTCATTTCAGCCGCTCTACAAAGAGTGCCAGAAAAGGTAAGAGAAGGGGATTCACAAACCTAAGATTTTTTTTACTGAAATGATTCACTCATCATTTACTTAGGGCTGAGCTTTAAGAATAAACAGTAAGGGGCTGGGCACGGTGGCTCATACCTGTAATCCCAGCACTTTGGGAGGCTAAGGTGGGCGGATCACTTGAGGTCAGGAGTTACAAACCAGCCTGGCCAACATGGTGAAACCCCATCTCTACTAAAAAACACAAAAATTAGCCGGGCGTAGTGGCGGACACCTGTAATCCCAGCCAATCGGGAGGCTGAGGCAGGAGAATCACTTGAACCTGGGGGATGGAGGTTGCAGTGAGCTGAGATCACACCACTACACTCCAGCCTGGGTGACACAGCAAGACTCCATCTCAAAAAAAAAAAAAAGAAGACACAGTAGGAAAACTTAATCCTCAGAAACACCTACATAGGCCCACCTCCTGAAACCTGTGTATCACAGGTACCCTAAATTCTCAATTATTTAGACCCTTGGAAATTCAAACAATACTAGGAATATGACATCACCACCATAACTGTCCTATTGTCCTAGAAACAACAACTAATTATTTGTCCAACACATATAGATTATACAAACATCAGCAGATCTGGATATAAGATCTAAAGCCCATTTCCAAGAACAATTTCAAAATTAGTCAACTACGTGTGAGTCTATCTTTGTGAATCTGCTTCCAAGGAAGTACAGTTCAAATCAATCATAACAGATTTTTTTTAAAGCATATATGCCTTACAAGAACTTCTAATAGGTTTTTTATCTGTTCTGCTTTGACCAAGCCAGAAATAAACCGACATTTGTTGTTGTTGTTTTGAGATAAGGTCTCACTCTGTTGCCCAGGCTGGGGTGCAGTGGCGCAATCACGGCTCACTGCAGCCTCAACCTCCTGAGCTCAGGCTATCCTCGCACCTCAGCCTCCAGAGTAGCTGGGACCACCACGCCCAGTTAATTGTTTAAACTTTTTTTGTAGAGTCAGGGTCTAGCTAGGTTGCCCAGGCTGCTCTCAAATTCCTGGGCTCATGCAATCCTCTGACTTCAGCCTCCCTTGCAGGCATGCTCCACCACACCCAGTTTAAAGACATTTTTATATCTGGCCTCTTGAAGGTGATAGGGACGATAATATAAAGATCTGTGAAACTACAATGGGAAAAAATTGATTTTATCAACAGAATATTTTATGTCTAGTTCATACAGATTCTGCTTCCAGTCATGGCAGAGTAGCTCCCTTCAGACCAACTTTCCTGCAGACAAGTATGAGCTTGTCTGGTGAATTAAAAAGTAAGAAGATTCTCAAGTAGGGAAAAAGGTCAGCATTTCAAAGAAGGTAATGATACTGGGTGAGTTTCCCTTTTTTATGGCTTCCAGTCAGGCAAGTACCTGTCTGTCATAAGAGGTGGGTAAAACTCAAAAACTCATAATCTTACTAGCTTAAGAAACCAGAGGGCAAATTTTAAGGCAAACCACAGCAGCTGGGAAGTGAAAGAGGGAAATTCCAGAGAGAACCACAGAAGGAAAGACCCAAAAATCTGTGTACAAACTCTGCCTACAAACCTGGCTGATCCCTGAACCACGCATGCACGGAGCAGACCCCAAGCAGCCAAGTTAGGGTAAAAGAACTGAACTGAAATTTAAGTTGCCACTCACTACAGGGAAACAGTTAACTTAAAAATAATAACAATAATAATAATAAAATAAAAAAAGAATGCTCTCTGGAGGGAGGTAACAGAATGTAGTTCTTTACAATCCAGAATTGCTCAGCACATAAAGAAACAGGAAAATATGACCCATTCTCAAGAGAAGAGTCAATCAACAGAAACCAACCCTGAGTTTACTCAAATACTGGAATTAGCAAACAGGAATTTTAAAGCAGCTATGATCATAATGAATGAAAAAATAGATCTCAGGCCAGACGTGGTGGCTCACTCCTGTAATCCCAGCACTTTGGGAGGCCGAGGCGGGAGGATCACGAGGTCAGGAGTTCAAGACAAGCCTGGCCAATATGGTGAAACCCCGTCTCTACTAAAAATATAAAAATCAGGCGGGCATGGTGGCGTGCGCCTGTAGTCCCAGTTACTGGGGAGGCTGAGGCAGAAGAATCTCGAGGTTGAGGCGGAGATTGCAGTGAGCCAAGATCGTGCCACTGCACTCCAGTCTGGGCAACAGAGCGAGACTCTGTCTCAAAAAAAAAAAAAAAAAATCTGAACAGAGAAACAGACATTACAATGCAGTGGGCTGGCTTAAAAGCAGATTGGAAATGACAGAAGAGTTACTGACCTTGAAAAAAGAACAACAAAAATTATCCAATCAGAAATACAGAGAGAAAAAAGGATTAGAGAAAGAAAGAGGTGGCTGGGCATGGTAGCTCACACTTGTAACCTCAAGCACTTTGGGAGGCCAAGGTTGAGAGGACTGCTTGAGGCCAGGTGTTCAAGACCAGCCTAGGTAATACAGCAAGACCCCATCTCTACAAAATAAAATGTATACATTAAAAAAGAAAAGGGCAGTAGGAGAGAGGACCTCAGAGATGTGTAGGGCAACAAGTCTAACATAATATAATTGGAGTTCCAGAAGGAAAATAGGAAGAATGAGGCAGAAAACAATATTTGAAGAAGTAATAATCAAAATTTTCCCAAATTTGGTAAAAGACAAAAATTTACAGATTCAAAAAGCTCAATGGACTCCAAGCAGTATAAATGCCAATAAAATAATACACAAGTACATCACAGACAAACTTCTGGAAACCAATGATAAGAGAGAACCTTGAAAAGAGCTAGAAAGAAAGGATGCACATTCTATTCAAGGGGAAGAAACTGAAATTACTACTGCCTTTTCATCAGAAACAATGAAGGCTAGAAAACATGGAACAACACAAGTACTAAAAAAAAAAACAAATAAAAATCTGTCAAACCCAGAATTTTATGAACAGAAAAAATATCCTTCAAAAATGAAGGCAAACTAAAAACATTTTCAGGCAAAACAGAGAGAATTCATCACCAGTAGACCTGTACAGGAATGAGAAAAGCCAATCACAACAGGTTACATATTGTATGATTCCATTTATATAATATTCTTTTTATTTTTTATTTATTTATTTATTTATTTATTTTTTGAGACGGAGTCTCGCTCTGTCACCCAGGCTGGAGTGCAGTGGCGCAGTCTCGGCTCACTGCAAGCTCCGCCTCCCGGGTTCACGCCATTCTCCCGCCTCAGCCTCTCCGAGTAGCTGGGACTACAGGTGCCTGCCACCACGCCCGGCTAATTTTTTTGTATTTTTAGTAGAGACGGGGTTTCACCGTGCTCTCGATCTCCTGACCTCGTGATCCGCCCGCCTCAGCCTCCCAAAGTGCTGGGATTACAAGCGTGAGCCACCGCGCCCGGCCTTATATAATATTCTTGAAATGATAAAATTAGAGAAACAAAGAATGATGGGGAAGGGGGAGAGTTGGGTGGTTGTGGGGAGAGGAAGGTAGATGGGTGTGGCTATAAAAGGGCAACCCCAAGAATTCTTATGGTGATGGAATTCTTTGATACCTTGACTGTATCAAGTTCCTTGTTCTGATTTTTTTTTTTTTTTTTTTTTTTGAGACAGAGTTTCACTCGTGTTGCCCAGGCTGAAGTGCAATGGTACAATCTTGACTCACTGCAACATCCACCTCCCAAGTTCAAGCGATTCTCCTTCCTCAGCCTCCCGAGTAGCTGGGATTACAGGTGCCCGCCACCATATCCAGCTAATTCTTTTGTATTTTTAATAGAGATGGGGTTTCACCATGTTGGCCAGGCTGGTCTCGAACTCCTGACCGCAGGCAATCCACCTGCCTCAGCCTCCCAAAGTGCTGGGATTACAGGCCTGAGTTTCTGATAATATCTATATAGTTCTGCAAGATGTCACCAATAAGGGAAGCTGAGTAGAGTGCACAGGGGATCTCTCTGTATTATTTCTTACAATTGCAAATAAATCTATAATTACCTCAAATTTAAAGTTTAACTTAAAAAAAAAACCTTTTTTTTAATGGTTCTAACAACCTCTCGGGGTTTTTAAAACAGAGGCTGCAGGCAATACATTTCAAGCATTCAAAATTATATTGTGGACAGGGTGCAGTGGCTCACACCTGTAATCCCAGGACTTTGGGAGGCCGAGGCGGGTGCATCAGCTGAGGTCAGGAGTTCAAGACCAGCTGGGCCAACATGGTGAAACCCTGTCTCTACTAAAACACAAAAATTAGCCAGGCATGGTGGCAGGTGCCTGTAATCCCAGCTACCCAGGAGGCTGAGACGGCACAATCGCTTGAACCCTGGAGACTGTGGTTGCAGTGAGCCTAGACTGCACCACTGCACTCCAGCCTGGGTGTCTGAGCGAGACTCCGTCTCAAAAAAAAAAAAAACAAAAGAGGAAGAAGCAGCGAGCCAGGGAGGGGACAAGGGAACCTCTCCTGTTTCAGTATCACATGGACTGCCTCAACTTACCATATCAACAGCAATCCTATAAGGTCTATTTCACATTATCTGTAGATTATCTGCAGCAAGAGTGATGAAATTCTTTCCTCTGCGAATGCATACATCTAAGTTAATATGCTATCCTTTGCATACTGGCATTCTGGGATATCCTAAAATTGATACTATTGGTGACCATGGTCATCAACTGAGTGTCATCCATGCTATAATCAGTTTATTTCCCACACTAAAAGATGGCACTGTATCTTTCCTGTTATAAACACTTGTGAAATAGACTGCCCAACAGCACAGTACTGCTACGAACTCACATTCTATTTTTTGTGCATGTTGAAAGCCAGGTTGTTTTGTCTTCAACTCTCTGGCTGCTCCAGCATTTCAATTCTCCCTATCTTCCACATAATTTCTGAACCCCTACACAAATCAGAGAGCATCACCTGTCTGATGGTGGGGCACAATGTAGGAAGGGAAGAGATTACACATTTCTAATTAAATGAGAATTAACCTTATGATTACTTTTATTAATAGATGACTTTCATTACTATCAGCACTTTTTAAATAGAGACACCTTAAATACAGGCACACATACACAATAAGGACTACAGAGTTTTAGAAGCTATCACTCTTCCTTATCTCTTCTTCACATGAAATTAAAGTAATTTTACAACTCCTACACCGTAAAGAAGGTAACTGTTCCTTGAAGAGACAGGCTGTACCTTGGCCCACATCACCAGCTGACTGTGGTGCTCAGGAGTCAGACATTCACAAATAACTACACAGAATACAAGCAGTGAACTGTCCACTACCCCCAACCACCACCCACAGGACTTTTCTGTTTTGTTTTGCTTGAGATGGAGTCTCGCTCTGTCACCCAGGCTGGAGTGCAGTGGCACAATCTTGGCTCACTGCAACCTCTGCCTCCCAGGTTCAACTGATTCTCCTGCCTCGGCCTCCCAGGCAGCTGGGATTACAAGCGCCTGCCATCACGCTCAGCTAATCTTTCTATTTTTAGTAGGGACGGGGTTTTGCCACATTAGCCAGACTGGTCTCAAACTCCTGACCTCAAGTGGTCCGTCGTCCACCTTGGCCTCCCAAAGTGCTGGGATTACAGGCATGAGTCACCGCACTGGCCCCGCAGGCCACTTCTAAGTCCTCTTCCAAGGCACTAACCCAGGAAAGCTGTGTACCAGGCTTTTCAATGTAAATTTAAGAGAAACCCTGTTACTCCTGTTTTCTCAAGGCAGATTTGTTCACTCTCTTTCTCAATACATTTACTTTGTCAGATAGTTTTAGGTTTGTATATACGGCCATTATTTTTATTGATGTTTTGCCTCCTGCTTAACATCTTCCAGGCACCACATGTGATCCAACTCATGTACCTAGTATTTCTAAAACGGCTGAACTTCTTACGTGACCAGTTTTAGAGAGACTAGGTTTGAGAGCCTATCCAGTCTGGACTGTTCCAAACTGCATCTAGGACAAACTGAAAGCACTTTTGTTCACATTGCCTTCCTTTTAGCCCAGCTGAATGCGCTGCAGAGCACACATCTGTCAGGTAACATCTGGAACTCACATATTTCCTGTTTAGTGGGTGATGCAACCAGCTGTCCAATTCACGGACTTTTAGACCAGTCTAAGAAACCCAATTCTGTGTTCTTTTCTTTTTTTTTTTTTTTTTTGAGATGGAGTCTCACTCTGTCGCCCAGACTATAGTACAGTGGCACGATCTCAGCTCACTGCAACCTCCACCTCCCAGGTTCAGGTAATTCTCCTGCCTCAGCCTCCCTAGTAGCTGGGATTACAGGCACACACCACCATGCCCAGCTAATTGTTTTTGTGTTTTTAGTAGAGATAGGGTTTCGCCGTGTTGGCCAGGCTGATCTCCAACCCCTGACCTCAGAAGATCTGCCCGCCTCAGCCTCCCAAAGTGCTGGGATTACAAGTGTGAGCCACCGCCCCTGGCCGTTCTTTTACATAATTAATAAATTAGTTAGATGTATACGCACACTCTTCCAAATATAGTGAGCTCCCAGAGGCTACACAGGTAGGTACACATGCACCTTTCTCTAAAAGCTAGCACCTCCAGAAAATTGGGCTTAAGCAAATCCATTTCTGTAACTAAAAAGTGGCAGAGGCCAAATCTGAACAAGGGTCCCCATGCTCTCCTCAATACCAAATTTTAAACTAATCAGCCTAAATTAAGTCTGAGCAACTAGTCAAGAAGGCAGGACACAGGATTAAGGACCTAACTTGGCTACTTATTAATTGTATGACATTAAACAATTTACTGAGTCTTGTGAGTCTCATTTTCTTCACCTGAAAGATGAAGTACATGACTAGCTGCTCATCTCTAAAGGTTTTTCCAGCTTGGTCATTCCATGACTATTAGGCCTAGAGCCTGATACAGCATGGGAATCCCACCTTTCAAACTTTCAGTGAAAGACTGAGGGCTGAAGGTATGCATTAGCTCTTCCTCAGCTACCTCTCTCTTTCCAAAACCTTGCTAAAACAATGGGGGATGGGGAGTGGCATAAACCCACAAAATCAGAGCGAAGGTAATAGTAACAACATTTTAGAAGCTGAAAAGCTGATGGATGAGTGGTTACTAACAGTAGGCTTGAGAAAGGCTGAGATACACAACATAACCTCCAAAAAGCTCAGGAACTTGTAGCATTAGGCACTTTCAAAGTGGGGATAAAGATGGAGCTAAAAACAGGAGGACTAACTGAAAGCCTATTTAAGAACCAGCAGGGCAGGGGACTGTGGCTGGTGCCTGTAATCCCACCTAATCAGGAGGATGGCTTGGGGCCAGGAGCTCAGAACCAACCTGGATAATGTAATGAGATCCTGTCTCTACAAAAAATGTAATAATTACTAGTCTGGAGGCTGAGGTGGAGGGATTGCTTGAGCCTGGGAGATTGAGCTGCAGTGAGCTGTGATGGTGCTACTGCACTCCAGCCTGGGTGACAAAACAAGAGCCTATCTCAAAATAATAATAAAAATAATAATAATAATAAGCCAGGCATGGTGGTATGCATCTGTAGTACCAGCTACTCAGGAGGCTGTGGTGGGAGGATCATTAAGCCCAGGAGTTCGAGGCTGCAGTGAGCTATGATCACACTACTGCACTACAGTCTGGGCAACAGAGCAAGATCCCATCTCAAAAAAATAAATACAAAAGAATCAGCAGGCATCAGCTGATGAACAGATGAATGAAATGTATAATAATACAATGGAACATTATTCAGCCATAGAAAAGAATGGTGTACTGTTACATGCTACAACACAGATGAATCTTGAAAACATGCCAAGTGGCTTAATATCACATACAGTATCATTCCATTTATATAAAATGTCCTGGCCAGGCGCAATGGCTCATGCCTGTAATTCCAGCACTTTGGGAGGCTGAGGCGGGTGACCACCTGAGGTCAGGAGTTTGAGATCAGCCTGGCCAACATGGTGAAACCCCATCTCTACTAAAAATGCAAAAATTAGCCAGGCATGGTGGGGCACACCTGTAGCTCCAGCTACTCGAGAGGCTGAGGCAGGAGAATAGCTAGAACCCAGCAGGCGGAGGTTGCAGTGAGCCGAGATCTCACCATTGCACTCCAGCCTGGGCAATAAGAGCAAAAATTCCGTCTCAAATAAATTAATTAATTAATTGCCCAGAAAAGGCCTATGTATGGAGACAGAAAGTAGATTAGTATTTACCTGGGATGAGGGGATACAGAGTGACTGCTAATTAGTACAAAGTTTCTTTTTAAAGTGATTAAAATGTTCTAAAATTAAATTATGGTAATAATTACACAACTCTGCAAATACACTAAAAAACAGAAATTGTATACTGTAAGCAGGTAAACTAGGCTATGTAAATTATATCTTCATAAAGTGATTTAAAAAATAAAAAGACAAACAACAATAGAAATTTGGCATGTTAGTAAAACACAGTCTCCTACTGTCAAACCATGTGTCATTTCCAACAAAGTATCTTTTCCTACACACAAAAAAATTATTATCACAGATAAAAGATATGCAGAGATAAAAGATGACACTGTATACATAAAACAAGAATAGACTGTTGTTTTAAAAGAATATTCAGAAAATAAAACAAGGCTGGGCAGTGGCTCATGCCTGTAATCTCAGCACCAAGGTGGGTGGAGATTGCTTGAGTCCAGGAGTTCAAGACCAACCTGGGCAACATGGCAAGACCTCATCTCTACAAAATAATAACTAAAAGATTAGCCAGGCATGGTGGTACCCACCAGTAGTCTCAGCTACTCAGGAGGCTGAGGCAGGAGGACTGCATGAGCCCAGGAGGCAGAGGCTGCGGTGAGCTGAGATAGCACCACTGCACTCCAGCCTGGGTGACAGAGCAAGACCCTGTCTCAAAAAAATAAACAAAAATAAAAACAAGCTTGTGGAAATTAAAATGGTGTCAGAAAAATTTAAAACTCAAGAGTTAGAAAATAGATTTGAGGAAATATCCTCATAAGTAGGACAAAATAAATAAAATTAGAGAAAAAATAGTAATAAAATTAGGCTGGGTACAGTGGCTCATGCTTAGGCTCAGCTCATGCTTAGGCTCAGCTCATGCTTAGGCGGGGTGCAGTGGCTCCCAGCTCTTTGGGAGGCCGAGGCAAGTGGATCACTTAAGCCCAGGAGTTTGAGACCAATCTGTGCAACATGGCGAAATCCTGTCTCTACTAAAAATACAAAAATTAGCTGGGTGTGGTGGAGTGTGCCTGTAGTAGGCTGAGGTGGGAAGATCGCTAGAGCCTGAGAGATGGAGGTTAGAGTGAGATGTCATCATGTCACTGCACTCCAGCTGGGTGACAGAGTGAAACTTTGTCTCAAAAATAAATGTATTGGGGCCGGGCGCGGTGGCTCATGCTTGTAATCCCAGCACTTTGGGAGGCCGAGGTGGGCGGATCACGAGGTCAGGAGATCGAGACCACGGTGAAACCCCGTCTCTACTAAAAAATACAAAAAATTAGCCGGGAGTGGTGGCGGGCGCCTGTAGTCCCAGCTACAAGGAGAGGCTGAGGCAGGAGAATGGCGTGAACCCAGGAGGCGGAGCTTGCAGTGAGCCGAGATTGCGCCACTGCACTCCAGCCTGGGCGACAGAGCGAGACTCTGTCTCAAAAAAATAAATAAATAAATAAATAAATAAATGTATTGGGCCGGCGCAGTGTCTCACGCCTGTAATCCCAGCACTTTAGGAGGCTGAGACAGGTGGATCACCTGAGATCAGGAGTTCAAGACCAACCTAGCCAACATGGTGAAACCCCACCTCTACTAAAAAAATAAAAATCAGCCAGGTGTAGTGGCACATGCCTGTAATCCCAGCTACTTGGGAGGCTGAGGCAGGAAAATCGCTTGAACCCAGGAGGCGGAGGTTGCAGTAAGCTGAGATTGCGCCACTGGACTCCAGCCTGGGCAACAAGAATGAAACTCCATCTCAAAAAAATTAAATAAATAAATAAATAAATAAAATTTATTTAAGAAATAATAAAATTAGAGTCCATCCAAGAGGTCTAAAACCCAAATAAAAGTATACCATAAATAGGGAAGAGAAAAAATAAACGGGAGGAAATTATCAACAAAATAATAAAGTTTCCCAGAAATGAAAGGCATGAATTTCCAAACTGAAAGTGCTCTTCAAGGATCTAGCACAATGGATGAAAACAGACCCACACCAAGACACGTCATGATGTAATTTCAGAATGCCAGGAACTATGAGAAAATTCTAGATGTTTCCAGGAAGAAACAAATTTACCAAGAAAAGATATCTGAATAGCACTGGATTTCTCAACAGCAACATTGGAATCTAGCAGACAATGAGGCAATGTCCTCAAAATTCTGCGGGAAAATTATTTCCAGTTAGAATTATATACTCAGCCAAATAATAAGAGAGTAAAAGAAGGAAATTTCAAACATGTAATGTCAAAAAAAATGTATTTTCTATGAATCCTTTCTCAGGAAGCATATGCTGTGCCAAAACGAGAATTAACAAAAAGAACGACTTACATATGGGATGGAGGAAACTGGAGCCATCACAAGAGAGTGACAAAGGATAACTCCAAGATAAAGTGAGGGGACATCCCAAGATTTTAGTGCAATAGGCCTGGCAGGCCAACACCTCAAACAATCCAGACTGATGGGGCTCAGGCAAGAATCCACAGCTTGCATCATATTTTCCAAGGGATCTGTGAGCCAAAAAATACTTTAAGCCACTGCTTTAAGGTGTCCATTACAGGTCTTGCACAAGGGACAAACCACAACAGACTTCTATAACAAAAAGAAACTTTTCAGATGTTGCAAATCTCAGAGACAAAGAATGTGGAGTAATGCAGTAGATTAACACATTTTTTCTGATTGGATATCATCATTTAGAAAGAAAGGAAAGGGGCTCAGTTAAAGCACTCTAGAAGCCCAGGGGATTTGATTCAAATTAAGCTTAATACCTTACTCAAAACATTCTGAAGAGAGACTGGGTTTGTTTTGTTTTTTTTTCATTTTGTGATTTATGTCCCCCCTACATACCTACCTCAAAAAACAAGGTGGTATATAAGAAAAATCATATAAAAAAATTAAAGCAGGACAAAGAACACTAACAACAAAAAAAATAGATGTGCTTAAATGCCTGTGGCATAACTTTCTTATAAATTGCAAAAAATGATAGTTTGCTTGCAATGTATGATATTTAAAAATAATTCGGGCCAGGCACAGCGGCTCACACCTGTAATCCCAACACTTTGGGAGGCCGACGCGGGCAGATCACCTGAGGTCAGGAGTTCAAGACCAGTCTAAGCAACATGGAGAAACCCTGTCTCTACTACAAATACAAAATTAGCCGGGCGTGGTGGCACATGCCTGTAATCCCAGCTACTTGGGAAGCTGAGGCAGGAGAATCACTTGAACCCAGGAGGTGGAGGTTGCAGTGAGCCAAGATCACACCATTGCACTCCAGTATGGGCAACAAGGACAAAACTGTGTCTCAAAAATAATAATAATTATTATTCAACACGGAAAAAAATATGAATGAAAATACCGGCCAGGCACAGGTAGCTCACGCCTATAATCCCAGCACTTTGGGAGGCTGAGGGGGTTTGGGAGGCTGAGGGGGTTAGATTACCTGAGGTCGGGGGTTAGATTACCTGAGGTCAGGAGTTCCAGACCAGCCTGGCTAACATGGCAAAACCCAGTCTCTTCTAAAAATAAAAAAATTAGCCAGGCATGGTGGCAGGTACCTGTAATCCCAGCTACTCCGGAGGCTGAGGTAAGAGAATTGCTCAAACCTGGGAGGCAGAGGTTGCAGTGAGCTGAGATTGCACCACTGCACTCCAGCCTGGGCAACAGAGCGAGACTCTGTCTCAAAAAATATATATATACATAAATTAGCCAGGCATGGTGGCGGGTGCCTGTAGTCCCATCTACTTGGGAGGCTGAGGTGGGAGGACTGCTTGAGCCCAGGATGCAAAGGTTGCCGTGAGCCGAGATGGCGTCACTGATCTCCAACCTGGATGACAGAGCAAGACGCTGTCTAAAAAAAGAATACAAACCCAAAAAACAAAAAACTTTGGTATCAGAATCAGAGATTAAAACATTGAATCGGCCGGACACAGTGGCTCATGCCTGTAATCCTAGCACTTTGGGAGGCAAAGGCGGCTGGATCACCTGAAGTCAGGAGTTCAAGACCAGCCTGGCCAACATGGTGAAACCCTGTCTCTACTAAAAATACAAAAATTAGCCGGGCATGGTGGCGGGTGCCTGTAGTCTCAGCTACTCAGGAGGCTAACACAGAAGAATCTCTTGAACCTGGGAGGCAGAGGTTGTAGTGAGCTGAGATAGTGCCACTTCACTCCAGCCTGGATGACAGAGCAAGACTCCATCTCAAACAAACAAACAGCAACAAAAAAAAAACACTGAATAGGTCCCAACCCATTCAGTGCTGGGATTACAGGCATGAGCAACTGCACCTGGCCTGGCTAATTTTTATATTTTTAGTAGAGATGGGGTTTCACCATGTTATCCAGGCTGGTCTCGAACTCCTGACCTCAAGCAATCCATCTGTCTCGGCCTCCCAAAGTGCTAGGATTACAGGCGTGAGCCACCGTGCCCAGCCAACCCCATGTATATTTCTAATTATTACAAGGAAATCAGAAGTTATAATTGCCAATAATGTCTTTAACTAATTGAGAATGCTTTTTGTTGTTGTTGTTGTTGTTTTCTTTTTTTTAAGACGGAGTCTCGCTCTGTCGCCCAGGCCGGAGTGCAGTGGTGCGATCTTGGCTCACTGCAACCTCTGCCTCCCAGGTTCAAGCGATTCTCCTGACTCAGCCTCCCAAATAGCTGGAACTACAGGTGCATGCCACCACGCCCGGCTAATTTTTTATATTTTTAGTAGAGATGGGGTTTCACAGTGTTAGCCAGGATGGTCTTGATCTCCTGACCTCATGATCCGCCCACCTTGGCCTCCCAAAGTGCTGGGATTACAGGCATGAGCTACTGTGCTTGGCGAGAATTTTTAATATCCAATTATAATTTTACAAATGCAGGGGTCTTTTAAGAGGACATGAGCTTTTTCTAACATTTTATCATAAAAAGTACAATGAACTGCCATGTATCTATCACCTAGCTTTAGCAATTATCAATGCATGGCTAATCTTGCTTTACTTGTATATCCTCATGCCAGATTATTTTAAAGCAAATCCAAACATATCATTTTATTTATAATATTTCAGCATGTCTCTCTAAAAAACAGTATCTCTTTTTTAACATAACCTCAATACTATTATTATATCTAGAAAAATTTGACCAAAAAAATCCTAATGCCAAAAATCCAGTCAGTGTTCAGATTTCTTTAGTTGATTCATAAATGTTTGAAACCTTTTAGATCACTAAGTAGACTTAAAATACTGTATAATGGCCTATAATAGTAAAAGAAAAACTTAATGTTTCCAGGAACTTTTTTATATGAAGTTGCTTAAGACCATTAGAAGGAAAAAAGGCAATTTTTCCCTATAAATACACCACAGAAAAATTAGAGGAACTTCAGGTCTGACATAAGATCAGAGAATAGGGATGAATAAGATCAGAGAATGCAGATGAATAGAACCAGATACAATTTTCAAAATATTTAGCAATCTCTGCAGTGTGAGCACCAACCAATCAGAACAAACACTAGCCATACATATACGGCATATAGGCTAAATATCAACCCTGGATACAGCCTTGACTGAGGAAAAGCGAAGAGGCCTCAAGAACGTGATTTCCATGCTGAAATTCAACCCTGCCTGCAGTGGAGCAAAAAGCTGCAACTACATCAGTTACAAGCAAAGTTGCCACAAGGTCTTGATATAGCATACCTTCTACCAGACATAGCTATTAACTGCTAAATCACTATAGCTGCAACTGATCATCCCTGCATCTATCATTTGAACTAGTCAAAGAAAGAATTCTTTCTGAAGCAATTAGCATGGTAAAGTACAAAGAGTTCTTGATTGTAGCATGATCTAGAATACAAGCTGCTTGTCTCTGAAAGTTAAAACTATAATAGCTGGCTGGGCGCGGTGGCTCATGCCTATAATCCCAGCACTTTGGGAGCTGAGGCAAGAAGATCGCATGAGCTGAGGAGCTCAAGACCAGCCGAAGCAACATAGCAAGACATCATCTTTACCAAAAGAAAAAAAAAATTAAGGCTGGGTGCGGTGGCTCACACCTGTAATCCCAGCACTTTGGGAGGCTGAGGTGGGCAGAATAGGCCAAGGCAGGTGGAGGTCAGGAGTTTAAGACCAGCCTGGCCAACATGGTGAAACCCCATCTCTACTAAAAATACAAAAATTAGCTGGGCATGATGGCAGGTGCCTGTAATCCCAGCTACTCGGGAGGCTGAGGCAAGAGAAACACTCGAACCTGGGAGGTGGAGGTTGCATTGAGCCAAGATCTCACCATTGCACTCCAGCCTGGGCAACAGAGCAAGACTCCATCTCAAAAAAATTAATTAATTAGGCCAGGCGCGGTGGCTCACACTTGTAATCCCAGCACTTTGGGAGGCCAAGGCGGGCAGATCACGAGGTCAGGAGATCGAGACCATGGTGAAACCTCGTCCCTACTAAAAATACAAAAAAATTAGCCAGGCGTAGTGGCAGGCGCCTGTAGTCCCAGCTACTCAGAGAGGCTGAGGCAGGAGAATGGCGTGAACCCGGGAGGCGGAGCTTGCAGTGAGCCAAGATCGCGCCACTGCACTCCAGCCTGGGCGACACAGCGAGACACCGTCTCCAAAAAAAAAAAAAAAAAAATTAATTAATTAAAAAAATTAAATTAGCAGGGTGTGATGGCACCACACCTGAGGTCCCAGCTACTTGGGAGGCTGAGGTGGGAGGATTGCTCGAGCCGGGGAGATTGAGGCTGCGGTGTGCTATGATCACACCACTGCACTCCAGTCTGGGCAACAGAGCAAGCAAGAGAGAAAAAAAGCGTAACATCTGACACTGGTACCTGGGAATGTTAATATCCTTCAATCTATTGCCTGTAGGTTACAGCTTTTCCAATAAATTATTTAGCTTGCTAAAGAATATAAAAGATAGTCCTCTGTGATTGTTATTTAGAATCATTTCATAAACAGAGGACAAGCCCTGACCATTTAAAAATAAACCTAAAACGGTCAGGTGCGGTGGCTCATGTCTATAATCCCAGCACTTTGGGAGGCCGCGGTGGGTGGATCACCTGAGGTCAGGAGTTCAAGACCAGCCTGGCCAACATGGCAAAACCCTGTCTCTACTAAAAAAATACAAAAATTAGCCAGGTGTGGTGGCGCATGCCTGTAATCCCAACTACTAGGGAGGCTGAGGCAGGAGAATCGCTTGAACTTGGTAGGCAGAGGTTGCAGTGAGCCGAGATCACGCCATTCACTCCAGCCTGGGCAACAGAGCAAGACTCCATCTCAAAAAATAAAATAAAATAAAGGCCTAAAACAACATGCCTAAAGGAAGGGAAGAAGGAGAGAACTCTTGAAGGGAAGTGAGAAAGCTTAGGGGTCTAGCATGGTTCAACATATCTCAAGCCTTACACAAATCACTTTATCTTCCTGGGCTCCAGTTTCTCCACCTGCATATAAGGCACCTGCCAACATCCCTAGTCTCACCTCCCACCACCTGCTCTCTCCCTCTAATACACTGATTCACTTGAGTTCCCCAAACAGGGCATGCTTTTTCATGCTTTCATTCTTTGTTACATGTTATTCTCTGCTTAGAATAACCTTTATACCCTTCTTTGCCTGATTAGCCAATCTACTTTTATTCAAGTGAGTGCTATCAAAATCCATGGTGCCCAGCACGGTGGCTCACACCTATAATCCCAGCACTTTGGGAGGCTGAGGCAGGCAGATCACGAGGTCAAGAGATCGAGACCAGCCTGACTGACATGGTGAAAACCCGTCTCTACTAAAAATACAAAAACAGCCGGGCATGGTGGCACGCGCCTGTAATCCCAGCCACTCAGGAGGCTGAGGCAAGAGAATCGCTTGAACCTGGAAGGCGGAGGTTGCAGTGAGCCAAGATCACGCCACTGCACTCCAGCCTGGGCAACAAGGCGAGACTCCGTCTAAAAAAAAAAAAAAAATCCACAGTATCCCAACGATGTTTCCATTTTCCCATCCCCAAGTTCTTCTGGAAATTTTCTGTGACAGCTAGGGTCAGAGCCATTTACTGGTTATAAAAGAAATCTGCTCCTTTGAATGTAGTTCATAAGACATGGTTTTCAGTTTCCTCACAATCCTAGTTCCTAGAACGACATCTAACTCTATGTGTAATCTAACTATTTAATAACACAATTTAAAACAGGACTATCCACTCCTTCTTTTTTGACAATGTATCTCTAGAATTGCAACCAAAAATCACAATTTTTGGCAACTAAATCACACTTTTGCCATAAGTCAATCTCGCAGATAACTAAAAGTCTTACATTTTTTAAAAAAGCGTTGATATTAGGTCACTTCTTCTTTCTATAACCTCTACTTCTGCATCATTTATTTCATCATATAGCTTAAATTTCTCTCTTATTTCCAAGTATATCCTAGTCATTCCTGTGAAACATTCTTGAATCCAAAAATGGTAGCTGACAGTATTCCCCGTTCTATCCATGTACTCACCTGAATGAACACATGGTTGGTCTGACCTAACATATTCTTAGTGGGCAGATGTTGGCTCTTAATAATAATAGTTTTGGGGCGGGCACGGTGGCTCACGCCTGTAATCTCAATGCTTTGGGAGGCTGAAGCAGGCCGGTCACTTGTGGTCAGGATTTCGAGAACAACCTAGCCAACGTGGTAAAACCCTGTCTCTACTAAAAATACAAAAAAAATCAGTCGGGCATGGTGGCACATACCTATAATCTGGCTACTCGGGTGGCTGAGGCAGGGGAATCACTTGAACCTGGGAGGTAGAAGTTACAGTGAACTAAGATCACGCCACTCTACTCCAGCCTGAGCAACAGAGCAAGACTCTGTCTCAAAAAATATATATAATTAATAATAATAACAATAATAGTTTTGGCCAGGTGCCATGGTTCATGCCTGTAATCCCAGCACTTTGGGAGGCTAAGGTGAGTGGATTGCTTGAGCCCAGAAGGTCAAGACAGCCTGGACAATATAGCAAGACCCTATCTCTACAACAAATAAATTAGCTGGGTATGTTGGCATGTGCCTAGGCCCCAGCTACCTGGAAGGCTGAGGTGGGAGGACTGATTGAGCCAGGGAGGTCAAGGCTGCAATGGGCTGTGCTCACGCCACTGTACTCCAGCCTGGGCAACAGAGTGAGACCCTGTCTCAAAAATCGTCATCATCATCATCATCATCATCATCATCATCATCATCATCACCATCATCATCAATCAGGTCTTTTTCTAAACCCTCAGATTACATCCTTAATAAGCTATTCTAGATTTTGACTGGAACATGTCATGCTGTTACCTTCTTCCCAGTTTTGAGATTACGTCTTCTTGTGGTAATTCTATGATTCCTCAAAGGTTATTGACATCTACTGAATGATCTTATCCCAGAATTATCTAGAACCCTGCGGTATAATTTGTCTGGGTCAGGAGACTTTCATTCAGAGCAATTAAATGATCCTGTATAAATGAGTAATGATCTCAATTTCAGTCTCCTCTTAATCAATTTGGTTCTATCCTTTCCAATCTATATATAATTTACCTTGACAACGGGAAAAAAAGTTTCTAGGGCTATTTCAATCTTCAAGGTTTTTTGTTTTTGTTTTTCAAATGTGGTTATTTGGGATTTTCACATTTAGAGTATCACCCAACATAAAATACTCTTCTTGAAGAAGTATTTAACACAATAAAGTTTTCCTTTTTTTAAAATTCATAAAACTGTAAGAGGAAGCAGAGATGCTAATTATAACAGAGCTCTTCTTACCACAGTAGCAAAAACCAAACTGACCAATCTATTCTAAAGTAAGCTAAACAAGAGTTGTGAAAATTAACATACTTCCTTAAGGTGAAAATTTCCCCATAGTCCATCACCATGTCCTACAAATATTTACTGAATGTGCAAGACTCTGAATCAAAACAATTGACCCAAACCTCATATCATACTCACACCCTCTCAATAAATCCAAGCTATGAAAATAAGCATAAGGACGAGAGCGGTGGCTCACACCTGTAATCCCAGCACTTTGGGAGGCCAAGGCAGGTGGATCACCTGAGGTCGAGAGTTCGAGACCAGCCTGACCAACATGGAGAAACCTTGTCTCTACTAAAAATACAAAATTAGCCAGTCATGGCAGCACATGCCTGTAATCCCAGATACTCAGGAGGCTGAGGCAGGAGAATCGCTTGAACCCGGGAGGCGGAGGTTACAGTAAGCTGAGATCACGCCATTGCACTCCAGCCTGGGCAACAAGAGTAAAACTCCGTCTCAAAAAATAAAAATAAAAAATAAAAATAGATAAATAAATAAACAAGCACAGAGTGATATTTTCTCCACTCAATCACCATGGGACTTATGAAGACCTTATCTACCCCACATTGAGCCGTTTTGCTACATTATTACATTACTATCACTCAAGCAACTAATCCATCACTTTTCTATTGAGTTCCGACTATCTATACAACTCTATGTTAAGTGCTATGGAAACATACAAATTTATAATTAAAAACCAGTCACTCCTGGAACGTATGAGCACATTTTAGTAAATGTGTACCTCCTTTTCCAGGCAAAGGAGTCCCCTCAAATCTGAAAGGGCATCTCATCCAGATGAAGCTGGGAAGGTACTGCAGTATATTCTGTGTTACATACACTATAGTGGAAGGCACAGGACTTTAAAGACAGGAAAATTTAGAACTCAAATATTAGTTCCATGTTTTGTTTAATTTCTTCTAGGTAACTTGTCCAAGGTCTCTGTGAAAAATGCATATTTGGGCCAGGTGCAGTGGCTCATGCCTGTAATCTAACACTATGGGAGGCCAAGATGGGAGGATCACCTGAGGCCAGGAGTTCAAGACCAGCCTGGGCAACATAGCAAGATACCATCTCTACGAAAATAAAAAATTTAAATTAAAAAATGTGGCCGGGCACTGTGGCTCACGCTTGTAAATCCCAGCACTTTGGGAGGCCGTGGGGGGGGGGGAGGGGGTTGCGAATCACGAGGTCAGGGGTTCGAGACCAACCCGGCCAACGTGGTGAAACCCCGTCTCTACCAAAAATACAAAAAAAAATTAGCCGGGCGTGGTGGTGGGCGCCTGTAGTCCCAGCTACTCGGAGAGGCTGAGGCAGGAGAATGGCGTGAACCAGGGAGGCGGAGCTTGCAGTGAGCCGAGATTGCGCCACTGCACTCCAGCCTGGGTGACAGAGCGAGACTCCGTTTCAAAAAAAAAAAACAAAAAATTAGCCGGGCGTGGTGGTGCATGCCTGTAATCCCAGCTGCTGGGGAGCCTGAAGCACGAGAATCACTTGAACCCAGGAGGCGGAGGTTGCAGTGAGCAGAGATCATACCATTGCACTCCAGCCTGGGCAATAGCAAGACTCCATCTCAAAAAAAAAAACAAAAACAAAAAAAACATACATTTGGTCTTAGTCCCTGGTTACTGGCATGCAGCTCCTAAAACCTTTGGAATCTACCAGATAAGCAGAGCGTTTGTATGCTAATGACATGACTGGTGACCAGGGCCACTAATTTAGTGGCTTAATACCTACTAAATAGCTTAAGCTAATAGCTTAAGGATGGTGGCTGGTCACCAGAAAGACCAAGGATGATTACAGGATTGAAACTTTCAGCTCCCCACCACCACCTGCAGAGAGAAGAGAGATGCTGAAGTGAGTTAATCACCAGTGAGCAATTATTTCAAAATCGTGCCAACACAGTAATGAAAACTCCATTTTAAAAACCTATAAGGCTGGGTGTGGTGGCTCATGCTTGCAACCCCGGCACTTTGGGAGGCCAAGGCAGGTAGATCACCTGAGGTCAGGAGTTCTAGACCAGCCTGACCAACATAGTGAAACCCCATTTCTTATAAAAATACAAAAATTAGCCAGGTGTGGTGGCATGCGGCAGAAGAATCACTTGAACCCAGGAGGCAGAGGTTGCAGTGAGCCGAGATCGCACCACTGCACTCCAGCCTGGGAAACAGAGTGAGACACCGTCTCAAAAAAAAAAAAAAAAAAAAACCAACAGGGTTCAGGGACCTTCTGGGTTGATGAACACACTGAAGTATTTGCAGAATGGTGTACCCAGAGTGGGCATGAAGGCTCCACACACACATCTTGCCGCAAACTTGCCCTATCCATCTCTTCCACTTGGCTGTTCCTGAGTTATATCCTTTATAATAAATGGGTAATAGTAAGTAAAGTACTTTCCAGAGTTCTATGAGCCATTCTGGCAAATTATGCAAACTTAGGAAGGGGTCATGGGAACCCCTGACTTATAGCAGATTGGTCAAAGTATAGATGGGCGGCAATCTGGGACTTTATTGGCATCTGAAGTGGTGACAGTCTTGTGAGACTGAGCACTTAACCTGTGGAGTCTGCACTAAGCCTAGGCAGTTAGTGTCAGAATTGAACTGAATTGGAAAAAAATAATAATAACAATTGAATTGAATTGCAGGACACCCAGTTGGTAACCAGAGAGTTAGAGAATTGGTTAATATAGTGTTAGATTACAGGCATGAGCCACTGCACCTGGCCCAAATATGCATTTATCACAGAGACCTTGGCCAAGTTACAAATGTGGGGAAAAAACCCACACATTTGGTGTCAGAGGTGTAAGGCATGGTATTGAGGCTCAAAAAATGATACCCCTAAGTAAGACACCTTGGCATGCTGAGTATTATGAACTAAAGGAGACTGGAAGACCTCAGAAATAGCCTCAGAAGCAAAGTCTCTCTTTGCCCTCCTGTCTCACTCCTCTTACTCCCCCAAAGCAAGTCATAGAGGCCAGAATCCCCCTTTCCCCAAGGCGGGTCACAGATACTAGAAAAGCAAGCCATTAATACGTAAAAAGTATTACTTCCCACTCAAAAGCCATATACCTCTCCCCCAAAGTAAGCCATAATACCTAAAAATGTCACTCCCTTCTTCCTTGAAGACCCTCAGCTCCAGCAGGGTCCTGCCCTATACCCAGGAAGAAGTAATGCTGCACAGAGTCCAAGAAGAATCTGAACAGACAGGCCTTGCTGGGTCCTCCTGCCCCACCCAGTCTATTACCATTAGATAACACCCTTTGTCTACTAACATTTCTACGGGCCTCTCCCCTTCTTCATTCTTCATTGAGCCTAAGCATAAAAACAGTTTTCCCTAGGTCTTTGGGTCTTCATTTCTGAAAGCTCCCATTTCTTTTTTTTTTTTTTTTTTTTTTTTGAGACAGAGTCTTGCTCTGTCACCCAGGCTGGAGTGCAGTGGCGCGATCTCAGCTTATTGCAAGCTCCGCCTCCCGGGTTCACGCCATTCTCCTGCCTCAGCCTCTCGAGTAGCTGGGACTACAGGCGCCTGCCGCCACACCCTGCTAATTTTTTTGTATTTTTAGTAGAGACGGGGTTTCACTGTGTTAGCCAGGATGGTTTCGATCTCCTGACCTCGTGATCCACCCGCGTCGGCCTCCCAAAGTGCTGGGATTACAGGCGTGAGCCACCGCGCCCGGCACCATTTCATGTAAAACTTTAATTAAATAAATTTCTTATGCTTTCTTTTTTTTTTTTTTTTTTGAGACAACTCTCACTTTTTCACCCAGGCCAAAGTGCAGTGGTGCAAACAGAGCTCACTGCAATCTCAACCTTCTGAGCTCAAGCGATCCACCCACCTTAGCCTCCCAAGTAGCTGCAACTATAGGCATGCTCCACCACGCCAGGCTAATTTTTAAAAATTTTTCCCAGACAGGTTCTCACTGTGTTTCCCAGGCTGGTCTCAAACTCCTGGGCTTAAGCAATCCTCCCAGCTCGGCCTCCCAAAGAGCTGGGATTACAGGTGTGAGCCACATCCAGCCTCTTATGCTTTGTTCTTGTTAATTTGTCTTTTGTTGCAGGAGTGTCAGCCACTGAACCTTATGATGGGTGAGGAAAGGTATCACACCTTTCTGCCCTTACTGTAGAAACACTAAGGGTATCTTTTCCATAAATCTCAATTTCCTCATCTATAACATGAGGATAACAATACCTATGCCAGGCACAGTGGCTCACATCTGTAATCCCAGAATTTTGGGAGGCCAAGGCGGGTAGATCACCTGAGCCTAGGAGTTCAAGACCAGCCCAGACAACATAGGGAGACTGGTCTCTACCAAGAAATACAAAAATTAGGCATAGTGGCACACACTTGTAGTCCCAGCTGCTAGGGAGGCTGAGATGGGAAGATCACTTAAGCCTGGAGGTCTAGGCTGCAGTGAGCAGTTAGCGTGCACTCTAGCCTAGGTGACAGAGCAAGACCCTGTGTCAAAAACAACCACAACAACAACAACAAAAACTACCTACCTCATCAGCCTACTGAGAGGAATTAATGAGTTAACATATGTAAAGCATATGGGACATATTTGTATGGAGCATAAGAGGTACTCAACAAATATTAGCTCCTTTCTTTCCAAAAGGTCTGTCATACATGCAAGAGTCATCTCAAAATATTTAGCCATGAAAACAGAACACATAAATGTGCTAGAAGTTACGAAATGTTTCCTAAGAAGCAAACCTCTACTGCAGTAAAGTGGCAACACATATCTGTTTCACAGAATGTATACCACAGCAGAGCCCACAGCAGCAAACGTGGCTATACTAAGAACACTGACATGTCCGCAAATTCAGATTTCAAACCACAACTTATAAGGGACCACCCAGCAGCCTCTTCTTCCCCATAGCACATAAGCAGATTTAAGACTCTGAGAGCCAGGCTGGGCGCGATGGCTCACGCCTGTAATCCCAGCACTTTGGGAGGCAGAGGCGGGCGGATCACCTGAGGTCAGGAGTTCGAGACCAGCCTGACCGACATAGAGAAACCCCATCTCTACTAAAAATACAAAATTAGCAGGGAGTGGTGGCGCATGCCTGTAATCCTAGCTACTCAGGAGACTGAGGCAGGAGAATCACTTGAACCCGGGAGGCAGAGGTTGCAGTGAGCCGACATCGCGCCATTGCATTCCAGCCTGGGCAACAAGAGCGAAACTCTGTCTCAAAAAAAAAAAAAAAAAAAAAAAAAAAGACTCTGGGAGCTTCCTGTTAGTTTACCCTCAGTAACATAAGAGGAAGTTTCCTTTACCTTTAAGAACTTTTATAGTAATAAATTCTCTCTTTTTTTTTAACAGTTTCCTAACCACTAAAATTTTACCAACTGGTACTATATCAAAGCACAAAGACTAGCATTTGTTTTATCAAATCTGCATTAAAAGCACTGTATTGGTCATATCAAAGCCTTGTTGTACTTCAGGCCCAGCTGTGACAGCAATGGTAATGTTTCTCTTTCACTTGCAGAATGCTGAAAAACGGCCAAGAAAAAAAATGGGGAAGCTTTTTTTCAGGCAGTACAGAGTAGTGTTAACAGCAGAATGTTTAAGAAAATTAATTAGCCCTAGGACTGTAGATCTAAATATGAAAGGTAAAACAATAAAGCCTTTAGAAGAAAACACAGAACATCTTCATGATCCTGCAATAACAAAGATATAAAATGCACTAAACATTAAGAGAGAAAAACGTATAAATTGTACAACTTAAAACTTTTGTTCCTTGAAAGTCACCATTAAAAGAATGAAAAGAAAACGCACAGATTACAAGAATATATTTGCACCATATATATATGAAATGAACAAAAAACACTCATATCTAGAACAGATAAATAATTGCATTAAATCAATAAAGAAAAAAAGATCACTCAAAGAAAAATAGCGAAAGCCCTGAATAGATACTTCAAAAAAGACATATAAATGCCTAATAAACTTTTGAGAGGTGCTCAACTTCATTAGTCATCCGGAAAATTCAAATTTAAATAATACAATACTATTATATAACCACCAGAATAGCTAAAATGAAAAGAAAATGCCAAGAGTTGGTAAGGATAGGGAGTAACCTACACTCTCATGCACTGCAAGTGGGAATGTAAACTGGTACAACCACTATGGAAAACTGTCTGGCAGCACCTACTAAAGCTGAACATATGTACACCTATGACCCAGCAATTCCACTCCTGAGCATATACCCAACAGACCAAAAGCCATGTTCACGAAAAGGCACATACAGGAATGTTCATAACATGTCACTATTGTAATACTCAAAAACTACAAACTACCCATGTGCCTATCAACTGCACAATTAACAGATAAGGTGTGGTAAAGTCACACAATGGCAAACTCTACAGCAGTGAGAATGACCAACCTAAAACTACACACAATATGAATGAATCTCTCAAACATATTGCACAAAAGAATCCAGACACAAGAGTTCAACATATATAATTACATTTATATAAAGTACAAAGACATGAAAAACTATGCTGTTAGAAGTCAAAATACTGGTTACCTGTGGTGAGTGGGAAGGCAAATAGTGACTGAAGTAGACTACTTCTTGCTCACATCCTAAGAAATTCAAGACAGCCGGTCACAGGGGCTCACGCCTATAATCCCAACACTTTGGGAAGCCGAGGCAGGCGGATCACGAGGTCAGGAGTTCGAGACCAGCCTGGCCAACATCATGAAACCTCGTCTCTACTAAAAATACAAAAATTAACTGGGCATGGTGGCGGGTGCCTGTAATCCCAGCTACTCAGGAGGCTGAAGCAGGAGAATCGTTTGAACCCAGGAGGCAGAGGTTGGAGTGAGCCGAGATCGTGCCATTGCACTCTAGCCTGGGCGACAGAGCGAGACTCCGTCTCAAGAAAAAAAAAAAAAAGAAATTCAAGACCCACCCTTTAGACCCTCTGGAGTAGGTTGAATGGTGGCCCCAAAAAAGGTATGTCCACATCCTCATCTCCAGAAGCTATGAATGTTATCTTACTTGGAAAAAGGATCTTACAGATGTAATCAAAAATATTGAGATGAGATCATCCTGGAATAGTTGAGTGTACCCAAAATACCATGATAGGTATCCCTAAAATAATAGACACAGAGGAAAAGATACACATGAAGGTGAAGGCAATGAGAAGACAGAAGCAGCGATTAGGGTGGTGTAGTCAGAAACCAAAGCATAATGCCAACAGTCATTATTCTCCCCAAGAGCCTCTGAGGGGGTGTGCCCTGCTGACACCTTGATTTTGGATTTCTGTCCTCCAAAATTGTGAGAAAATAAATTATTGTTGTTTTAAGCCACCCAGTTTGTGGTAATTTGTTGCCACAGCCATAGTAAACTAATATAGGCTGGTCGCAGTGGCTCAGGCCTGTAATCCCAGCACTTTGGGAGGCTGAGGTGGGCAGATCACTTGAGGTCAGGAGTTCGAGACCGGCCTGACCAATATGGTGAAACCCCATCTCTACTAAAAATACAAAAATTAGCCGGGCATGGTAGCACATGCCTGTAGTCCCAGCTACTCGGGAGGCTGAGGCAGGAGAATGGCTTGAATCCAGGAGGTGGTGGCTGCAGTGAGCCATGATCGTGCCACTGCACCCCCAGCCTGGGCAACACAGCAAGACTCCGTCTCAAAAAAAAAAAAAAAAAAAAGGCAACTAATATACCCTCCAAACCACATTCCTTTACTCACCCCAATTCTGTAGCAAACTCACCAGCTTTCCTAAGAGAGATTCAGAAGTACCCAAACCTCAATCTTTCCCACTGATCCCCCCCAAAAAAATGAGCAAAAAGAGAAATTATAAACAGCATACAGACAATTCACAATACCAATACAAAGAATGAGTAATTTTTTTTCAATCTACTTGAGTAGTAGTCAACAAAATACAGATTAAAACACAATGACAGCAAAAAATGAAAAACAAGTATTAATGAAGATATGGAGAAAGTGGAAACCTTGTTGGGAACAAGCCCCCCAAAATCTGGCCATAAACTGCCCCCAAAACTGGCCATAAACAAAATCTCTGCAGCACTGTGACACGTTCGTGAAGGCCATGATGCCCACGCTGAAGGTTATGGGTTTACCGGAATGAGGGCAAGGAACACCTGGCCCACCCAGGGCAGAAAACCGCTTAAAGGCGTTCTTAAACCACAAACAATAGCATGAGCGATCTGTGCCTTAAGGACATGCTCCTGCTGTAGATAACTATCCAAACCCATCCCTTTTTCGGCCCATCCCTTTATTTCCCATAAGGGATACTGTTAGTTAATCTATAATCTACAGAAACAACGCTTATCACTGGCTTGCTGTTAATAAATGTGTAGGTAAATCTCTGTTCAAGGTTCTCAGCTCTGAAAGCTGTGAGACCCCTGATTTCTCACTCCATACCTCTGTATTTCTGTGTGTGTGTCTTTTATTCCTCTAGCGCCACTGGGTTAGGGTCTCCCTGACCGAGCTGGCATCCGCAGACCTGAAACATTGCTAGTGAGAATGTAAAATGGTGCACTGCTGTGAAGACATTTTGGCAGTTTCTTAAAGTTACTATAAAGTTCAGAGTTACTATATGACCCATCAATTCCATTCTTGGATATATACATAAACAGGTGTTCAAACAGAAACTTGTACATGAATGTTCATAGCACTATTCACAACAGGCAAAAAGTGGAAACAACCCCAGTGTCCATCAACAGATGAAGGAACAAAATATGGTATGTATTATTCATACCACATGAATATCCCAATAATAGAATATTATTCAGCCATAAAAAGGAATAAGGTACTGATACATGCCACAACATGGATGAACCTTAAAAACATCCTGCTAGGCTGGGAGGGGTGGCTCACGCCTGTAATCCCAGCACTTTGGGAGGCCAAAATGGGCGAATCACCGGAGGTCAGAAGTTCGGGACCAGCCTGGCCAATGTGGTAAAACCCTGTCTCTACTAAAAATATAAAAAATTAGCTGGGTGCGATGGCGGGCACCTGTAATCCCAGCTACTCAGGAGGCTAAGATAGGAGAATTGCTTGAACCCAGGAGATAGAGGTTGCAGTGAGCCGAGATCGCGCCACTGCACTCCAGCCTGGGCGACAGAGCAAGACTCCGTCGCAAAAAAAAAAAAATCACGCTACCTGAAAGGAGCCAGACACAAAAGCCAAACACAAAAGGCCACATGTTGCATGATTCCACTTATATGAAATATCCAGAATAGGTAAATTCAGAGACAGAAAGCAGACTACTAGTTGCCACAGGCTTGGGAGACAAGGAAATAAGAAGTAACTGTTTAATGAGTGCAGCATTTCCTTTTGAGGAGATGAAAATGTTCTGCAACTACATGATGATGATGGCTACACAAAACCATAAATATACTAAACACCACTGAATTACACATTTTTAAACAGACTGGGTGCAGTGGCTCATACCTGTAATCTCAGCACTTTGGGAGGACAAGACAGGAGGACTGCTTGAGACCAGGAGGTCAAGACCAGCCTAAGCAACAAGGCGAGAATCCATCTCTACAAAAAATTTAAAAATTGGCTGGGCGCGGTGGCTCACGCTTGTAATCCCAGCACTTTGGGAGGCCGAGGCGGGCGGATCACGAGGTCAGGAGATCGAGACCACGGTGATAACCCCGTCTCTACTAAAAATACAAAAAAAAATTAGCCGGGCGTGGTGGCGGGCGCCTGTAGTCCCAGCTACTTGGAGAGGCTGAGGCAGGAGAATGGCATGAACCCGGGAGGCGGAGCTTGCAGTGAGCCGAGATTGCGCCACTGCACTCCAGCCTGGGCGACAGAGCGAGACTCCGTCTCAAAAAAAAAAAAATTTAAAAATTAGCCAGGTAGTCCCAGCTACTCAGGAGGCTGAGGCAAGAGGATCACATGAGCCCAGGAGGTCGAAGCTGCAGTGAGCCATGTTTGCACCACTGCACTCCAGCCTGGGCAACAGAGGGAGACCCTGTCTCAAAAAAAAAAAAAAAAACAAAGTTGGCTGGGTGCAGTGGCACATGCCTGTAATCCCAGCACTTTGGGAGGCCAAGGCAGGAGGATCACCTGAGGTCAGGAGTTCGAGATCAGCCTGGCCAATATGGCGAAACCCTGTCTCTACTAAAAATGCAACAATTAGCTGGGCATGGTGACGGGCACCTGTAATCCCAGCTACTCAGGAAGCTGAGGCAGGAAAATTGCTCAAACCTAGGAGGCAGAGGTTGCAGTAAGCCAAAACTGCACCACTGCACTCCAGCCTGGGTGACAAGAGTGAAACATCACCTCAAAAAAAGAAAGAAAAAAAAGAAATATTTAGCATTTTTAAATGTAAATTAAAAATGGAAGATACAAGCTAGGCATTGGGCACACCCCTGTAATCTCAGCTACTCGGGAGGCTAAGGCAAGAAGACTGCTTTAGCCCAGGAGTTTGAGACCAGCCTGGGCAATAAAACAAGACCTCTGCCTCGAAAGAAAGAAAAAGAAAAAGAAGAAAAAGAAAGAGAGAGAGAGAGAGAAAAGGAAGGAAGGAAGGAAGGAAGGCAGGCAAAGGATACAAAATTGTATTTCTCTGATGATCCTAATTTTATAAATATATATTATGTGTATGTATATATTATTTCATTGTGACTATGTTTGAAGTTTTGATATATTTCCTGACAACTTGTTTTTAATACACAGAAATATATTTAGAACACATAAAACAAAATATTCGTAACAGAAAAAGTTTCCACAAATCAATCAGAAAAAAAGATAAACACCACAACAGAAATATGGACAAGAGGCCTGAACAGACAATTCATAGAATAAACAAATGTATATGAACTATATGAAAAGATGTTCAGCCTAATAATTAAATTCAGATTAAAACAAGGTATGTTCGGGCTGGCACGGTGGCTCACGCCTGTAATCCCAACACTTTGGGAGGCAGAGGTGGGCAGATCACCTGAGGTCAGGAGTACAAGACGAGCCTGACCAACATGGTAAAACCCCGTCTCTACTAAAAATACAAAAAATTAGCCAGGGGTGTGGTGGCACACACCTGTAATCCTAGCTACTTGGGAGGATGAGGGAGGAGAATAGCTCTTGAACCCAGGAGGCAGAGGTTGCAGTGAGGCGAGATTGTACCATTGCACTCCAGCCTGAGCAATAAGAGCGAAACTCCGTCTCCAAAAAAAAAAAAAAAAAAAAGAAGATATGTTCTTCCTAGCAGATTGGAAATGTTTCAGAAAAGCGGTAATATTTTATTACAGCTATAAAGAAACTGGAATATTAAACATTACTAGTAGAGATCTAAACTGGCACAATTTTTAAGGAAAGTAATTTAGCAATATCTATTAAAATTTAAAATGCACATTTCTTGGGCCAGGTGCAGTGTGGCACATGCCTGTAATCCCAGCACTTTGGGAGGCCGAGGCAGACAGATCACCTGAGGTCAGGAGTTCGAGATCAGCCTGACCAACTTGTTGAAACCCCATCTCTACTCAAAATACAAAAATTAGCCGGGCATGGTGGCAGGCAAGCACCTGTAGCCCCAGCTACTAGGGAGGCTTAGGCAGGAGAATCGCTTGAACCCAGGAAGCAGAGGTTGCAGTGAGCCAAGATTACACCACTGCATTTCAGCCTAGGCGACAGAGCAAGGCTCCATTTCAAAAAAAAGTACATTTCTTGGATTCAACAAAGTCCAGTTTTAGGCTGGGCGCGGTGGCTCACACTTGTAATCCCAGCACTTTGGGAGGCCAAGGCGGGCGGATCACGAGGTCAGGAGATCGAGACCACGGTGAAACCCCATCTCTACTAAAAATACAAAAAATTAGCCGGGCGTGGTGGCAGGCGCCTGTAGTCCCAGCTACTCGGAGAGGCTGACGCAGGAGAATGGCCTGAACCCGGGAGGCGGAGCTTGCAGTGAGCTGAGATCGCGCCACTGCACTCCAGCCTGGGTGACAAAGCAAGACTCCGTCTCAAAAAAAAAAAGTCCAGTTTTAGCAAGTAATGCTCCAGAAAAACCCCTACAAATGTGTAAAAATAAGGGTACATGGATATTTGAAAAAAGAAAAAATTTAAATACTCCACGGGTCCACCAGAAAGATCTTTTGTTTTGATGTGGGATCATCTTTTAAGATGTTCTCTGTTATTTCATATACAACATGTTAATTTGATATGAATTCAACTTGAGTGGGTTTTTTGAGTGGGTCTCTGCTCCTTATAATTAACTCTTAACTAAGATCAATGGAATTTCAGGAGCATACTGATGATACAGTATCAAGAAATATTCATGATAGAACATCAAGTGAAAAAAGTCAAAACAAAATTTTACATTACACATTATCACTCTGTTAAAATACATACACATACACCTACACATAGTAAAATCTGGAAAGAACTGATCTGGGTGATGATTAAACGCATGTGTGTGTGTATATATATATATATATTAAGCTATATACTTATATACTTAGAATTTGTGCACTTTACTGTCTTTAAATTACTTTTTTTTTCTTGAGATGGAGTCTCGCTCTGTCGCCCAGGCTGGAGTGCAGTGGCGCCATCTCGGCTCACTGCAACCTCCGCTTCCCGGGTTCACGCCATTCTCCTGCATCAGCTTCCCGAGTAGCTGGGACCACAGGCGCCTGCCACCAAGCCCAGCTAATTTTTTATATTTTTAGTAGATGGGGTTTCACCATGTTAGCCAGGATGGTCTCGATCTCCTGACCTTGTGATCCGCCCGCCTCGGCCTCCCAAAGTGCTGAGATTACAGGCGTGAGCCACTGTGCCCGGCCCAAAAATATTTTTTAACTGAAAGGAACTATATAAAGGCATCAACATGCTTATAAAGCTTAATTCCAGAAAACGGAATAATGAGGGAATTTTTTCCACATCCTTCTATAATTTCTTTCTTTCTTTTTTTTTTTTTTTTTTTTTTTTTGACACCTAATTTTCACTCTTGTTGCCCAGGATGGAGTGCAGTGGCTTGATTTCGACTCATTGCAATTTCCACCTCCTGGGTTCAGGCAATCCTGCCTCAACCTCCTAAGTAGCTAGGATTACAGGTGTACACCACCACACCCGGCTAATTTTTGTATTTTTAGTAGAGACCAGGTTTCACCATGTTGGCCAGGCTGGTCTTGCACTCCTGACCTCAGGTGATCTGCCCACCTCGGCCTTCCAAAGTGCTGGGATTACAGGTGTGAGCCACTGCGCCCGGCCTACATCCTTCTCCAATTTCTAAGTTTCATATTAGAAACTGTATTTTAAAACTCAACATTTATTTATTTATTTATTTAAGAGACAGGAGCCTCACAACGTTGCCCAAGCTGGACTCAAATTCATGGGCTCAAGCAATCTTCCTGCCTCAGCCTCCCAAGTAGCTGGGACTACAAGTGCACACCACCACACCTGGCTCAACTTTTTTTTTTTTTTTTTGAGACAGGGTCTTGCTCAGTTGCCCAGGCTGGAGTACAGTGGTGTCATCATGACTCACTGCAGCCTCAACCCCTCAGACTCAAGCAATCCTCCTGCCTCAGCCTCCCAAGTAGCTGAGACTACAGGCATGCACCACTACACTCAGCTTTTTATTTTTTGTAGAGACGAGGTCTTGCTATGTTGCCCAGGCTGGTCTTGAACTCCCGACCTTAGATGATCCGCCCACCTCAGCCTCCCAAAGTGCTGGGATTACAGGCATGTGCTACCATGCCTGTCCAACGTTTTATTTTTAAAGAAAGAAAAATGCCATTCCTTATATGGATGACCTTCATGTTTCTTTCCTATCCCAAGAGTTCAAATCATGGTTCCCTCACTTTCTAGTTGTGTCCCTCTCTTTCAACCCTCAGATTCTATAATTTATGTATAGTCCCTCGGGTATTTTTACACATATTAAGTGAGTATTAATCAGTGAATAAATCAGAGAGATTATGTTTTTGTTCAGGGTCACACCCAGAGCTACGCCCTCTATAGTAAATTTTCCAAGACACAAACTGCAAAGCTAGATAACAGTACTCTTTCCCTCTCTTGAACCCCAATAACACATCATCATCGGTTCCTTTTAAAGAACTGATCCTAGGCCGGGCGTGGTGGCTCCTGTCTGTAATCCCAGCATTTTGGGAGGCCAAGGCTGGTCAGGAGTTTGAGACCAGCCTGGCCAACATGGTGAAACCCCATCTCTACTAAAAATACAAAAATTAACCGGGCGTGGTGGTGAGCGCCTGTAATCCCAGCTACTCGTGAGGCTGAGGCTGGAGAATCACTTGAACCCGGGAGGTGGAGGTTGCTGTGAGCCGAGATTGCGCCATTGCACTCCAGCCTGGGCGACAAGAGTGAAAACTCTGTCTCAAAAACAAACAAACAAACAAAAACTGATCCTGACTGGGTGCAGGGGCACTCGCCTGTAATCCCAACACTTTGGAAGGCCAAAGCAGGCAAATTACTTGAGTCCAGGAGTTCGAGACCAGCCTGGGCAATGTGGCGAAAACCCATCTCTAGAAAAAAGACAAAAATTATCCAGGATTGGTGGCACCTGCCTGTAGTCCCAGCTACTCAGGACTATGAGGTGGGAGGATCACTTGAGCCCTGGAGGCAGAGTTTGCAGTGAGCTGAGATGGTGCCACCGTACTCCAGCCTGGGCAATAGAGTGAGACCCTGTCTCAAAAAAAAAAAAAAAAAAAAAGAACTGAAGAACTGATCCTTTCCTACCTTGTTTCAGTGCACCTGCCCTTCTCTTCTCTAGCACTCAACACAGACCCTGATAGGGGTCATAGGTGTTGATTTTATTCCTGACAGGCAACTACCCATGACGGGATCACAAAATCTCAAGTAGAAACAAAAAATGTGGCTGATAGATGTGGTATGAGATATGTTAACAACCAGCTAATAATTCAACTTATAAATTTAAGCAGTCCAAAATTTGGAAGTTCTTTCATGTGAATAGTTGTCTTGACAGAGACTCATATGCCCTAGTAACTCTGTCTGTGTAAGTGCATGTGTGTGTGTGATGTTTATTTTTCCCCTCATATAATCCTCACAAGCTGATCCAAGGCCCCACAACTAGAAAGTGAGGAAGCCATAATTTGAAACCAGAACTGAAAGACTCTAAAGCCAAAGCTCTACAGTTATTTGGGTACTGAACTTAAATGTACATCAGTCCTAAGAATTTGCACCCATGTAGGTGCGTAACATTACAGCTCTTACAGTAGCCAAAACTGTGGTTCTCAAATCTTAGTATGCATCAGGACAGTGGCTTGTTAAAATACAGGTTTCTAGGCCCCACCCCCAGAGTTTATGATTTGGCAGGTAAAGGGTGGGGCTAAAATGTACATTTCTAAGAAGTTCTCAGGTGATGTTGATACTACTGGTCCAGAGACCAGACAATGAGAACCACTGGCCTATAAAGCCCTACATCTTTCCCCCACACTCCCTCTCCCTTCCTCTCTAATCTCATCTTCCAACCACTTGTCCCCTCACGTACTACCTCTGACCTCAGTAACATTGTAAACAGTTCTAATACATCAAGTATACTCCTAGCTTAAGGCCCTTACACAGGCTCTTCTCTCTGCCTGAAATACGTTTCTCCACATACACATATGGCTCACTCCTTTGACTCCTTAGAATTTTTCCTGAAATTGTCACCCTCTCAGTGAGGTATACCCTGACCATCCTATTAAGAGTACAACATCAGCTGGGCGCAGTGGCTCACGCCTGTAATCCCAGCACTTTGGGAGGCCGAGGTGGGCGGATCACCTGAGGTCGGGAGTTCAAGACCAACCTGATAAATGTGGAGAAACCCCATCTCTACTAAAAATACAAAATTAGCCGGGCATGGTGGTGCATGCCTGTAATCCTAGCTATTCGGGAGGCTGAGGCAGGAGAATCACTTGAATCTGGGAGGTGGAGGTTGCGGTGAGCCGAGATTGCGCCATTGCACTCCAGCCTAGGCAACAAGAGCGAAACTCCGTCTCAAAAAAAAAAAAAAAAAAAAAAGTACAACATCTGTCTCCACCCTGCCCTAACATTCCTGATCCCATTAACCCTGTTTACTGTTTCCATAGCACTTTTTACTTCCTAACATACTATGTAAATTACTGATTCATTATGTTTATTTTTCAATGTCTCCCTCCACTAAAACCAAAGCTTCACAAAGCCAGTTTCACTCATTGATGTGTCTTAAGAACCTAAAATAGTGACTAGCAAATAACGGGAACTCAGTAAATAAGAGCTGAAGGAGGGAATGAAAAACAAATAGAGAAAACTAACTTTGAGATCTTCTAGACAATCACTGATTGCAAGACACTCACTCTCAATTATAAACATACCTTCATTATATCATTTATCACAGTGCATTGTCATTATTGGCTTACATACCTAACCCCTCAGAAGAATATGAGCCCCTCAAGGACAGTGACTGTCTCACCTAGACATCTTTGCAAACAAGTGCCCCATCACTAAGTTGGTCTTTCAATAACACAAAGGTAGAAGACTTCAGAGACAGGGAGAACAGGCTTCCAATTCTTGCTTTATGGTCTCGGGCATGTTATTTAAATTCTCTGCACTTTAGTTTCCTAATCTGCAACATGGGGATAATGCCATCTAATACCTGGCATTGAAACGTATTCAATAAAAAAACAGCCATTAACTTAAATATCATCTATGAATAATAGGGATGGAATGTTACCAGCCTCATGTTTTTGGCTCCCTATGACCCACAGTGTACTAGGATGGTCAGCTGAGGCTAGTATAAAAGGGGGTCGAGGCCGAGCGTGGTGGCTCACACCTGTAATCCCAGCACTTTCGGAGGCTGAGGTGGGTGGATAACGAGGTCAGGAGTTCGAGACCAGCCTGGCCAACATGGTGAAACCCTGTCTCTACTAAAAATACAAAAATTAGCCAGGTGTGATGGCACTCACCTGTAATCCCAGCTACTCAGGAGGCTGAGGCAGGAAGATCACTTGAGCCCAGGAGGCAGAAGTTGCAGTGAGCTGAGATCGCACCACTGCGCTCCAGCCTGGGCGACACAGCAAGACTCTGTCTCAAAAAAAAAAAAAAACTGAGTCTAATAAGGCTAACTGGAATAACTGCTCTTCTGGCGACTAACTCAATGACTTTGGCCTCATTAAATGCACCACACTCATAACTAACTGAGCTAAGCAGTCAACAGAGCTAGATGGGCAGACTGACAATCCTCCGCAAAACACTAAACATTCTTCTAGTAGATAAAATTCAAAATGTACTACTTTTCATACACAGGGGAAAGAATGTACTTCACAGAGATGTTGTGAGAAAATGGGGTGGGGGGGATATTAAATATTTAACAAAGAAAGGGATTAAACACTACGGTTGACCCTTGAACAACATGGGTTTCAACTGTGTGGGTCCACTTATACATAGATTTTCTTCCACCTCTGCCACTCCAAGACAGTAAGACCAACTCCTCCTCTTCCTCTTCAGCCTACTCAGTGTGAAGATGATGAGCATAAAGACCTTTTAAATGATCCACTTCCACTTCCTGAAGGATAAATATATTTTATTTCCTGACCAGGCACGGTGGCTCACACCTGCAATCCCAGCATGTTGGGAGGCCAAGGTAGGCGGATTACAAGGTCAGGAGTTCGACACCAGCCTGGCCAATATGGTGAAACCCTGTCTCTACTAAAAATACAAAAATTAGCTGGGCATGGTGGTGGGCGCCTGTAGTCCCAGCTACTTAGGAGGCTGAGGCAGGAGAATCACTTGAACCCGGGAGGCAGAGGTTGCAGTGAGCCAAGATCGCACCACTGCACTCCAGCCTGGGCGACAGAATGAGACTCCATCTCACACACAAAAATAATAATAATATTTTATTTCCCTTATGATTATGTTTTCTCTAGCTTACTTTATTGTGAGACTACAGTATATAATACGTTTAACATAGAAAATATGTGTTAATTAACTATTTATGTTATTGGTAAGGCTTCCGGTCAGCAGTAGGCTGTTAGTAAAGTTTTCAGGGAGTCAAAAGTTATTTGTGGATTTTCTGCTACACAGAGAATTAGTGCCCCTAACTCCCAACTTGGTTCAAGAGTCAAGTGTATTTGGACATACAGAACCTCAGAGTTCAGCAAAACTGGATGTTGGTTTAGCAGATGATACTCCTAAATTTCTGCTGTATTTCTGCTGTGGTTTAAATGTGTCCTTTCCAAAATTCAGCTGTTGCCAATGTGATAGTATGACGAGGTGAGGCCTTTAACAGGTGATTAGGCCATGAGAGCTGCTCCCTTGTTAATGGGAGTAAGGCCTTTTTATTTTTTATTTATTTATTTTTATTTGTTTATTTTTTTGAGATGGAGTTTCGCTCTAGTTGCCCAAGCTGGAGTGCAATGGTGCGATCTCAGCTCACCGCAACCTCCGCCTCCCAGGTTCAAGTGATTCTCCTGCCTCAGTCTCCCAAGTAGCTGGGATTACAGGCATGTGCCACCACGCCCAGCTAATTTTGTATTTTTAGTAGAGACGGGGTTTCTCCCTGTCGGTCAGGCTGGTCTCGAACTCCTGACCTCAGGTGATCCGCCCGCCTCGGCCTCCCAAAGTGCTGGGATTATAGCCATTAGCCACCGCGCTCAGCCTATTTTATTTATTTATTTATTTTTATTTGTTTATTTTTGGAGATAGGGTCTCGCTCTGTCACCCAGGCTAGAGTGCAGTGTCGCTATCTCAGCTCACTGCAACCCCACCTCCTGGGCTCAAGCAATCCTCCCACCTCAGCCTCCTGAGGATCTGGGACTACAGGCACACGCAACCCAGAGAGCTAATTTTTTGTATCTTTATTCGTAGAGACAGGGTTTCGCCATTTTGCCCGGGCTGGTCTTGAACTCCTGGGCTCAAGCGATCCACCCTCCTTGGCCTCCGAAAGTGCTCGGATTACAGGCGTGAGCCACCATGCTTGGCCCCAAGGCCCTTTTAAAAGAGGCTTCAGGCCAGGTGCAGTGGCTCATGCCTGTAATCCCAGCACTTTGGGAGTCTGAGGCGGATGAATCACGAGGTCAGGAGACCAAGACCATCTTGGCCAACATGGTGAAACCCCGTCTCTACTAAAAATACAAAAAAATTAGCTGGGCATGGTGGCGTGCGCCTATAGTCCCAGCTACTCAGGAGGCTGAGGCAGGAGAATCGCTTGAACCCAGGAGGCGGAGGTTGCAGTGAGTTGAGATAGTGCCACTGCACCTGAGCCTGGCGACAGAGCAAGACTCTGTCACACACACACACACAAAAAATGCAGTGGCTCAACACCTGTAATCCCAGCACTTTGGGAGGCCAAGGCGGGAGGATAACCCGAAGTCAGCAGTCCGAGACCAGACTGGCCAACATGGTGAAACCCCATTTCTACTAAAAATACAAAAAATAGCTTCCTTCCTTCCTTCCTTCCTTCCTTCCTTCCTTCCTTCCTTCCTTCCTTCCCTCCCTCCCTCCCTCCCTCCCTCCTTCCTTCCTTCCTTCCTCCCTCCATGCTTTCTTTTCTTCCCTCTGTGACCCAGGCTGGAGTATAGTCGGCACGCTGCAGACTCCCTGCCTGGGCCTCCCAAAGTGTTGGGATTATAGACGTGAGCCACTGTGCCTGGCAGGAAATAAATTTCTGTTCTTTTTAAATTACCCATTCTGTGGTACTCTGTTGGGGCAGCACTAAGATAATTTCCAAAGGATATTTTTCCCAACAAGAGATTGTGATCCTGAGCCAACAAAACTGGTTGAATAAATTAAAACTAAATTCATTTTTAAATATACAGAATAGCAAGGCGCGGTGGCTCACGCCTGTAATCCCAGCACTTTGTGAGGGTGAGGCGGGCAAATCACTTTAGGTCAGGAATCCGAGACCAGCCTGACCAACATGGTCAAACCCTGTCTCTACAAGGAAAGAGACACCTAGTGAAGAAAAAAAAAAAAAAACAAGCTCTAAAATATTTAAAGAGATTTATTTTGAATCAATATGAATGACCATGGCCCAGGGAACAGTCTCAACACGTTCCGAGAAAATGTGCCTGAGATGCTCATGTTACAGGTTGGTTTTGGTTTACAAGTTTTGGATGAAGCCTCCAGGTAACCAAGAGTATAGATGGTAAATGTCTCTTTTCAGACCTTAAAAGATATCTAACTCTTAGATAATCTCCTAGATCTGGGAAAGCCCTGTCTGTACTAATGGAGATTCTCTACAGACGCAAATTTCCCCCACAAAAGACAGCTTTGCAGGGCCATTTTAAAACATTTCAAAGAAATACATTTTGGGGTAAAATATTTTTATTTCCTTCAGGGTCTGCTATGTGTCATGTGATGCTAGATGAGAGTCAGGTTGGAATTTGGTATCTTTGGGTTTTTTTGTTTTGTTTTGTTTTGTTTTTGAGACAGGATCATGCTCTGTTGCCCAGGCTAGAGTGCAGTGGCTTGATCTCACTGCAACCTCCGCCTCCCAAGCTTAAGCAATCCTCCCACATCAGGCCTCTCGAGTACCTGGTTCTAAAGGTGGGTGACACATCGCTTGGCTAATTTTTGTCTTTTTTGTAAAGACGGGGTTTCACCATGTTGCCCAGGCTGGTCTGGAACTCCTGGGTTCAAGTGATCCACCTTCCTCAGTCTCCCAAAATGCTGGGATTTCAGGAATGAGCCACAGCGCCCAGCTGCAATTTCGTATCTTATTGCCAAAGAGTCTCTTTTGTCAGTCTTATGATCTCCATTTTAACATTAATGGTGGTCGTGACTTAAAGGGAGGTTGGCCATGCCTCATTATACCCCTCTCCAAGAGAGAGGGAAGCTGAGGTAGGAGGATCCCTTGAGCCCAGGAGTTCAAGACCAGCCTGGGCAACATAGTGACACACTCACTATCTCTACAAAAAATTTAAAAATGAGACGGGTGTGGTGGCATGTGTCTGTGGTCACAGCTACTCCAGAGGCTGAGCAAGAGGACGGCTTGAACCTGGGAGGTCTAGGATGCACTGAGCTGTGATTGAGCCACTGCATTCCAGCCTGGGCAAAAGAGAGGGGTAAAATGAGGGATGGCCAACCTCCCTTTGAGTCATGACCTGGAATTTAGTTTTTCAGGTTTCTCTAGGGTCCCCTTGGGTGGGCATTCAATTGGCTGAGGGGCTTAAGATTTTACTTTTGGTTTACACACCTAACTTACCCAAAATAAAATATTTAGTTTTCTTCAACAATATAACAATATATCCCAAAATTAGTAGCTATCTTCGTAACTAGGCTAAAACATTATTAGAGGGCCATTGTTCTAAAACTACAAAAAGAAAGAATGAAAAAGACATCAGAGATGATACACCTGAAAAAAGAACCAAGTCCTGGCTGGGCGCGGTGGCTCACACCTGTAATCCCAGCACTTAAGTGGGCGAATCGCGAGGTCAGGAGATCGAGACCATCCTGGCTAATGTGGTGAAATCCCGTCTCTACTAAAAATACAAAAAAATTAGCCGGGCCTGGTGGTGGGCGCCTGTAGTCCCAGCTACTCAGGAGGCTGAGGCAGGAGAATGGCGTGAACCTGGGAGGTGGAGCTTGCAGTGAGCTGAGATAGCGCCGCTGCACTCCAGCCTGGGCAACAGAGCGAAACATCGACTCAAAAAAAAAAAAAAAGAAAAAGAAAAAGAACCAAGTCCTCTGACATTCCTGGAAAGTAATTCTAACGTGTTGTAACGAAAAAGCATGTAATTTGTTATAAATCGGGTTTTCGGGAGGCGGAGCTTGCAGTGAGCCGAGATCGCGCCACTGCACTCCAGCCTGGGTGAGAGAGCGAGACTCCGTCTCAAAAAATAAAAAAAAATAAAAAATAAAATAAAATAAAAAATAAATAAATAAATCGGGTTTATTCATTTACTGTCTTATAATTGTGATTATTTCTTTGTTTCTTTTTGAGACAGGGTCTAGCTATGCTGCCCAGGCTGGAATGCAGTGGCTCAATCATAGCTCATTGCAGCCTGGACCTCTCAGGCTCAAATGATCCTCCTACTCATCCTCTGGAGCTGAGGCACATGCCGTCACACTGGGCTCATTTTTATATTTTTTTATTTTATTATATTGTATTATATTTTTTTGAGACAGAGTTTCACTCTCGTTGCCCAAGCAGGAGTGCAATAGCGCAATCTCGGCTCACTGCAACCTCTGCCTCCAGGTTCAAGCAATTCTCCTGCCTCAGCCTCCCAAGTAGCTGGGATTACAGGCGCCCACCACCACACCCGGCTAATTTTTTTGTATTTTTAGTAGAAATGGGGTTTCACCATGTTAGCCAGGCTGTTCTCGAACTCCTGACCTCAAGTGATCCACCCACCTCGGCTTCCCAAAGTGCTGGGATTACAGGCATGAGCCATCATGCCCAGCCTCATTTTTAAATTTTTTTTAGAGACAGTGTTGCACTATGTTGCCCGGGCTAGCCTCGAACTCCTGAGCTCCAGGGATCCTCCTACCTCAGCTTCCCAAAGTGGTGAGATTACAGGATCGAGCCATCACACCCAGCCCAATTATTCTTTCTAAACCATTTCCTCTTCTGTGTTCGTGCCTTTAAAAACAAACAAACAAGGCCGGGCGCGGTGGCTCACGCTTGTAATCCCAGCACTTTGGGAGGCCGAGGCGGGCGGATCACAAGGTCAGGAGATCGAGACCACGGTGAAACCCCGTCTCTACTAAAAAATACAAAAAAATTAGCCGGGCGTGGTGGCGGGCGCCTGTAGTCCCAGCTACTCGGAGAGGCTGAGACAGGAGAATGGCGTGAACCCGGGAGGCGGAGCTTGCAGTGAGCCGAGACTGCGCCACTGCACTCCAGCCTGGGTGACAGAGCGAGACTCCGTCTCCAAAAAAAAAAAAAAAAAAAAAAAAACAAACAAACAAACAAACAAAAATCCTTAAAATTTCTCAGGTGTTTTCCATATCATTTTATTATCAAGAATATGGCTAATCAGAAGTCACAGCCAGCCCCCAAACTACAACTACAAAACATGCATATTATAGGCTACACTGAGGGATTTCTGAGGTTAGCAGATGCAAATCTTTTTTTTTCTTCAAAGAAGACAGACCTAGGCAAAAAGCATAAAACATCCTGAAACTGTCACCAAAAAAAAAAAAAAGTTTCTTAGAAGCAAACCCCTAGTAACTACCTAGTCTAAGAAAAACATTTCCAGAACTGATAAAGAGTGGGGAAAGAGGAAAGAACAATGGTTGCTGTTAACCACAATTCTGAAAACAAGCAACCTGTCTCCTCTCCTGACACAGCTCCTCTACTGTAATGTGGGCTGGAGACTGAACCACAAAGAGGCCGCACTACAGCTCTGCATTTCCACGATTACGCCACTGCTTCAGTTTTCCCACATCTATAATTTTAAAAAAACAAACAAACCTCAATAATAGTAAGACAGCAAACAGAAGACCTGGATTCCAACAGATCTTTCTAACTTGGTGGGTAACAATGGACAAAACAATTTTATTTCAAGTGGGGCTAAAAAAATTAAAAATCATTTAAAAGTACACTGTAAAACTACAAAGTCATTTATAAATATTAATCATTACCATCTGTCAAAAGTGATAGCTGGCCGGGCGCGGTGGCTCACGCCTGTAATCCCAGCACTTTGGGAGGCCGAGGCGGGCGGATCACGAGGTCAGGAGATCGAGACCATCCTGGCTAACATGGTGAAACCCCGTCTCTACTAAAAATACAAAAAATTAGCCGGGCGAGGTGGCGGGTGCCTGTAGTCCCAGCTACTCGGGAGGCTGAGGCAGGAGAATGGCGTGAACCCCGGGGGGCGGAGCCTGCAGTGAGCCGAGATCCTGCCACTGCACTCCAGCCTGGGTGACAGCGAGACTCCGTCTCAAAAAAAAAAAAAAAAAAAAAAAAAGTGATAGCTGAACTAGCTCTGATTTCTAGCTCTGACATTTTTTGATTCTGTGACCAATATAAACAAATGCACACACATTGTTTGGCCAACTGGAATAGTTTAGAAATCAAGGACTCCCGGCCGGGTGCGGTGGCTCATGCCTGTAATCCCAGCACTTTGGGAGGCTGAGGCGGGTGGATCACCTAAGGTCAGGAGTTCGAGGCCAGCCTGACCAACATGGTGAAACCCTGTCTCTACTAAAAATACAAAAATTAGCTGGGCATGGTGGCAGGCACCTGTAATTCCAGCTACTTGGGAGGCTGAGGCAGGAGAATCGCTTGAACCCAGGAGGCAGAGGTTACAGTGCGCCGAGATCAAGCCATTGCACTCCAGCCTGGGCAACAGAGTGAGACTCCGTCTCAAACAAACAAACAAACAAACAAACAAAAAAGATATCAAGGAATCCCACATTCACAAAGGAATGAAACTCAATGTGTGAAACCTCTACAGACTTTTCACTGCTCAGACCTCTCGGCATTCCAGGAAAGCATTTTAGGCTAACCCAGCTAGTTCAGTACATAAAGTAGACCACAGATGGCCAAGCAAAATTTTAACCTGACTTACCCATCACATAATGAACAATAAAAAATTACTAACCTGGTTCTCTTTAACAGGAAGCTCTACAAGAGATTCCATGTATGACAACAAGCAAATATCAAAGACAGTACAATATTTGAGAAACACAATGGTCTAAACTATACCTATTGCCATCTTACTTCCTGACTTATATCTGATCCCCTGAAGGCATACTGAAAACAACTTGACATCTGGCACATACTCTCATTTTCTGCCATGCCAGGATTCTACCACTCATAAGACTCAGCCCTGGGTTCTACGTACGCCAAATGAAAATCAGCAACTACAGAAGATTTGGAATATGGCATTTGACTAATATCTGCTTCACTTAATAACTTTTAAGAACTAAATCCAGCTGGGTGCAGTGGCACACACCTATAATCCCAGCACTTTGGGAGGCCGAGGCGGGCGGATCACAAGGTCAGGAGATAGAGACCATATTGGCTAACACAGTGAAACCCGTCTCTACTAAAAAATACAAAAAATTAGATGGGTGTGGTGGTAGGCCCCTGCAGTCCCAGCTACTCAGGAGGCTGAGGCAGGAGAATGGCGTGAACCCGGGAGGCGGAGCTTACAGTGAGCCGAGATGGCGCCACCGTACTCCAGCCTGGGCAACACAGCGAGACTGTGTCTCACAAAAAAAAAAAAAAAAAAAAAGAACTAAATCTGGCCGGGTGCAGTGGCTCACACCTGTAATCTCAGCACTTTGGGAGGCTGAGGCGGGCGGATCACGAGGTCAAGAGATCAAGACCATTCTGGCTAACATGGTGAAACCCCAAGTCTACTAAAAACACAAAAATTAGCTGCGCATGGTAGCACACGCCTGTAGTCCCAGCTACTCGGGAGGCCAAGGCAGGAGAATCGCTTGAACCCGGGAGGCAGAGGTTGCAGTGCCGAGATCACACCACTGCACTCCAGCCTGGGCGACAGAGTGAGACTCCATCTCAAAAAAAAAAAAAAAAAAAAAAGAACTAAATCTAAAAATCTGGCCGTAATAGCCTGTGTTTAATTACTGAATTCGGCCAGGTGCAGTGGCTCATGCCTGTAATCCCAGCACTTTAGGAGGCAGAGGTGGGTGGATCACCTGAGGTCAGGAGTTCAAGACCAGCCTGGCCAACATGGTGAAATCGTCTTTACCAAAAATACAAAAATTAGCCGGGTGTGGTGGCGCTTGCATGTAGTCCCAGCTACTCAGGAGGCTGAGGCAGAAGAATCGCTTGAACCTCGGAGGCGGAGGTTGCAGTAGCCGAGATCGCACCATTGCATTCCAGCCTGGGTGACAGAGCGAGACTCCGTCTCAAAAAAAAAAAAAAACTGAATTCCACAAGGAAGTCACCAGCTTCTGAACGGCAAGCCTCTTTCTCATTGGACATTAGGCCGTCTCCAGCAGGAACCTGAAACATATCAACATATCAAGTATAGGTTCCTTCATGTGTACCCAGGTTCCTAAGAGACCTCTAAGACTATCTGACAGTAATTCAAATCCAGGGATAGCAACAGGACATTTTCTTTTTTTTTTTGAGTCAGGTTCTCACCCTATTGCCCAGGCTGGAGTGCAGTGGCACAATCATGGCTCACCATAGTCTGGACCTCCCTGGACTCAGCTGATCTGCCAACCTCAGCATCCCAAGGAGCTGGAACCACAGACATACACCACTACACCAGGCTAATTTTTCTATTTTCTGTAGAGACCGAGTCTCGTCATGTTGCCCAGGATTGTCTCAAACTCCTGGCCTAAAGCCATCGTCCCCCACTCGGCCTCTCAAAGTGCTGAGATTACAGGCATGAGCTACCACACCTGGCCACAACAGGAATTTAGAAGCTGAGCGAAGCCCAAGTACACCTTCCAACAAAGATAGCCAAAAAACAAGCTTATAAAAGGATGTAGGACTGGAAAGGAGTGTTACCAAAGAAGGCTTTAGGCAAAGAAAACTTTATTTTTAACCTAGGAAGGAAGGAAGGGCTGAGCAGACTCTAAGACAATTTGGTTTAAGCACCAAACACTGTGACTCAGGATTTCCTTCTAAGAAGAGAATTGCAGGGCCCCAATATCATTAAAGTAAAATCCACTAATTTCAATATGATCCTCCCTGCCTGATGGAGTCAATAGTGTTCTCTTTAGAATATACAGTCTCAGCCGGGCGCAGTGGTTCACGTCTATAATCTCAGCCCTTTGGGAGGCTGAGTCAGGAGTATCACTGTTCAAGCTGTTCAAGACCAGCCCGGGCAAGATGGTGAGAACCCATCTCTACAAAAAAAATAGTAATTAGTTGGGCAGCCAGGTGCGGTGGCTCATACCAATAATCACAGCACTTTGGGAGGCCGAGATGGGCGATCACTTGAGCCCAGAAGTTCAAGACCAGCCTGGGCCCATTAGCAGGTGTAGTGATGCACACCTGTAGTTCCAGCTACCTGGAGGCTGAGGTGGGAGAATCACTTGAGCCCAGGAGGTCGAGGTTGTAGTAAACCACGATCACACCACTGCACTTTGGCCTGGGCAACAGGGTGAGACCCTGTCTCAAAAAAACAACAATGGGCGCAGTGGCTCACACCTGTAATCCCAGCATTTTGGGAGGCCGAGATGGGTGGATCATCTGAGGTCAGGAATTCAAGACCAGCCTGACCAACATGGAGAAACCCCATCCCTACTAAGAATACAAAATTAGCCAGGCATGGTGGCACATGCCTGTAATCCCAGCTACTCAGGAGGCCGAGGCAGGAGAATCTCTTGAACCCGGGAGGCGGAGGTTGCAGTGAGCCAAGATCGTGCCATTGCATTCCAGCTTGGCCAACAAGAGCAAAACTCTGTCTCAAAAAAAAAAAAAAAAAAAAAAAAAAAAAAAAAAAAAAAGCCAGGTGTGGTGGTAGTCCCAAGTACTCAAGAGGCTAAGGTAGGAGGACCCCTTGAGCTCAGAAATTCGAGGCTCAGAAACGCCGAGGAAGTGAGGTATGATTGTCCACTGTACCCTAGCCTGGGTCTGGCTTTGTTAAGCCAGCCCGCATCTCAAAATATGTATATATACAGAAATTTAGCTTGTATTTTAACTGCCTTGGGCTACTCTGTAATTGTTTTCTGTGTGTGGGTCTCATCTCTCCTAACTTCTTACTTGTTCTATCTAAAAAAAGAAAACACATAACGTAACTTAAGAACTCTTTCAGTACTTCAGTAGCCTTGACTTCTGGAAGCATCCACAGATGTCTGAGATAAGCCATAAGATTTTGAGTTTTGCTGCAGCTAGTAATCTGAGCTTCAAAGCAAAGGTGCCTTTTTAAAATGACCACAAGAACCTGCCCAGAATCAACCAGCCCGGTAGAGGAAGATGAAAATTAAGTGTAGTCCATATTGACTCCCAGTTTGAAACTGGCTCATCAAACTTTTTATAGCTACTTCATCTCTGGGGAGGGATATCCTTTTCTCTTTTAAATAAGTCTTGGCCGGGCGCGGTGGCTCACGCCTGTAATCCCAGCACTTTGGGAGGCCGAGGTGGACGGATCACGAGGTCAAGAGATCGAGACCATCCTGGCTAACACGGTGAAACCCCGTCTCCACTAAAAATACAAAAAATTAGCCGGGCGAGGTGGCGGGCGCCTGTAGTCCCAGCTACGCGGGAGGCTGAGGCAGGAGAATGGCGTGAACCCCGGGGGGAGGAGCCTGCAGTGAGCCGAGATTGCGCCACTGCACTCCAGCCTGGGTGAAAGAGCGAGACTCTGTCTCAAAAAAATAAATAAATAAATAAATAAATAAATAAGAAGTCTCATTTAAAAGTCTTAGTCGGCAAGGCGCGGTGGTTCACGCCTGTAATCCCAGCCCTTTGGAGGCCAAGGACAGTGGATCATGAGGTCAAGAGTTTGAGACCAGCCTGGGCAACGTGGTGAAACCCCGTCTCTACTAAAAATACAAAAATTAGCTGGGCGTGATGGCAGGTGCATGTAATCCCAGCTACTCGGAAGGCTGAGGCATAAGAATTGCTTGAACCCGGGAGGCAGAGGTTGCAGTGAGCCAAGATCATGCTACTGCACTCCAGCCTGGGCCACAAAACAAGACTCTGTCTCAAAAAATAATAAATAAAATAAAATAATAAAATAAAAATAAAAGTCTTTGTCTTCTAGGATATGGAAATTAAAACGATGAGATACCACTTAACATCCACTAAGATGGCTATAAACAAATAGATAAGTATTGGTAAGGATATGAACAAAGTGGAATTCTCATACACTGCTACTGGCAATGTACACTAGTGCAGCTGTTTTGGAAAACAGACTGGCAGGCAGTCTCTCAAAAGGTTAAACACAGGCCGGGCGCAGTGGCTCACGCCTGTAATCCCAGCACTTTGGGAGGCCAAGTCAGGAGTATCACTCTTCAAGTTGTTTAAGACCTGCCTAGGCAAGATGGTGAGACCTCATCTCTACAAAAAAATTAAAAATTAGTCGGGCAGCCAGGTGCGGTGGCTCTTACCTGTAATCCCAGCACTTTGGGAGGCCAAGTCAGGAGTATCACTCTTCAAGTTGTTTAAGACCTGCCTAGGCAAGATGGTGAGACCTCATCTCTACAAAAAAATTAAAAATTAGTCGGGCAGCCAGGTGCGGTGGCTCTTACCTGTAATCCCAGCACTTTGGGAGGCCGAAGCAGGTGAATCACCTGAGGTCAGAAGTTCGAGACCAGCCTGGCCAACATGGCAAAACCCCGTTTCTACTAAAAATACAAACATTGGCCGGCACAGTGGCTCACGCCTGTAATCCCAGCACTTTGAAAGGCCAAGGCAGGTGGATCACGAGGTCAGGAGTTTGAGACCAGCCTGTCTAATATGGTGAAACTCTGTCTCTAGTACAAAAATACAAAAATTAGCTGGGCATAGTAGCGCACACCTGTAGTCCCAGCTACATGGGAGGCCAAGGCAGGATAACTGCTTGAACCCGGGAGGCAGAGGTTGCAGTGAGCCAAGATTGCATCACTGCACTCCAGTCTGGGCAACAGAGTGAGACTCCGTCTCCAAAAAAAAAAAAAAAAAATTATCCAGGCATGGTGACGGGTACCTGTAATCCCAGCTACTCGAGAGGCTGAGGAAGGAGAATGGCCTGAACCCGGGAGGCAGTGGTTGCAGTAAGCCGAGATCGTGCCATTGCACTCCAGCGTGAGCAACACGGCAAAACTCCATCTCAAAAAAAAAAAAAAAAAAAAGGTTAAACACAGAGTTACCATATGACCCAGTAATTTCATTCCTAAGTATTCAGCAAAGAGAAATGAAAACATAGGCCTACACACAAAAAAAGAAATGTACACAAATGTTCATAGCATTATTCATAACAATCAAAAACTGAAGGCTGGGCACGGTGGTTCATGCCTGTAATCCCAGCACTTTAGGAGGCCAAGGCGGGTAGATCATGAGGTCAGGAGTTCAAGACCAGCCTGGCCAACATGGTGAAACCCCATCTCTACTAAAAATACAAAAATTAGGCCGGGCGCAGTGGCTCACGCCTGTAATCCTAGCACTTTGGGAGGCCAAGGCGGGCGGATCACGAGGTCAGGAGATTGAGACCATCCTGGCTAACATGGTGAAACCCTGTCTCTACCAAAAATACAAAAAATTAGCCGGGCGTGGTGGCAGGTGCCTGTAGTCCCAGCTACTCGGGAGGCTGAGACAGGAGAATGGCGTGAACCTGGGAGGCAGGGCTTGCAGTGAGCCGAGATCGTGCCACTACACTCCGGCCTGGGCAACAGAGCAAGACTCCGTCTCAAAAAAAATAATAATAATAAAATAAAAATAAAAAAATAAAAATACAAAAATTAGCTGGGCATGGTGGTACATGCCTGTAATCCCAGCTACTCAGGAGGCTGAGGCAGGAGAATCACTTGAACCCAGGAGGCGGAGGTTGCAGTGAGCCGAGATTGCGCCATTGCAGTCCAGCCTGAGCAACAAGAATGAAATTGTCTCAGAAAAAAAAAAAAAACAATCCAATGTCCTTCCACTAATGGATAAATAAATAAAATGTTGTATATTCATACCATGGCATATTATTCTGGCATAAAGAGGAATGACATACTGATACATGCTACAACATGAGTGAACCTTGAAAACATTATGCTAAGTGAAAGAAGCCAGTAACAAGAGACCACACATATTACTCCATTTATATGAAACATCAAAAACAGGCAAATCTATAGAGATAGAAAGTAGATGAGTCGTTGCCTAGGGTTCAGGGTTAGAGGGCTGGAAGAAAATGAGGAGTAACTGCTAATGGGTACAGGTTTTCAGGGGAGAGTGATTAACACATTTCAAAATTGATTGTAGTGTGATTGTAAAACTGTGAATAAATTAAAAATTACTGAAATAAGTGAACCGTATGGTATGTGAATTATATCTCAATAAAATTGTTTATATATGGACACATATAAATGATAAAGCAAATGGGGCAAAATGTTAACAATCAGTGAATCTGGTTGAGACATATACTGGAGTTCTTTGTTCTATTCATGTCAATGCTTCTTTTTCTTTTCTTTTTTTTTTTTTTTTTTCTGAGACCAAGTCACTCAGGCTGGAGTGCAGTGGCGCCATCTCGGCTCACTGCAACCTCTGCCTCCCAGTTCAAGCGATTCTCCTGTGTCAGCCTCCTGAGTAGCTGGGATTATAGGCACCCACCACCACGCCTGGCTAATTTTTGTATTTTTCGTAGAGACGGGGTTTCACCGTGTTGGCCAGGCTGGTCTCAAGTGATCCACCCACCTCAGCCTCCCAAAGTGCTGGGATTACAGGCGTGAGCCACCACGTCTGGCCCTCAATGGTTCTTTAAATGTGAAATTATAACAAAAGATAAAGCAATAAAGCTACAGGGCTGGGAGGTCGAGGCTGCAGTGAGTCATGATTGTGCCACTGCACTCCAGCCTGGGCAACAGAGACAGACTCTGTCTCTTAAAAAAAAAAAAAAGATATCCTTAATGATAATCAATCACACACAGTATTCTTTTTTTTTTTTTTTTTTTTTTTTTTTGAGAGGGAGTCTCACACTGCTGCCCAGGCTGGAGTGCAGTGGCGCAATCTCGGCTCACTGCAAGCTCCGCCTCCCGGGTTCACACCATCCTCCTGCCTCAGCCTCCCAAGTAGCTGGGACTACAGGCGCCCACCACCACACCTGGCTAATTTTTTTGAATTTTTAGTAGAGACGGGGTTTCACCATGTTAGCCAGGATGGTCTCAATCTCCCGACCTTGTGATCCACCTGCCCCGGCCTCCCAAAGTGCTGGGATTACAGGCATGAGCCACCGCGCCCGGCCAACACACACAGCATTCTTTCTTTTTTTTTTTTTTTTGAGACAAAGTCTCGCTTTGTTGCCCAGGCCAGAGTGCAGTGGTGCCATCTTGGCTCACTGCAGCCTGCGCCTCCCAGATTCAAGCAATTCTCTCGCCTCAGCCTCCCAAGTAGCTGGGATTATAGGTGTGTGCCACCAGGCTGGGCTAATTTTTGTATCTTTAGTACAGACGGGGTTTCACCATGTTGGCCAGGCTGGTCTCAAACTCCTGACCTCAAGTGATCCACCCACCTCAGCCTCCCAAAGTGCTGGGATTACAAGCATGAGCCACCGTACCCAGTCTACACACAGTATTCTTTCTTTTTCCTTTTTAAATTATACTTTAAGTTCTGGGGTACATGTGCAGAACATACAGTTTTGTTACATAAGTATACACATGGCATGGCATGGTGGTTTGCTGCACCTATCAACCCATCACCTACATTAGGTACTTCTCCTAATGTTATCCCTCCCCTAGTCCCCCACCCCCCGACAGGCCCCAGTGTGTGATGTTCCCCTCCCTATGTCCATGTGTTCTCATTGTTCAGCTCTCACTTATGAGTGAGAACATGCAGTGTTCGGTTTTCTGTTCTTGTGATAGTTTGCTGAGAATGACGGTTTCCACCTTCATCCATGTCCCTGCAAAGGACATAAACTCATCCTTTTTTATAGCTGCATAGTATTCCATGGTGTGTATGTGCCATTTTCTTTATCCAGTCTATTAGTGATGGACACTTGAGTTGGTTCCAAGTCTTGCTATTGCACACACAGTATTCTTTCTTAACATGAAACAGAAACCTGGACTAGAAAAAAACTACCATAACGTCTGTTCCTGCCCGGCCAGACACATTTTTTGCTTGTTCCCCCCGCATCCACCACTCATCAAAGGTCTGCAAAGCATGCAAAATATCACTCAAGTAGCAGAAAAGAATGAAATGTGGCAAGGGAGACAAATATTCTCCCACTTTCTCAGGGCCTCAGTTTCCTCATCTGTAAAATCAGAAGGTTATATAATTGCTAAGGATGCTTTCATGCTTAACATTCAATAATTCTGAAGTTCGAATTTCACTGCTCAATACAGTTAAGGAGGAGTACGATCTGACTAGTCCACTAGCTTTCCTAGACAGTCACCTTTTTCTTTCTTAATTATTTTTATTTTTTATAAAAACATGGTATTAGGCTGGGCGCAGTGGCTCACGCCTGTAATCCCAGGACTTTGGGAGGCCGAGGCGGGCAGATCAACTAAGGTCAGGAGTTCAAGACCAGCCTGACCAACATGGTGAAACCCCATCTCTACTAAAAATACAAAATTAGCTGGGCATGGTGGCACATGCCTGTAATCCCAGCTACTTGAGAGGCTGAGGCAGGAGAATTGCTTGAGCCCGGGAGGCAGAGGATGCAGTGAGCTGAGGTCGTGCCATTGCACTCCAGCCTGGGCAACAAGAGCAAAACTCCATCTCAAAAAAATAAACAACAGGCCGGGCGTAGTGACTCAAGCCTGAAATCTCAGCACTTTGGAAGGCCGAGGAGGGCGGATCATGAGGTCAGGAGATCGAGACCATCCTGGCTAACATGGTGACACCCCGTCTCTACTAAAAAAAAAAAAAAAAAAAAACCACACACAAAAAAATTAGCCAGGCATGGTGGTGGGCGCCTGTAGTCCCAGCTACTCTGGAAGCTGAGGCAGGAGAATGGCGTGAACCCGGGAGGCGGAGTTTGCAGTGAGCCGAGATCGTGCCAATGCACTCTAGCCTGGGCGACAGAGTGAGACTCCATCTCAAAACAAACAAACAAACAACAAAAAAAAAACAGGGTCTTGCTACGGTGGCCAAGGTGATCTCAAACTCCTGGACCCAAGCATCCTCCTGCCTCAGCCTCCCAGAGTGCTGGAATTACACGTGTGAGCCACTGTACCAGGACCCTCTCTCTTCTAAAGGTGACATTAAGAGACTATTTCAGGCCAGGCGAAGTGGCTCACACCTGTAATCCCAATACTTTGGGAGGCTAGTGCGGGTGGGTCACCTGAGGTGAGGAGTTCAAGACCAGCCTGACCAACATGGCGAAACCCTGTCTCTACTAAAAATACAAGAATTAGGCAGGTGTGCTGGTGCACACCCGTGGTCCCAGCTACTTGGGAGGCTGAGGCTCAGAATCACTTGAACCGGAGAGGCGGAGGTTGCAGTGAGCTAAGATCACGCCATTGCACTCCAGCCTGGGCAAAAGAGCAGAACTCCATCTCAGAAAAAAAAAAAAAAAAAAAAAAAAGAGACTATTTCAGTGTAGTCTCAATTTTCTAAGTAAGCTCATACAGGACACTGGCCAGTTTCCCATCTATCCTTGTCCCTAGCCACTTCTCTTCAATTCCTGGCAAGAGTTTCTGCACAGAGCCTGGGAAAATTGGAGTATGAGATGAAAGAACCTAGGATACTTATATCTCAATGCTAGGTGCAGATCAGTTCAGAGGAACTTACAGACTCCAAGGTAAGAAATAGGTCACAAGCATTCGGGAACCTTAATTCTCAAGCAGAGACAAGGAAAATAAACTCATGAACCCCATTTCACAGTAAAACCTTCTCCTGGGGTCACCTAGTGGTGACCATCAGAAACAAAGAAAAAGAAGATTCACCAGGACATTCGCCCATCAGAGGTAGAAAAAGAAACTGAACTCCACTACCATCTGCCTCCCCACTTAGGATGTGCCAAAAATAATGGAAAACATAAATCAGAAGCAATTCTTCCACATTTGCTTACCTAACTGACAAGTTCAAAAAGCCAACAAGCAGGCACCATATCCTCAAGGTGGCTAAATTTGTGCTTTGCTCACAGATTACCTTCTTCTCCTTCCAGCCCAAACAGCTTCCTCAACCAGAAAATAAAATTAATTTTCACACATTCCTCAATTCCTTGCACAAAAAACAACTACATTACTTGCCTAAATGCTGAGTCTGCAAGAAAAGCAAAGAGGTGACAGGAAGAGATTCCTATAAAATCCAATTATCTCAGTCTATATTAAACACAGCAAGCTCTATGCTTATTTGGGTTTTATTTTTATTTTTTTAATTGTATTTATTTATCTGAGACAGGGTCTCACTCTGTTGCTCAAGCTGGAGTGCAGTGTCACAATCTCAGTTCACTGCAACCTCTGCCTCTTAGACTCAAGTGACCTTCTCACCTCAGCTTCCTGAGCAGCTGGGACCACAGCTGCATGCCACCACACCCAGCTAATTTTTTGTACTTTCTGTAGAGACAGAGTCTTGCCATGCTGCCCAGGCTGGTCTCAAACTCCTGGGCTCAAGCAATTCACCCACCTCAACCTCCCAAAGTACTGGGATTACAGGTGTGAGCTACTGCGCCCAGCCTCCACGTTTATTTGTTGCAGAGAGGAATGAATCTTAACCTTTCTCCATAAAACAAGAAGGAACACTGAGCATCTTTGATTTGCTTATTCCGGGTTCACTTTTTAAGAATGTAGATGCTACCTGAGCTATGTAAGTTAATTGTGTGGAGTGTACCTTCTTAGAGACTCCTTAATACCTTCTTGGAGAACCTGGATGCAAATTACAATTTCCTGTAGTTTCACTGAGTATGATATCATCAGTTTGGGAGCTACAAGGCAGGCTGCGGAGAGAAAATGCACCCTGGAGAGTCTCAGGAAGAACCTATTTGTATTCTGTTTTGTTTTATTCAAAGATTCCCTCTGAGAGTGGTGGCTCACAGCTGTAATCCTAGAATTTGGGAGGCCGAGGTGGGCAGATCACTTGAGGTCAAGAATTCAAGACCAGCCTGGCCAACATGGTGAAACCTCATCTCTACTAAAGATACAAAAATTAGCCTGATGTGGCGCGCGCAGCTCGTAATCCCAGCTACTCGGGAGGCTGAGGCAGAAGAATTGCTTGAACCTGGGAGATGGAGGTTTCAATGAGCCACTATTGCAGCACTGCACTCCAGCTGGGGCAACAGAGTGAGACTGTGTCTCAAAAAAAAAAAAAAAAAAAAGATTCCCTCTGGATAGTTCAGATTCCCCTACCAACCCACCAGAAATGAAATGAAGAGGGAAAAAAAATCCTTCCAACATCGCATACTCTGACAAAGGCCACCTATTGGAAATGTGGTCTCAGCATTCCACTACTGCAACCACATTTAAAAAAAAAAACAGAAAATACCCTTCTTTACACATTTTATACAACTTATCCCCCTTTCTTTATTATCCCAATAAACTTTCACAGGGATATAATTTTAGCTTGCCAAAAAGCCAGATAATTAACACATATTCATCAAAAGAGAGCAACATTTCTCTTTTTTTATTATTAAAAAGAGAGTAACATTTCTCTTTTAATGAAATGTTGAAAGACAGTTTTTAAACATTTTTTAAGGTCTACTTGATGAGAGTATTTTTATTTACATTCTTTTTTTATAGATGAGGACCCTGACAGGGTTATCTCTAACTTGCTCCCAATCACAGAGATAGTCAATAGGAGAGCAGGACTATTACCCCAAACTCATGCTCTCGCTAACAGTTAACTTCCCAGCTTCATTCTTATGCTCTATCATTCGCAAAACATTCTATCTTCTCAAACCAAGTGTTCATACAATTTGACACTCAAAAACACAGCATAAAAAAAAAAGTTTATTCCACCACCTTAAAGTTTCTTTTATTGAGAAGAATTATGTTGTTTTTAATATTTCTCAACATGTTAGTGTTTTCTAAAGACCTCCAGCCAGGCCAATGAGATGCAGTTTAATGTCCTGAGAAGAGCACTGGACCAAGCAACTAACTAGTGTATACAGGCCCCACTGTCCTTCCTGGGCCTCATTTTCCTCTCTGAGGTCCCTTCCAACACCAATACCTTGAACCGAATTCCAAAAATTACATCAAAGTCACAAACTTACTACATATGAAAAAGATGAAAAACATCTGTACTATAAGAATTTGAAGACCTTAAAAGATGAACTTGAACAATTATTATGTACCCATCAAAATAATTTTTTTTTTTTTTTTAACGGAGTCTCGCTCTGTCGCCCAGGCTGGAGTGCTGGAGCGCAGTGGCGCGATCTCGGCTCACTGCAAGCTCCGCCTCCCGGATTCACGCCATTCTCCTGCCTCAGCCTCCTGAGTAGCTGGGACTACAGGCGCCCGCCACCATGCCCGGCTAATTTTTTGTATTTTTAGTAGAGACGGGGTTTCACCGTGTTAGCCAGGATGGTCTCGATCTCCTGACCTCATGATCCGCCCGACTCGGCCTCCCAAAGTGCTGGGATTACAGGCTTGAGCCACCGCGCCCGACCAGGATAATCACTTTCGAGAGAGAAACTTTACAGTGACAGAAAAGTGAAAAGGAGTCCCCCTCATCAGGATGACACAACCTTAAAGTACAACCCGACAAACCTCCACCCACTTGAAACCCACTAACTGGAAACTCCAGACAAAAACTTATTTTCAAAACTGTTACAATTCAAAGACTCCAATCACAGTGCAGTGGAAAATTCACGGGGACTGTGTAATTTTCACGCCCTTCTGCAATGAGTGCCAAATCTGGTCAGGGCGTCATCTTTGACTCCCCTCATCACTTTCCCTTTCAAATATTACTTGAGACGCATCACAACACACCAAGCCTCTCCAACTACAATGCTGCTACCCTTTTATTCACAAACGCCTCTGTCCTCATAAAGGACATAAATTACTTTTCAAAAAAGGCATGGCCCCGGGATACAAGCCCTTTCCAGGGCTAAGGGAGTTCCCACTCTTCTTGGTGCCGCCCAAGTTCACTTTATTACTTCATGTCCCATCCAGACGCGCAGAGCTGCAATCTGACTCAGGGGGCCCAGCCCAGGGCTGGGGTATAACGGTTTTGAGGAACTGTTATCACAAGCTTCTTGGGAGTGGCCAGATAAACTCACCAAGTTTTTGTCTTCCTTTTTTTTAAGTCTGGGTGGAACTTACTTTCACTAGGACGTGGGACGCCTTCCCTCCCTAATGGGTGCCAGAGGACAAGCTTTCCTTTATTTTAAACGAAGTCACTCAACCTACACCAAACTGAGAACACACAACCCTCCCTCTTTCTGGTCGCCGAAGACGTGGCCACTGCGCAGCGGGCCGCAGGTTTGGACCCCTCATGGCTCAGAGCCCCTCATCCGTTTCCCCTCTCCAGTCCAACGCCCCCTTCGCCTGCGCCCGCCCTGGTCCTCCCGGCCGACACTCGCCCGGCTCCCGGGACAAAGCGGGGCTGAAGGAAGGTTTCTTCTGGGGTCCCCGACCACAGCGGGCGCGGGAAAGCGGCCCTGGGCTCGGCGCGCACTCACCCGACAGCTCGTCCGGCTCCAGCCCGGTCTCGGTGTCCAGTCCGCAGATGACAAAGTAGTCGGCGAAGCGAGTGGGCGCCGAGCCCCCTCCGCCGCCGCCGCTCATGGCGCCGGGGCCGAGACGGGCCGGGCCGTGCGGAGCGGCACTGAGCCCCCGCAACCCGGGCGCCCGCCCGCCCTCAGGCCGCCCCTCCCGCCGCCGCCGCTACCGCGGCTCGGGCCGCCGCCCCCGGCCCTGGCCCGGTCCCCTCGGCCGCCGCGGCTGCCGTGACGGAGCGGGGGGGCACCGGGCCGCCCCGCGCCGCATCCTGGACGCCTTCCCCTCCGCGCCGCCGCAGCTGCAGCTAGCCGAGAGCGCCGCGGCCCGAGCGAGCCTGGAGAAGGGCGTTAAGCGCGGGGACAGCCCCCACGGTGACCCTCCTCCCGCCGCGCCTGCGCAGGCGCCGTCTGGGAGGGGGCGGGCTCCTGGCGGAAAGGATGACGTGATGCTCTTCGGACCCCGCGGGCCGCAGCTTACCGGGCTGTCGCCGCAGCGCAGCCGGCGACTGCTTGGTCGCCTGCAACTGCCACCCCCCCGGGATTGAGACTCCTTTAGGGAGGGCTGAGGAGGTGCGAGAAGAGTGGGCGCAGCCTGCAGAGCCGGGCATTTGGCCCATGCTCTGCCCCCAACCACCCACCCAGCAACCAGAGGTCCAGAGATCTTAGCGCGGCCTTGCCATGAGGATGGGGTTTCACGGCTGAGCTCGGAAGCTCACCTAATCCTAGCTGCAGCGTGTCAGCCTAGACCCCAGACAGGGCCTTCTCCCTGTCCTCTCTTTTGGCAGGGGCGGATCAGCCGGTTTTATATTTACCCTTATTTTACAGACGGGGAAACTGAGTCTCAGAAAGAAGCAAGGACTTATCCAAGGTTACACTGAGTCTAAGAGACAAAGCCTGGTCTGGAATCCTGGGCTTGTGGTCAGCTCCCCGTTCCTCGCCCCTCCCACCTCCCAGCCTGCCCTTTTCCCACGCTCTCTCCTTTTTTCTCTGGAAGCCTCCAGAGGCGCCTGCCATTTGGGAGCTCCCCTTCCTCTTCACTCTGTGAAAACTCTCAGATCCACCCCTAAACCTGTTTTCCTGTAAGAGGATGGGGAGGAGGCGTAGGGAAACTTACCTATTGGTCCTTGTCCTAGGACCCTCCGATTTCCTTTCCCATAGAAGCTAGGCAGATGTGTCTTTGTTGGAAACTGGAGATCAGAGGCCAGAAAGGCAACACAAGTATAGTGGTTACTAGCATGGGCTCTAGAAAAAAATGCTCGGATTTCAGTCCTGACGATCATTTACTTTTGACCTTGAGCAAGTTAATCTCTAAGTGCCAGGTGTCATGGTTTTTGAGACAATTACATAAGATAAATGCAAGTACAGGTAAAACAATGAAAATACAGCCTGGAACATGGAAATCACTCAGTGAATATTACAGATTTTTTTTTTTTTAGACGGAGTTCTCTCTTGTTGCCCAGGCTGGAGTGCAATGGTGTGATCTCAGCTCACTGCACCTCTGCCTCCCAGGTTCAAGCGATTCTCCTGCCTCAGCCACCCAAGTAGCTAGGATTACAGGCACGCACCACCACGCCCGGCTAATTTTTTGTATTCAGTAGAGACACAGTTTCACTGTGTTGGTCAGGCTGGTCTCGAACTCCTGACCTCAGGTGATCTGCCCTCCTCCACCTCCCAAAGTGCTGGGATTACAGGCGTGAGCCAATGAGCCCAGCCTGGATTATTATTATTGTTCCAGAAAGAAGTACTCTTAAGGTTTGTTCTGGCAGGCTGCCACTAAGAGCTGTAGAAGGCAGCTGGCTTCCCCAAAGGCTGAGCCTAGGCTCCCTCCCAGGTTCTCCTGGGTACTTCTCTCAAATACTGTTTCCCTTGGGGAGGTTTACCTGGAGGTTATAGCCATCGTCTCTCGGAGCCATAGCACCTGTTCCTTCCTGTATCTAAACTGCCTGAACTAGGGGGAGAAAAGTGGGGAGAAGAAGGTTGCTTCAAAACGACCATTCATGGTGATGCTCCACCGTATCCTGCATGCTGGGGACACAGAGACAGTAGAGGGGGATTAGTGAGTTAAATAGTCACAGAGGCTGGGTGTGGTGGCTCACACCTGTAATCCCAGAACTTGGGGAGGCCAAGGCTGGCAGATCGATTAAGGTCAGGAGTTCAAGACCAGCCTGACCAACATGGTGAAACCCCATCTCTACCAAAAATATAAAAATAGCCGGGCGTGGTGGCGGGCACCTTTATTCCCAGCTCCTCAGGAGGCTGAGGCAGGAGAATCGCTTCAACTCAAGAGGCAGAGGTTGCAGTAAGCCGAGATCATGCCATTGCACTCTAGACTGGGCAACAGAACGAGGCTGTACCTCGAAATAAATAAATAAATAAATAAATAAATAAATAAATAAATAAAATGCCGGCGCGGTGGCTCACGCCTGTAATCCCAGCACTTTAGGTAGCCAAGGCAGGCAGATCACGAACTCAGGAGATCGAGACCACCCTGGCCAACATGGTGAAACCCCATCTCTACTAAAATTATAAAAATTAGCTGGGTATGGTGGTGCCTGTAATCCCAGCTACTCAGGAGGATAAGGCAGGAGAATCACTTAAACTCGGGAGGCGGAGGTTGCAGTGAGCCAAGATGGCGCCACTGCACACCAGCCTGGCAACAGAGTGAGACTCCGTAAAAAAAAAAAAAAAAAAAAGTTACAGAGCACAGAAGGAGGACATCTTTCCAGATTGAGGAATGGTCAGGGAAGGTTTCCAGAAGGAGGTATATACTCTGACCTGAGTTCCAGAGGATCAACAGGAAGTTTCTCAGGTAAAAAGGGGCAGGGAAAGATGTTTAACTCAGTATGTGCAACAACAGGGAGCAACAGATAAAAGGGTATGTTCAGGCACCAACAAGTAATTCATTAACATTAAGATGGGAGATGGAGAGTTTAAAGGGAATGAAACCAGGGGAGGAAGAAGGAGAACAGAGGAAGGAGGCATGGATTCAAATACCACGCTAAAGAATTTATCCTCCACCAGGCGTAGTGGCTCACACTCATGCTGGTAATCCCAACACTTTGGGCAGCCGAGGCAGGAGGACTGCTTGAACCCAGGAGTTTGAGACCAGAGTGGAGAATATAATGTGACCCATGTCATAAATAAATAAATAAATAAATAAATAAATAAATAAATAGTTTTTTGTGTTTTTTTTTTTTTTTTTTTTTTGAGACGGAGTCTCGCTCTGTCACCCAGGCTGGAGTGCAGTGGCGCGATCTCGGCTCACTGCAAGCTCCGCCTCCCGGGTTCACGCCATTCTCCTGCCTCAGCCTCTCCGAGTAGCTGGGACTACAGGCGCCCGCCACCACGCCCGGCTAATTTTTTGTATTTTTAGTAGAGACGGGGTTTCACCGTGGTCTCGATCTCCTGACCTCGTGATCTGCCCGCCTCGGCCTCCCAAAGTGCTGGGATTACAATCGTGAGCCACCGCGCCCGGCCTAATAAATAGTATTTTTAAAAAATAATTTATCCTATAAGAGTTGAGGATGAGTGAGGTAAAGTAAAGGAATTCAAGCCAAGGAGTGACATCTGACCCAAATCTGAGAATGATCACTCTAGGGGTGATGTGGAAAAAGAAATTTGAGAAAGGAATAAACATCTTCAACTGAAAAGTCCAGAAACTTTTTATCAAAGATGTCCAGGGTGATCTGGTGCTAGACGACCTCTCATATTAACTCAACTCGTAAAACACAAGTTAAAAACAAATGCATAACTGTATTAATTTGCCCTGGGAAATGTAACTGCTCAGAAGCCCAAAATACTCAACTGTAAAGTGATCTCCTTCCCAGTAGGAAATAAGTTTGGCAGAGTGATTGCTTCTTAGAGAGTCAGAAAATATAGAAAGGGATGCTCTTAAGATTTTTTCTTTTTTTTTTTTTCCGAGACAGAGTCTCGCTCTGTCGCCCAGGCTAGAGTGCAGTGGCGCCATCTCAGCTCACTGCAACCTCCGCCTCCCAGGTTCGAACGATTCTCCTGCTTCAGCCTCCCAAGTAACTGGGACTACAGGTGTGTGCACCATGCCTGGCTAATTTTTTTTTTTTTTGTATTTTTGTTTGTTTGTTTTTTGAGATGGAGTCTTGCTCTGTCGCCCAGGCTGGAGTGCAGTGGTGATCTATGCTCACTGCAAGGTCCACCTCCCAGGTTCACACCATTCTCAGCCTCAGCCTCCCGAGTATCAGGGACTACAGGTGCCCGCCACCACACCTGGCTAATTTTGTTGTATTTTTAATAGAGACGGGGTTTCACCGTGTTAGCCAGGATGGTCTCGATATCTTGACCTCGTGATCTGCCCGCCTCGGCCTCCCAAAGTGCTGAGATTACAGGCTTGAGCCACTGCGCCAGGCCAAGATTTAATGTTTTTTTTCTTTCTTTTTTTTTTTTTCGAGACGGAGTCTCGCTCTTTCACCCAGGCTGGAGTGCAGTGGCGCGATCTCGGCTCACTGCAGACTCCGCCCCCCGGGGTTCACGCCATTCTCCTGCCTCAGCCTCCTGTGTAGCTGGGACTACAGGCGCCCGCCACCTCGCCCAGCTAATTTTTTCTATTTTTAGTAGAGATGGGGTTTCACCGTGTTAGCCAGGATGGTCTCGATCTCCTGACCTCGTGATCCGCCCGCCTCGGCCTCCCAAAGTGCTGGGATTACAGGCGTGAGCCACCGCGCCCGGCCCGATTTAATGTTTTTTTGTTTGTTTGAGACAGAGTCTCGCTCTGTCACCCAGGCTGGAGAGCAGTGGCACAACCTCGGCTCACTACAACCTCTGCCTCCCGAGTTCAAGCTATTTTCCTGCCTCGGCCTCCTGAGTAGCTGGAACTACAGGCCTGCACCACCATGCCGGGCTAACTTTTTTTATTTTTAGTAGAGACGGGGTTTCGCCATGTTGCCCAGGCTGGTCTTGAACTCCTGACCTCAGGTGATCTGCCCACCTTGACTTCCCGAAGTGCTGGGATTACAGGCATGAAAATTTAATGTTTAAATCCCCACTCCCACTCTTACTAGCTGTGTAAGCTGGGGCACATCAGTTAAACACTCTGAAATGAGAAGAGTCATTCTGACCCCTCACAGAATTGTATTGAAGATTCATAAATTAATGGAAAAAGGGAATTTTTAAAATCTGGGACATAATATACTTTTAATACGTGGCAATCTGGGACACCCATTTTAGCATGAGGAACATGAGAGAGCAAGTGGACATCTGAGGGAACATAACTCCAGGAGAGGGTGTGCGGCATAGTGTGCCTGGAGTGTTCATGGAGCAATAAGGAAGCCAGGGTGGCTGGAGAGGGTTAGGGTGGGGAGGATTGGTGGAAGATGGTAGAAGGTGTGGTGGAGTTGGCTTGCAATTCAAAAACATCAATTTTCCCCTCCATAATGTGTGGACCCACCTCCTCAGGGACACTGCCCAGCCCCACTTGCATCCAGATGTGGCCATGTGACTAGTTCTCAACAATGGAATGTGTGTAGGATTTTATGTATGTCACTGCTAGGTCAGGGCCCTTAAGAAGCAGATTAGACTTCTGCCTTCTTTCTATTTCTGCCTTCCACCAGCTAGAATTAGAAGATTCTGAGACTCTAAGCAATGGCAAAACAAATGAAGGAAAGGCTCCAGCTAACCAAGAATACCCAAACCGGACTGTTCTGTGAACAAAAAATAAACTTCAGTTGTGTGAAGCCACTGGTACTGTGGGGTTTATTTGTTACAACAGCTAGTATTAACCATCACCAAAGCAGATGTTGGGGTAGGAGGATAAATCATGGAGAGCCTTGTAGGCACACTGTAAAGATTTTGCCATTGTCTGAATAAAATGAGAAATCACCGGAGAGTTTTGAGCAAAGGAGTGACACAATCTGACAGCTTAAAAAGAAACACATAGCACTGTTTTAAGAACTTTACATATATTAACTCTAACTGGAATTTACCCCTGGACTCTAGCTTTATATACCCAACTGACTTGTCATCTTTTTTTAATTACAATTTTTTTTTGAGATGGAGTCTCACTCTGTCGCCCAGGCTAGAGTCCGGTGGCACAATCTTGGCTCACTGCAAGTTCCGCCTCCCAGGTTCACGTGATTCTCCTGCCACAGCCTCCCGAGTAGCTAGGACTACATGCATCCGCCACCACGCCTAGCTAATTTTGTTTTGTATTTTTAGTAGAGACGGGGTTTCACCCTGTTAGCCAGGATGGTCTCGATCTCCTGACTTCGTGATCTGCCTGCCTTGGCCTCCCAAAATACTGGGATTACAGGCGTGAGCCACCGCACCCGGCCATTTAATTATAATTTTTTTTTTAATTAAGATGGGGTTTCACCATGTTGCCCAGGCTGGTCTGGAACCCCTAGGCTAAAGGGATCCTCCCACCTCAGCCTCCTAAAGTGCTGGGATTACAGGTGTGAGCCACTGAAGGCTGCCTCAACAAGTGTTTTGAAAACATCAATTTGAAGAGACAGGAGATTACTTGCCTTTTTATTACTCCCTCCAGTCTTGCTTCTGCCTTTCTGCCTTGGAGGAATGCACGAACAGCAGGGCTGTTATCTTGCAAGTCTATACCTTGCAAAAGCAACACCAAACTAGAGAGAAGGGAGGATATGATCACAACAGATCAGTCTAAGAGTGGAGGGAATGAATCCTTAGGAAAGGTCCACACAGATCCACTCACAGAGCCAAACCCCGTTTTGGAAACCAGAATGAGGTATTGACATATATCTTGGATCAAATATATATAATTGCAAATATACATAATTTGCTGTTTGTAACAGCAAAAACTGTTATAATTGCTGTTTGTAACAGCAAAAACTGAAAACAGAGCCGGGCGTGGTGGCTCACACCTGTAATCCCAGCACTTTGGGAGGCCGAGGCGGGCGGATCACCAGGTCAGGAGTTTGAGACCAGCCTGGCCAACATGGTGAAACCCCATCTCTACTAAAAATACAAAAATTAGCTGGGCATGGTGGCTCGCACCTGTAATATCAGCTACTCAGGAGGCTGAAGCAGGAAAATCACTTAAACCTGGTGGCAGAGGTTGCAGTGAGCCAAGATCGTGCCACTGCACTCCAGCCTGGGAGACAGAGCAAGACTCCGTCTTGGGGGAAAAACAAAACAAAACAAAACAAAAACACTGAAAACAATCCAAATACCTAGCTATAGGAGACAGATTAAAGAAACTATAGTTTCTGCCAACACTGGAGTACTATGCAGCTATAAAACAAAACAAGAAAAAAAAATAAGGAAAAACTGTAATATGTTATCAATGTATAAAAAAGAGAAAATAAAAGAATTACGTATTTTTTTGTATATGCATAGCCGATTTTTGGAAGCAGAAACAAAACATTGTTAAAATTGATTGCTTCGGGTGTGGTGGTTCACGCCTGTAATCCCAGCACTTGGGAGGCCAAGGAGGGCAGATCACTTGAGACCAGCCTGGCCAACATGGTGAAACCACGTCTCTACTAAAACAAAAAGTAGCCAGGCGTGGTGGCGGGCACCTGTAATTCCAGCTACTCAGGAAGCTGAGGCAGGAGAATGGCTTGAACCCAGGAGGTGGAGGTTGCAGTGAGCTGAGATTGCACCATTGCACTCCAGCCTGGGTGACAGCAAGACTCTGTCTCAAAATAAAAAATAAAATAAAATAAAAATCTGAAAAAAAAATTGATTGCTTCTAGGGAAGGAAACTGAATGGCTGGGATCAGGAATAGAATGGAAATGTTTCACTGTACATTGTTTCATACTTTTTGAGGTTTGAACCATAAGAATGTATCACCTATTTGCATTAATCAGGGTTCTCCAGAGAAACAGAACCAACAGGATATATATAGATATAGAGAAAGAGATTTATTTTGAGAGATTGGCTCATATGGTTATGAAGACTGAGAAAGAAATTCCACAATCTGCTATCTGTAAGCTGGAGGCTCAGGAAAGCCAGTGGTGTAATTCAGTCTGAGTCTGGAGGCCCAAGAATCAGATGTCCAAGGGCAGGAGATGAAGAATGTCCCAGCTCAAGAAGAGAGAGCAGGCCAGGCATGGTAGCTCACGCCTGTAATCCCAGCACTTTGGGAGGCCGAGAGGGGTGGATCACTTGAAGTCAGGATTTCCAGACCAGCATGGCCAACATGGTGAAACCCCATCTCTACTAAAAATATAAAAATTAGCCAGGAGTGGCGGCATGCACCTGTAATTCCAGCTACTTGGGAGGCTGAGGCATGAGAATTGCTTGAACCTGGGAGGTGGAGGTTGCAGTGAGCCCAGATCGCACCACTGCACTCCAGCCTGGATGACTGAGTGAGACTGTCTCAAAAAAAAAAAAAAAAAAAAAAAAAAAAAAAAAAGAAGAGAGACAGAAAGAACAAATTCTCCCTTCCTCTGTCTTTTTGATGAATTCAGGACCTCAGTGGACTAGATGATGCCAACCCACATTGGTGAGGGTGATCTCAGTCTACCAATTCAGATGCTTACCTCTTCTGGAAATGCTTTACAGACACACCCAGAAATAATGTTTTACTAGCTACCTGGGCATCCATTAGCCCAGTCACGTTGACACATAAAATTAACCATCACACTATTAAAAAATATGTAATAGTCCAGGTGCGGTGGCTCATGCCTGTAATTCTGGCACTTTGGGTGGCTGAGGTGGGCAGATCACCTGAGGTCAGGAGTTCGAGACCAGCCGGACCAACAAGGTGAAACTCCGTCTCTACTAAAAATACAAAAATTAGCAGGGTATGGTGGCATGTGCCTGCAGTCCCAGCTACTCGGGAGGCTGAGGCATGAGAATTGCTTGAACCCAGCCGGGCGCGGTGGCTCACGCTTGTAATCCCAGCACTTTGGGAGGCCGAGGCGGGCGGATCACGAGGTCAGGAGATCGAGACCATCCTGGCTAACACGGTGAAACCCCGTCTCTACTAAAAAAAAAATACAAAAAATTAGCCGGGCGTGGTGGCGGGCGCCTGTAGTCCCAGCTACTCGGAGAGGCTGAGGCAGGAGAATGGCGTGAACCCGGGAGGCGGAGCTTGCAGTGAGCCGAGATCGTGCCACTGCACTCCAGCCTGGGTGACAGAGCGAGACTCTGTCTCAAAAAAAAAAAAAAAAAAAAAGAATTGCTTGAACCCAGGAGGCAGAGGTTGCAGTGAGCTGAGATTGAGCCATTGCATTCCAGCCTGGGCGACAGAGCAAGACTCCATCTGGAAACAAAAAACAAAAACATAAAACAACTAAGAAATACCTTTTACTGTGAATGTAAGCAATGCCTTGTGAATCCTTCCAGAGATAGCCTATACCTATGCTAGCATGGGTCAGCTCAACTCCACCCAGGCATAACCTGTCTACTTTCCAGCTCAGTATAGCATTCAAGAACACATCAGCTGATGAACTCACGGGTGCTCAAACGCTTTTTCTCCAACACTCAATGAGCAGTTCACCATGTACAATTGAAACAAATTCCACATATCGTATAGAAAAATGTAAGCTTCACAAATATGGGCTTTCTTAAGACTAGAAACACCAATACATCTAGGGAAGTAGTGATGCACTCAGCTACCTCTGACGCATCTTTACAAAAGAAGTCACGTATGCCTCACTTCCCCATACCGTGTCCCATTAGCCTCCAACACCTTGCCTGGAACCAGCATCAGGATCCTCATGTCTCTCAAACACAAGCTTACTAAATCAGTTGAAAATTAGACATTACCCTTCATCTATCATAACCCACAGAAACAAAGAAGCCACAAAGAATAGTCAGCCTCAGGCTAACTCTGATACCCCATGGGGAGGAAGTATGAAGTTGAAGCAACAGGAGGAGCAAATTACTGATGATGTCTCAAGTGATGCAAGATGCAAATTTCCCAGATGTGTGAGCTTGTGTATTTCTGTTTGAGCTTTTTTTTTTTTTGAGATGTAGTCTCTCTTTGTCGCCCAGGTTGAATTGCAGTGGCGCTATCTCGGCTCACTGCAACTTCCGCCTCCTGGGTTCAAGCGGTTCTCTTACCTCAGCCTCCAGAGTAGCTAGGATTACAGGCATGCGCCACCAAACCCGGGTAATTTTTGTATTTTATTAGAGACAAGGGTCTCACTATGTTGCCCAAGCTGGTCTGGAACTCCTTAGCTCAGGCAATCCACCTACTCGGCCTCCCAAACTGCTGGGATTACAGGCATGAGCCACCACACCCAGCCTGTTTGAGCTTATTTCTATGTGAGTAAGCATTTGTGCATAGTGGTAATCATGTATGTATATTATGTGCTTATATATATTAGATGTATGTGTGTTTGTATGTGTAAATAATTGTATGTGTGTACTTTATATGAGTGTGTGGGCCATGCATGGTGGCTCATGCCTGTAATTCCAGCACTTGGGGAGGCTGAGGCAGGTGGATCACCAGAGGTTAGGAGTTCGAGACCAGCCTGGGCAATATGGTGAAACTCCGTCTCTACTAAAAATACCAAAATTAGCTGGGTGTGGTGGCACGTGTCTGTAGTGCCACCTACTCAGGAGGCTGAGGCAGGAGAATCGCTCAAACCCGGGAGACGGAGGTTGCAGTGAGCCAAGATCATGTCACTGCACTCCAGCCTGGGAGACAAGAGTAAAAGTCTGTCAAAAAAAAAAAAAAAAAAAAAGAGGCCGGGCACGGTGGCTCACGCTTGTAATCCTAGCACTTTGGGAGGCCGAGGTGGGCGGATCACGAGGTCAGGAGATCGAGACCACGGTGAAACCCCGTCTCTACTAAAAATACAAAAAAATTAGCCGGGCATGGTGGCGGGCACCTGTAGTCCCAGCTACTCGGAGAGGCTGAGGCAGGAGAATGGCGTGAACCCGGGAGGCAGAGCTTGCAGTGAGCCGAGATCGCGCCACTGCACTCCAGCCTGGGCGACAGAGCGAGACTCCGTCTCAAAAAAAAAAAAAAAAAAAAAAGAAAAAGAAAGAAAGAGAGAATGGAAAGAGAGAAAGAAGGCCGGGCACGGTGGCTCACACCTGTAATCCCAGCACTTTGGGAGGCTGAGGCGGGTGGATCACAAGGTCAGGAGATCGAGACCATCCTGGCTAACACGGTGAAACTCCGTCTCTACTAAAAATACAAAAACAATTAGCAGGGTGCGGTGGCGGGCGCCTGTAGTCCCGGCTGCTCGGGAGGCTGAGGCAGGAGAATGGTGTGAGCCGAGATAGCGCCTCTGCATTCCGGCCTGGGCGAAAGAGCGAGACTCTGTCTCAAAAAAAAAAAAAAAAAAGAGAGAGAGAAAGGAAGGGAGGAAGGGAGGGAAAGAAAGGAGAGAAAGAGAGAGAGAGAGAGAAGAAAGGGAGAAAGAGGGCCAGGCGTGGTGGCTCACGCCTGTAATCCCAGCACTTTGGGAGGCCAAGGCGGGCGGATCATGAGATCAGGAGATCGAGACCATCCTGGCTAACATGGTGAAACCCCATCTCTACTAAAAATACAAACAATTAGCCGGGGCGTGGTGGCGGGCGCCTGTAGTCCCAGCTACTCAGGAGGCTGAGGCAGGAGAATGGCGTGAACCTGGGAGGTGGAGCTTGCAGTGAGCCGAGATCGCGCCACTGCACTCCAGCCTGGGCGACAGAGCAAGACTGTCTCAAAACAAAAAAAAAAAAAAAAGAGAAAAAAGTGAGAGAGAAAGAAAGAGTGTGTGTGTGGAGGCTGAGACAGGGTAGGGTAGCTGGACCAAGGGAGCAAAAGAGTCCCTTTGGCTCTCCTACAAGCCCAGGAGTGACTTCAGTGCTCCCCTCAGCCTCTTCCCGCTTCTCCCTGGGTCCCCCTAGGTTGAGAGTATTTTGAGAGTATGGGTGGATGACTTTATCTGTGCTGCACCCACCCTTCTCCCTTACACTGTGAACACAGTGGCCTCCTTATTCCCATCAGTTTGAGAGCCAAGAGCTTCCTAGGAAAGGCTGGATGATATAATGAAGGGAAGTGAACAGCACTTGGACCAGATCCCAAAAGGAAGATATATTTAGCTGTCTAAATAGCTGAGCTAGGCCGGGCGCGGTGGCTCACGCTTGTAATCCCAGCACTTTGGGAGGCCGAGGCGGGCGGATCACGAGGTCAGGAGATCGAGACCACGGTGAAACCACGTCTCTACTAAAAATACAAAAAAATTAGCCGGGCGTGGTGGCAGGCGCCTGTAGTCCCAGCTACTCGGAGAGGCTGAGGCAGGAGAATGGCGTGAACCCGGGAGGCGGAGCTTGCAGTGAGCCGAGATCGCGCCACTGCACTGCAGCCTGGGTGACAGAGCGAGACTCCGTCTAAAAAATAAAAAAATAAAAAAAAAAAAAAATAGCTGAGCTGAGCTCTTAAAAGCTTTGGGGAATAAAATAATTGTTCTATATTTTGATTGCATGGTGATTACACGATTGTTTGCCAAAAACTGTAGAACCGTATATTATAGGAAGTAAACCACCTTCCAGTTGCCTCCTTAGTGCAGTAGGTAGTGCGTCAGTGTCATAATCTGAAGGTCCTGAGTTCAAGCCTCAGAGAGGGAAAGGTCACCTTATTAAGCTGGTGAGAAAGAACAAGAGCTTGTCTGTGTTCCGTCTATATTTGAGACAGAGTCATTTATTTATTTATTTAGACAGAGTTTCGCTCTTGTTGCCCAGGCTGGAGTGCAATGGTACGATCTCGGCTCACTGCAACCTCCGCCTCCCAGGTTCAAGTAACTCTCGTGCCTCAGCCTATTGGGTAGCTGGGATTACAGGCACCCGCCACCATGCCCAGCTAATGTTTTTTTTTTTTTTGAAATGGAGTCTCGCTCTGTCGTCCAGGCTGGAGTGCAGTGGCATGATCTCGGTTCACTGTAACCTCCGTCTCCTGGGTTCAAGTGATTCCTCTGCCTCAGCCTCCTGAATAACTGGGATTACAGGTGCTCACCACCACAACCGGCTAATTTTTGTATTTTTAGTAGAGACAGGAGTTTCACCATGTTGGTCAGGCTGGTCTCGAACTCCTGACCTTGTTATCCGCCCACCTAGGCCTCCCAAAGTGCTGGGATTACAGGAGTGAGCCACCATGCCCGGCCTTTTTTTTTTTTTGAGAAGGAATCTCGCTCTGTCACCCAGGCTGGAGTGCAGTGGCGGGATCTTTGCTCACTACAACCTTTGCTTCCGGGGTTTGAGCAATTCTCCTGCCTTAGCCTCCTGAGTAGCTGGGATTACATGTGCATGCCACCACACCCAGCTAATTTTTGTATTTTTAGTAGACACAGGGTTTTGCCATGTTGGCCAGGCTGGTCTCAAACTCCTGACCTCAGGTGATCCGCCCACCTTGGCCTCCCAAGGTGCTAGGATTACAGGCATGAGCCACCACACCTGGACTAATTTTTAAATTTTTAGTGGGGATGGGGTTTCGCTATGTTGGTCAGGCTGGTCTGTAACTTTGGGCCTCTAGCAATCTGCTTGCCTTGACCTCCCAAAGCGCTGGAATTACAGGTGTGAGCCACTGCTCCTGGTCCCAGATCTTGTAATTAATACAGATAAGTGGACCACAAAAGGTAATATAATTCCCATGAAATGTAAAATACATAGATTTTTTTTTGGTAAGCCTATACAAACTTCACCTAGAAAAAACACCACTCCCATGTAGTAGGTTTTGACAAACATTGGAACTGACCAAAAGCCCCCGCCAAAACAATCTACCTGGGCTGCCAGGGGCAAGACAGTAAAGTGAGAACCAACTCAACTGACCACCTTTGAGGCTGGGACCCTGGGGTGATATAGCTGGGCCACTCCTTGGCCTGCTCCCTCAACTCCTGCCTGCCACCCTCAAGGTTTGCTAAACTCAAGTTGTGAGTTATCAGCATATGTAACCTGGCCCCAGGGGCCCTGCAGGTGACAGACAGGGCTGCTGCCCATATTTGTGTACATCGTACCATGAGACACCATCATTGTACTCATTAATTTATATGGTTATGATGACAGTTTTCCAACAGATGGCAGTAAAGTATCTTAAGAAAGAGGCACCTGACCAGGCGCAGTGGTGCATGCCTGTAGTCCCAGCACTTTGGAAGGCCTAGCTGTGAGGATTGCTTCAGCCCAGAATTTCAAGACCAGCATTGGCAATGTAGTGAGACCCAGCACCCCACCCCCATCTCTACAAAGAAAAAAGAAAGGGGCATCTTCTTTCTGTTTTTTTGAGATGGAGTCTTGTTCTGTCGCCCAGGCCAGAGTACAGTGGTGCGATCTTGGCTCACTGCAACCTCGGCCTGTTGGGCTCAAGCGATTCTCTCACCTCAGCCTCCCAAGTAGCTGGGATTACAGGAGTGCTCCACCATGCCCTGGTATTATTATTGTTATTATTATTATTATTATTTGTATTTGTATTTTTAGTAGAAATAGGGTTTCACCATGTTGCCCAGGGTGGTTTTGAACTCCTGAGCTCAGGCAATCCGCCTTGGCCTCCCAAAGTGCTGAGATTACAGGCATGAGCCACCGTGCCCGGTGACATCCTTTTCTACTTCATCCAAAATCACCATATGAGCTAACAGTGGTGCTAGCAAATAGCAGAACACAAGACTCTCAGAACAAGAAAGTCAACATTCATTGTGCTGTCTCATCACATGGCTTCCTCCTGTGCCTCTACTTCATTCTTTTCTTGTCTTCCATCCTAATTTATCAAATCCAACATTTCTCTACTAAATAGAAAAGCTGCTGGGCGCCATGGCTCATGCCTGTAATGCCAGAACTTTAGGAGGCTGAGGTGGGTGGATCACTTGAGGTCAGGAGTTCCAGACCAGCCTGACCAACATAGTGAAACCCTGTCTTTACTAAAAACACAAAATTAAGGCCGGGCGCGGTGGCTCACGCTTGTAATCCCAGCACTTTGGGAGGCCGAGGCGGCTGGATCACGAGGTCAGGAGATCGAGACCACAGTGAAACCCCGTCTCTACTAAAAATACAAAAAATTAGCCGGGCATGGTGGCGGGCGCCTGTAGTCCCAGCTACTCCGAGAGGCTGAGGCAGGAGAATGGCGTGAACCCGGGAGGCGGAGTTTGCAGTGAGCCGAGACTGCGCCACTGCACTCCAGCCTGGGTGACAGAGCAAGACTCCGACTCAAAAAAAAAAAAAAAAAAAAAAAAAAAAAAAAAAAACACAAAATTAGCTAGGCGTGGTGGCTCATGCCTGTAATCCCAGCACTTTGGGAGGCCGAGGGGGGTGGATCACGAGGTCAGGAGTTCAAGACCAGCCTGACCAACATGGGGAAACCCCGTCTCTACCAAAAATACAAAATTAGCTGGGCGTGATGGCGGGCACCTGTAATCCCAGCTACTCAGGAGGCTGAGGCAGGAGAATTGGTTGAACCTGGGAGGCGGAGGTTGCAGTGAGCCGAGATCACACCACTGCACTCCAGACTAGGTGACAAAGCAAGACTGTCTCAAAAAAAAAAAAAAAGTTAATTTACTTAAATGTGTGTGAAAGTATATTGTAAGCTGTAAAACAAGCCATACAAAGCAAGGTATGCTTAATTTAATATTCTGAATTGGGGGCAGCTTATTAATCTTTCATTAATTTCAGAGAATCCTATCATGTCTGAGCTGTAAGGATCCTGGATCTTAGACATCTTTATTCTAGATGAGAAAAATGAGGACAAGACCTTAAGCAATATCCTGCCTCAAGTCACCCAGACTAAGTTTGTCCCAGATAAAGAAAAATAATAATCAGAATACTGAAAACTGCAATGAGATGTCTCTTCTAAACATCTTAACTATGACCACCGAATGATTATCAGGAAAGCTTCAGCCCTTTTGATTATACCCATTTTCAAAAAGCCAGATAACTTTAAAAAGATTCCTTGATAGGCCGGGCGCGGTGGCTCACGCTTGTAATCCCAGCACTTTGGGAGGCCGAGGCGGGCGGATCATGAGGTCAGGAGATCGAGACCACGGTGAAACCCTGTCTCTACTAAAAATACAAAAAATTAGCCGGGCGTGGTGGCGGGCGCCTGTAGTCCCAGCTACTCGGAGAGGCTGAGGCAGGAGAATGGCGTGAACCCGGGAGGCGGAGCTTGCAGTGAGCTGAGATCGCGCCACTGCACTCCAGCCTGGGTGAGAGAGCGAGACTCCGTCTCAAAAAAAAAAAAAAAAAAAAAAAAAAAAAAAAAAAAAAAAAAAAGATTCCTTGATAAATAACTCACTGTACGTACTAGAAATATTTACTTGGCCAGGCACGGTGGCTCATGCCTGTAATCCCAGCACTTTGGGAGGCCAAGGCGGGCAGATCACCTGAGATCAGGAGTTCGTGATCAGCCTCAACATGGAGAAACCCCGTCTCTAGTATGAAAATACAAAATTAGCTGGGCATGGTGGCGCATGCCTGTAATCCCAGCTATTCGGGAGGCTGAGGCAGGAGAATTGCTTGAACCTTGGAGGTGGAGGTTGCAGTGAGCCGAGATCGCACCATTGCACTCCAGCCTGGGCAACCAGAGCGAAACTCCATCTCAAAAAAAAAAAAGAAAAAAAATTACCTCAGAAAGAAAAAAAGAAATCTCACCTCAACTATTTATTTAGCGACAAGGTCTCACTCTGTTGCCCAGGCTGGAGTGTGGTGGTGCTCACTGCAACCTCCGCCTCCTGGTTTCAAGCAATTCTCCTGCCTCAGCCTCCTGAGTAGTTGGGACTACAGGCATACACCACCACGTCCAGCTAATTTTTATTTTTAGTAGAGACAGGGTTTCACCATGTTGGCCAGGCTGGTCTCAAACTCCTGACCTCAGGTAATCTGCCCACCTTGGCCTCCAAAACTGCTGGGATTACAGTCGTGAGGCACTGTGCCCCGCCTTACCTAAACAATGTAAATAATTGCTTTAGAATCTTCAAAAGCCGGCTGGGCGTGGTAGCTCACGCCTGTAATCCCAGGACTTTGAGGAGGTCCAGGAGGGTGAATCACCTGAGGTCGGGAGTTCAGTCTGACCAACATGGAGAAACCCCATCTCTACTAAAAATACAAAATTAGCTGAGTGTAGTGGTGCATGCCTGTAATCCCAACTACTCCGGAGGCTGAGGCAGGAGAATCGCTTGAACCCGGGAGGCAGAGGTTGCAGTGAGCTGAGATCGCACCATTACACTCCAACCTGGGCAACGAAAGCGAAACTCCGTCTCCAAAAAAAAAAAAACACAAGACTGGGCGCGGTGGCTCACACCTGTAATTCCAGCACTTTGGGAGGCCAAGGAGGGCGGATCACGAGGTCAGGAGATCGAGACCACCCTGGCTAACACGGTGAAACCCTGTCTCTACTAAAAATACAAAAAATTAGCCGGGCGAGGTGGCGGGCGCCTGTAGTCCCAGCTACTCCGGAGGCTGAGGCAGGAGAATGGCGTGAACCCCAGGGGGCAGAGCCTGCAGTGAGCCGAGATCGCGCCACTGCACTCCAGCCTGGGCGATAGCAAGACTCCATCTCAAAAAAAAACAAAAACAAAGACAAAAACTTCCAAAACCAACAATTACAAGTTTTAAATATTTTAGCCGGGCGCCGTGGCTCACGCCTGTAATCCCAGGACTTTAGGAGGCCGAGGCGGACGGATCACGAAATCAGGAGATCGAGACCATCCTGGCTAACACGATGAAACACCGTCTCTGCTAAAAGTACGAAAAACCAGCCTGGCAAGCTGGCGGGCGCGAGTCCCAGCTCCTTGGGAGGCTGAGGCAGGAGAATGGCGTGAACCCGGGAGGCGGACTTTGCAGTGAGCAGAGATTGCGCCACCGCACTCCAGCCTGGGTGACAGAGCAAGACTCCATCTCAAGTTTTAAATATATATATATATTTTTTTTTTGAGACAAGAGTCTCGTACTCTCGCCCAGGCTGGAGTGCAGTGGCGCCATCTCGGCTCACTACAAGCTCTGCCTCCCGGGTTCATGCCATTCTCCTGCCTCAGCCTCCCGAGTAGCTGGGACTATAGGCGCCCGCCACCACGCCTGGCTAATTTTTTGTATTTTTAGTAGAGATGGGGTTTCACCATGTTAGCCAGGATGGTCTCAATCTCCTGACCTTGTCTCCACCCGCCTCAGCCTCCCATATGCTGGGATTACAGGTGTGAGCCACCGTGCCTCGCGTTTTTTTTTTGTTTTTTTTTTTGAGATGGAGTCTCACTTTGTCACCCAGGCTGTAGTGCACTGGTGTGATCTTGGCTCACTATAACCTCTCCTCCCGGGTTCAAGCGACTCTCCTGCCTCAGCCTCCCAAGTAGCTGGGATTACAGGCACACACCACACCACCACGCCCCACTAATTTTTTATTTTTAATAGAGACGGGGTTTCTCCATGTTGGCCAGGCTGGTCTCGAACTCCTGACCTCAGGTGATCCACCCACCTTGGCCTCCGGAAGTGCTAGGATTACAGGTGTGAGCCACCGTGTCCGGCCATTTCATTGTTCTTAGTGGTAAAAATGTACATCAAAATTTAAGAATATACTTTTATTCAACGAAGAGTTTGTTTTTAGTTTTTTGAGACAGAGTCTGGCTCTGTCACCCAGGCTGGAATGCAGTGGCGCAATTTCATCTCATGGCAACCTCCACCTCTGGGTTCAAGCGATTCTCATGCCTCAGCCTCCCAAGTAGCTAGGACTATAGGCGTGTGCCACCACACCTGGCTAATTTTTCATGTTTAGTAGAGACGGGGTTTCACTATGATGGCCAGGCTGGTCTTGAACTCCTGACTGCAGGTGATTCACCCGCTTCGACGTTCCAAAGTGCTGGGATTACAGGCGTGAGCCACCTTGCCCGGATAGAGTTTTTTAACATAAGTACTTCCATGAAATAAATCCCAAATGTGACATTTAGGTTTCTCCAATTCAATTTATTATTATTATTACATTTTAGCTTGCATTTACTAAGTGTCATGGAAATATTATATTCAAAGTAACAGAGCTCCAGAGAAAGACCATTAACTAAGAAAGAACAGTTTCACTTTCTTAGCATGTCAACTTCTAGTAAGCCTGCTTGCCTCCGCACCACAGATGCTTGTTTTCTTGTGGTTGTAGTTATCAAGCCAAAGCTTGATTTACATGTGGCATCAGGCCAAGTCTGTGAATCCATGAAGACAGGCCATCAACTGCATTGAGGGTACAGCCTGCTGAAGGGTCCTTTCTTGACAGTCAATGATGATGAATCTGGAAAAACTGTCTATTCTCTTAGGAGAAGAAAATATACCCCACCTAAAGTCGCAGCTACCATTAACAACAACAACAAAAAAAATAGCAAAGGGAAAGAATCAATGGTAAGGACAGTAAATATACTCTGAGAATAGAGTAAGTACAATTCACACACGCTGGAGTAAATAGTGAAGCTTCTACTGAGTTCTACTGAGTCTAAGGTCTTTTATTTTTAAAATTCTGATAAAAATTTACTCAATTGCCGGGCGCGGTGGCTCAAGCCTGTAATCCCAGCACTTTGGGAGGCCGAGGCGGGCGGATCACGAGGTCAGGAGATCGAGACCATCCTGGCTAACACGGTGAAACCCCGTCTCTACTAAAAATACAAAAAAAAATTAGCTGGGCGTGGTGGCGGGCGCCTGTAATCCCAGCTACTCAGGAGGCTGAGGCAGGAGAATGGCATGAACCCGAGAGGTGGAGCTTGCAGTGAGCCGAGATCGTGCCAGTGCACTCCAGCCTGGGAGACAGAGAAAGACTCCGTCTAAAAAAAAAAAAAAAAAAAAAAAAAAAAAAAAAATTTACTCAATTACATTTTATACATTAATATTTAGTGAATTTGTCCAAAAAGGCTATGTTTAATTTATGTGTAAAAATAACAAAAGATTTATCACTCAGTCTCTGGGCAATAAGAAAGGAAGAAAGCCTTGCTAGAAATAATAAATAATCTCACACAAACGGCCAGGTGACATAAGAATACTACAATAATCAATATATTTTCTTTGTATTTACAATAAAATCCATCTGTTAATACTGTGATAGAAAAAATAATCAGTCCACATCATGTAATAAAAACAGGCTTTGAGGATGACTATACCTCTCATAATAAAAACATACAAGGATTTCTCATAGCTAAAGTACTTTTCAACATAATGACAGTCATGGGTGAAGGTAAAACTGACAGAGTACTTTAGATCAGCTATGTCCTACAATCAAGGAATCAGGGGCATTACCCATTAACCAAGCAGGAAAAAGCACTTTCATTTATCCAGAACTATTTAAATATAGTATTTGCCATGTGGTCAGTTAATTTTACTTTGTGAGTTAGATAAAGTAAAGACTAAATTGGGAAACTGCAATAAGTAATCAAAAGCAGCTCCAAACAAAAAAGCCATCAATAGAAACAAAAGGCATTTTTCTAGGTGTATCATGCATAAAAAGAATAATTACATATTATTACATATATTCCTTAATGACCAGATTAATAAATGAGATAAATTTTTTTTTTTTTTTTTTTTTTTGAGACAGAGTCTCGCTCTGTCGCCCAGGCTGGAGTTCAGTGGCGCAATCTCGGCTCACTGCAAGCTCCGCCTCCCGGGTCCACGCCATTCTCCTGCCTCAGCCTCTCCGAGTAGCTGGGACTACAGGCGCCCGCCACCACGCCCGGCTAATTTTTTATATTTTTAGTAGAGACGGGGTTTCTCCGTGGTCTCGATCTCCTGACCTCGTGATTCGCCCGCCTCGGCCTCCCAAAGTGCTGGGATTACAAGCGTGAGCCACCGTGCCCGGCCCATAAATGAGATAAAATTTAGTCACTGGAATAAATAAACTATATTTAATCACTTGTGTTTTGCTGTCACTGTTTAAAATAATTAACTTAATGTCTAAAAACTACATACTCTTGAGTGTTTGCTTTTTAGAGCCCCTTGTGGGATATTAAAGAGCCGTAACAAATTATCTGAATATAAATTATCAATACCAGGCCAGGCACGGTGGCTCACACCTGTAATCCCAGCACTTTGGGAGGTGGAAGTGGGCATATAGCCTGAGGTCAGGAGTTCAAGACCAGCCCGGCCAACATGGTGAAACCCCGTCTCTACTAAAAACACAAAAATTAGCTGGGTGTAGTGGCACACACCTGTAATCCCAGCTACTCAGGAGTCTGGGCCAGGAGAATCACTTGTACCCAGGAGGCGGAGTTTGTAGTGAGCCGAGATCATGCCACGCGCTCCAGCCTGGGCAACAGCAAGACTCCATCTTTTAAAAAAAAAAAAAAAAAAAAATTATCAATACCAAATATGATACAGTTATGTAATACCCATTTTGTATATGCACAGTGGAAATACTGTAAAAACTACAAGATAAAAGAAAACAGACTGGCCAGAACCTTAAATTTCAGACTAATCCATAAAAATCTAGACGATAAAAAACAAAAATAAAATTAACAAAATAGATAATTTGATATCCTTTCCATATTCAGTCATCTACTAACATGCAATCTCCAAACAAATCCATTATCTCCAAAGAGGAAAAAAATGGTCCAGGCGCAGTGGCTCACGCCTGTAATCCCAGCACTTTGGGAGGCCGAGGCAGGTGGATCACGAGGTCAGGAGATCGAGACCATCCTGGCTAACACGGTGAAATCCCGTCTCTACTAAAAACACAAAAAAATTAGCCGGGCGTGGTGGCAGAAGCCTGTAGTCTCAGCAACTCGGAAGGCTGAGACAGGAGAATGGCGTGAACCCAGGAAGTGGAGCTTGCAGTCAGCAGAGATCGTGCCACTGCACTCCAGCCTGGGCAGCAGAGCTAGACTGCGTCTCAAAAAAAAAAAAAAAAAAAAAAAGGAGGAAAAAAATGTAAATCTCTTTTTAAGTTTTCCAGTTTATGCTCTGAAAAAAGCCTAACATTAACAAAACCTGCAACACTACTTTAAAAAATCTAGAATTTAAAAATATCTATTTTAGTTATTAAAGATAAAAAATATTCAATTAAATTAAATGAATTAGCTGGATCAACAATTTCCTACCACACTACTATTATCTACAGCTACCCTTGGTATAATAATTTATAAGATGTCTAAGATGTCTACCTTAACTATTGATAGCACTTTTCACAGTATACCAATTTCCATTTTTACCTTCTTCTCCACTTGTCACTTAAATGTATTACTTTAACTATCTGATAGGAAATTTTATTTTACAAATTCCTTGTTTAATTACTGAAGAGGTGATTTTAAAACATAAATGGATGCACCTGTTAATCCTGAGATGGTAATGACAGCAAAACTAAAAATCAGATGATTATTTTTACTCAAATTTCTGCTTTAGTTTTTTTTGGAAGATGGCTGGCAGAATAGAAAGAACAGCCAAGATCATCAGAATAAATATTGAGTTCCAGGAAACAGCTTCTCCTGCTGTTGTAAGTTGATACAGTGTTGTTCCTGCCTTAATGGCTACAAAAGAAGGAGGTGCGACACCTGAAATAAAATATAAAAAGATACAGTAAAAACCACCAATTGTTTTTAAAAAATTAAAATGTTCTGTGTGCATAAAGTTTCTTAAAAGAACACAGCTATTTCCATTAAAAAAAAAATTAAGAATTTAAAGCTCAAGTTTATTTCCATATAAAGAATTCAATCTTTCCTAATCACCTCTTAAGAATAATGATTTTTTTTTTTTTTTTTTTTTTTAAGACGGAGTTTCGCTCTTGTTGCCCAGGCTGGAGTACAATGGCGCCATCTTGGCTCACTGCAACCTCTGCCTCCCGGGTTCAAATGATTCTTCTGCCTCAGCCTCCCGAGTAGCTGGGATTACAGGCATGTGCCACCACACCCCGCTAATTTTGTATTTTCAGTAGAGATGGGGTTTCTCCATGTTGGTCAGACTGGTCTCAAACTCCCGACCTCAGATGATCCGCCCACCTCGGCCTCCCAAAGTGCTGGGATTACAGGCATGAGCCCCTGCACCTGGCCAGGATAATGAATTTTAAAAACCCAAGAAAAGTGCCCAGAAAATAATTTTACATTTATCAAAAATGCTTTTGTTTTCTCCCCCTGAGAGTTTGACTCTATCGCACAGGCTTGAGTGCAGTGGTGCAATCATCACTCACTGCAGCCTCAGTCTCCCGAGGCTCAGGTGATCGTCCCACCTCAGCTTTCTGAGCAGCTGGGACTACAGGCGTGTACCACCACACCCACCCAAAATTTTTGTATTTTTTGTCAAGAGAGGGGGTTTTGCCATATTGCCCAGGCTGGTCTCTGTAACTCCCAGGCTCAGGCAATTCACACGCCTCAGCCTCCCAAAGTGCTGGGATTACAAGCCTAAGCCACCACACCGAGACTGCCAAAAACCTTAAAAGAAAAAAAAAAAAAAAAGGCCCAGCATGGTGGCTCATGCTTACGTGTAATCCCAGCACCTTAGGAGGCCAAGGCAGGCAGATCACCTGAGGTCAGGAGTTTGAGACCAGCCTGGCCAACATGGTGAAACTCCATCTCTACTAAAAATACAAAAATTAGCTGGGTGTGTTGGCACACACCTGTAATCCCAGCTACTTGGGAGGCTGAGGCAGGAGAATCACTTGAACCCAGGAGGCGGAGGTTGCCATGAGCCGAGATCATGCCACTGCACTCCAGCCTGGGCGACAGAGAGAGAATGTGTCTCAAAAAGAAAAAAAAAAAAAAAAGAAGAAACATGCTCTGTTCTAGCAATTTCAAGGTCAAGATACTCAGTGTGAGTAAAAAGGGCAGTGTATACAAAAGTACATAGAGAATGATGGCATTTCACTAAAAATCAAAACAAAGGGAAATAAGGCCGGCGCGGTGGCTCACGCTTGTAATCCCAGCACTTTGGGAGGCCAAGGCGGGCGGATCACGAGGTCAGGAGATCGAGACCACGGTGAAACCCTGTCTCTACTAAAAATACAAAAAAATTACCCGGGCGTGGTGGTGGGCGCCTGTAGTCCCAGCTACTCGGAGAGGCTGAGGCAGGAGAATGGCGTGAACCCGGGAGGCGGAGCTTGCAGTGAGCCGAGATTGCGCCACTGCATTCCAGCCTGGGCGACAGAGCGAGACTCCGTCTCAAAAAAAAAAACAAAGGGAAATAAATTACTTTGGCCAAAGCTGAAATTAACTAAATCTCTGGCTTTCACCTATAAAACGGAGATAGAAACAAAAATTCTCTCTTTAGATTCCATGGATATGACATTTAACAAAATTAAAAATTCCCCATGCTGATGTAAGTTTGTCCATTTTTTTCTTTTCTTTTCATTCTTTCCTTCTTTTTTGAGACAGTGTCTTGCTGTCACCCAGGCTGGAGTGCAGTGGCACGATCTCGGTTCACTGCAACCTCTGCCTCCTAGGTTCAAGTGATTCTCCTGCCTCCGCCCCCTGAGTAGCTGAGACTACAGGCACCTGCCACCACATTCAGCTAATTTTTGTATTTTTAGTAGAGACAGGGTTTTACCATATTGGCCAGGCTGGTCTCGAACTCCTGACCTTGTGATCCACCCGCTTTGGCCTCCCAAAGTGCTGGGATTACAGGTGTGAACCACTGCGCCTGGCTAATTTTTTTTTTTAAGTAGCAATAAATAATTGATTTTAGTTATTCTTTTCAAAAAGACATATTCTCACAAGTATTAACTTAAGCTTTAATAGGTATTCAATATGTAAGAAATCTGCTCATATTTTTTACATCTAAACAATTCAACTCAAACTGGAAAGAGCAAAACACTCCTACAGGCCAGGCGCGGTGGCTCAAGCCTGTAATCCTAGCACTTTGGGAGGCCGAGGTAGGCGGATCATGAGGTTAGGAGTTCGAGACCCTCCTGGCCAACATAGTGAAACCCTGTCTCTACTAAAAATACAAAAAAATTAGCAGGGCGTGGTGGCAGGCGCCTGTAGACCCAGCTACTCGGGAGGCTGAGGCAGGAGAATGGCATGAACCCGGGAGGCGGAGCTTGCAGTGAGCCGAGATGGTGCCACTGCACTCCAGCCTGGGGGACAGAGCCAGACTGTCTCAAAAAAAAAAAAAAAAAAAAAAAACCACTCCTACAAAGAATCATGAGAATTCACAAAATATGTAAGTAATTTTCATGTCCACTGATTAATTTCAAAATCAAGTATTATTTCCTTAAAAGCATGAATGTTTGCTGATCCTTGCTTTTTCCATACTTTTGATAACATCCACAATAAATGCTGGTTTCAATAAAAGGAAAAATAGGATCAATTCTCTACTGAAAATTCAAGTTCAACATTTTAATACTTGATTAGAAAACAAAGGAGCTATTTTGCCAAAGCAACATTTACAAAAAAAAAAAAAAAAAGAAAGAAAGAAAGGGCTGGGCGCAGTGGCTCACGCCTGTAATCCCAGCACTTTGGGAGGCCACGGTAGGCGGACCATGAGGTAAGGAATTCGAGACCAGCCTGGCCAACATGGCGAAACCCCATTTCTACTAATAATACAAAAATTAGCCAGATGTGGTGGCGTGTGCCTGTAGTACCAGCTCCTTGGGAGGCTGAGGCAGGAGAATCGCTTGAACACGGGAGGCGGAGGTTGCAGTGAGCCGAGACTGCGCCACTGTACTCCAGCCTGGGCGACAGATCGAGACTCAGGGAAGAGGAAGGGGAAGGGACATAGGAGAAAATTGCTCAAAAAAGGCAATTTGATTTTTTTTCCTCTCCACTTAGAGGGACTGGAGGTTATAGGTCCTGGTTAACCCTGTATCATTAAAACGATACACACTAGAAAGTGCTCTTCTTTCAAGAGGCGACACAAAAATAACCTAAATCAACACAATGCAACAAACACTACTGAGCATCTATTATCAGCCAGGCTTTGTGCCCAAGAATTCTAGATGGTGCTGGCATAATCTGCAGAGAGCATGCATGTAATCTAGCCCAGCTGGACACTGTTAGATATGTACACAGTGAGCTCATACACACCAAGAACCAGAGGCCTTACCTAGAAAAGTACCAATAAAAAAAACTTTCAATGGCACATTTATCACAGGAGATGTGATATTAATAAACCAATTAGGCAGAAATGGTGTTATTCTCAAAAATATAATGTAGTTAATGAGATGTTCTCTATGACGTTCAACCTGTCATAAGAAAGAAAAGAATTAGCATCAGATGAGGACAACTTCAAAATAAGTTGCTTAATATAAATACCTTATTTCAAATTCTCATTCCTGATACTTCAGAGTATACCCAATAGAAATGATCAGGCTGGCATGGTGGTTCATGCCTACAATCCCAGCACTTTGGGAGGCCAAGGCAGGTGGATCACCTGAGGTCAGGAGTTCGAGAACAGCCTGGCTAACATGGTGAAACCCATTTCTACTAAAAATACAAAAAATTAGCCGGGCGTGGTGGCATGTGCCTGAAATCCTAGCTACTTGGGAGGCTGAGGCAGGAGAATCACTTGAACCCGGGAGGCAGAGGTTGCAGTGAGCCAAGATCACGCCATTGCACTTCAGCTTGGGCAACAAGAGCAAAACACTGACTCAAAAAAGAAAAGAAAAGAAAAGAAAAGAAAAGAAATGATCAAAAACGGCCAGTGGTGACTCATGCCTGTAATCCCAGCACTTTGGGAGGCTGAGGCAGGTGGGTCACCTGAGGTCTGGAGTTCGAGACCAGCCTGGCCAACATGGTAAAACTCTGTCTCTACTAAAAATACAAAAAATTAGCCAGGCGTGGTGGCAAGTACCTATAATCCCAGCTACTCGGGAGGCTGAGGCAGGCAGGCAGAACTGCTTGAACCCAGGAGGTAGAGGTTGCAGTGAGCCGAGGTCATGCCACTGCACTCCATCCTGGGTGACAGACCAAGACTCCGTCTCAAAAAAAGAAAAGAAAAAAATGCACTGGGAGTTGACTGATACAAATGTTTCAATAACACATGCACACAAAACTGCATTAACATAAAACGGATAGGTATCTAATTATGTGGATGCCTTTATATTGACACTCTGACTTCTCTGCTGATTAAATTTACTAAGATAAAGAATTAAAATTACCATCACAGGTCTGAAACATTTGCATTTGAAATTATTAACATCATATTTGCCTACCACCTATTTTTGTTTGGTCAGAAGATAATTCTTATTACTTGAGTTAACTTAGGAATTAATTTATGTTGCGTTAAAACATGTAGTTAATTCATGTGGGAACTAAACACAGACCTTCCAATTAACAAAGAGTTACATCAAATAATTTAAAAATACATGTTTACCTGCTGTGACCATTTTACTGCTTTCTCTGTTAGGTATTTGTATACAACTGGTCTCCCAACTAAATAGGAAAGCATATAACAGAAAGAGGCACCAAGTCCAGAACACTGGAAAACAAAAGAAGCCATAAGCATTTTGTATTTTTCCATCTTACTCACATTGATTTATTCACCTGAGTAAAAGCTCAATTAATTTACTTCTTTTGGAGGTGGGGAGGGTACTCTGCATGACATCTCTAGTGCAGAGATGATCTAGCACTTTCTCAGACCAAATTGTACCTCAAATGAGATCAGCTAAAACAAACTGGCACTTGTGATTACACCTAGTGACTACATCCAAATAATTAATGCTAAGCTTTAGCCTAATAATAAAATTTCAGGAGCCAATTTCCACGGCCCCCCACCCCCCCAAACCCCCAATTCCTAAGCTTGAAAACACCACCTCTAGCCCAGGGACTTAACTCATTGTGCTTACCAACACTCCTTGGACTGTCGCAGTTACAAAGTCCAATAGGAAAGAAAAGCTAAAACATAGCTTATAAATGCAACTAAGTCTATAATTGGTCTGTTCTGGGGGAAAAACAAATTATAACACCTTTTTGTGGAGAGACTTTAACATTAACTCCTCTTCAACTAATGAGTTTATGCTTACATAAACTAGTGGGATTAAAGTATCATCATCATCCTCATTATTCTATTTTTTTTTTCAGTCTCCCAATTTTATTTTTTCATACTTACCAAACAAACAAGAAATAAGGCTAGTGGAAAGGGATAAAGAAACCCTGAGAGTATACTGAGAAATATAGAGCCTGGAATAGCGAATGTTTGCAAGCTGGTAACTTTTAAGTTAAGGATTAGAACATAATTAAGTAGAATTTTAAAAGCCAAATGTAACATTTCAGGAAAAAAGTATAAATACAGAAATTATCATATAATGAGATTATATTCAAAGGTTTAGCCTCTAAGTTGACCATTTACTAAACAGTATCATAAATACTAGTAAGTGTGTGCTACTAAAAGGTTTCCAAGACAAAAATCCATATGTTCTAGATAGAGAGGAATGGGGGGCACTTTGGGGGAGGAACAAAAGAAAAAAAGAAAAGGTCTTCCGTAATCTTTTAGTGCTTCGCTAATACATTTTATTTTACTCCCAAATGTTTTCAGGGAAATCATGTACATACAATTATTTCTAATTTAACTATGAAGGTTTACCTAAATTCACTACTCATTTTAAAGGAAAAGGAACAACGAGAGAATAAAAGAAAATAAGAAAAATAAGAATAGAAATTACAAAATATAGTAAAAGTCACAAATCTTATTTGAGAAGGGGTCTTGCTTTGTCACCTAGGCTGGAATGCAGTGGTGCACTCATGGCTCACTGCAGCCTCAACTGCCCAAGCTCAAGCAATTCTCCCACTTCAGCCTCGCAAGTAGCTGGGATCACAGAGGTGTGTCACCACACCAATTTTTATTATTTGTAGAGATGAGGTCTGGCTGTGTTGCCCAGGCTAGTCTGGAACTCCTGGGCTCAAACGATCCTCCCACATTGGACTACCAAAGTGTTGAGGTTACAGATATGAGCGACTACACCCGGGCCACAAATCTTGTTTTTAAAATAGAATTTTTTTTTACTTTCCTGTCGTTCCCAGTTTGGATCTGAACCTTTTTCCCCTCTAATACGATTTACTCACAAGTCAAAGTGAATTCCCTCAACATCTCTCCATCTTCACTCATTAACTATTCCTTTTTCTCTAGTTCCCATTTTACTCATGTTCTCATTTCAATCTCCTCTTCCTTCCTCCTGGGGTTTTTTCACCTTCAACTCTGTTCTCTCTCACAGGATGCCTCCTCTACAAAACTACTCAGTTATCTATAACTTAAAAAACCACCTCAACCAGGGTATCCTATCCAGCTACTGCTCATCTTTACTTCCTCAGAGGAGATTCTCTCCTTGTTCTCTGTGACCTGCTTTACTATTCCACTATGCTACTGAAACTTCCTCATAGCCAATAATAACTTTTTCTCAATAGTCAACTTTCAGTGATCCCTGCATAGGATTAGACTTCATCCTGCATGAAACATGGCTTCAGTGAACTGTACTTTTTCTTCTACATTACAGGTAATTTCTTCTCTAGATTTTTCTCTTTGCCCTCAAATCTGAAATTTCTCTAACATTTTGTTAGCCACACAATCCCTTTTCTTTGATAAATCTGGCAATTTCCATGGTTTCAAGTATCAACCACACACAGTACTAAAAACTCAAAATTCTCTTTGGTTCGTCAGCCTCAGATTTTCCACCTGTCTCCTACGTGTCTCCATCAAAAACAAAACACACACACACACACACACACACACACACACACACACACACACTTTTTGGGTTAAGATTGTACTATATGGGCCAGGTGGGGTGGCTCATGCCTGTAATCCCAGCACTTACGGAGTCCAAGGAGGGCGGATCACAAAGTCAGAACATCAAGACCATCCTGGCCAACATGGTGAAACCCTGTCTCTACTAAAATACAAAAAATTAGCCAGGTGTGGTGGTGGGCGCCTGTAGTCCCAGCTACTCGGGAGGCCGAGGCAGGGGAATCGCTTGAACCTGGGAGGCAGGAGATTGCAGTGAGCCGAGATCTCACCACTGCACGCCAGCCTGGCAACAGAGCGAGACTCCATCTCAAAAACAAAACAAAACATTATGGATAGTTTCACACATATATAAATGTAGAAATACTCAATGTAAATGATGAGTTGATGGGTGCAGCAAACCAACATGGCACACGTATACCTATGTAACAAACCTGCACGCTGTGCACATGTACCCCACAACTTAAATAAAAAAAAAAAAAAAGAAGGAAAAGAAAGCAAGACTCCAAAGGATGAAAAGAGATAAATGGAATTTTCCCTTGAGCAAATTGAGAGAAGCAGAAATAAATGAGGACAAGTTCCCAGGAAGTGTTTTGTTGTTTTTGTTGTTATTGTTTAACGCAACTGTATTTTTTCTTTTCCCAAAATTTGGTGCAATTCCTACTTCTCTGAAAAGGAAACCTAAAATTACAGCTGAAATTGGGGAAAAAAAAAACAAAGTAGAGAAACTAGTGTTATGATGCCCTATATTAACATATTTCAGGCTGGGCACAGTGGCTCCCGCCTGTAATCCCAATACTTTAGGAAGCTGAGGGTGGATCACTTGAGACTAGGAATTGAAGAACAGCCTGGCCAACATGATGAAACCCTGTCTTTAATAAAAATACAAAAATTGGCCAGGCACAGTGGCTCATGCCTGTAATGCCAGGTACTCAGGAGGCTGGGATACAAGAATCACTTGAACCCAGATGGCAGAAGTTGTAGTGAGCCGAGATCATGCCACTGACCTCTGGCCTGGGAAATAGAGTGAGACTCTGTCTCAAAAAAAAAAAAAAAAATAATAAGGCTGGGTGTGGTGGCTCACACCTGTAATCCCAACACTTTGGGAGGCCAAGGCAGGTGGATCATGAGGTCAGGAGTTCGAGACCAGCCTGCCCAACATAGTGAAACCACGTCTCTACTAAAAATACAAAAATTAGCTGGGCATGGTGGTGTGTGCCTGTAGTCCCAGCTACTTGGGAGGTTGAGGCAGGAGAATCGCTTGAACCCGGGAGAGGGTGGTTGTGGTAAGCTGAGATTATGCCATTGCACTCCAGCCTGGGTAACAGAGTGAGACTCCATCTCAAAACTAAATAAATAAATAAACAAAATAAATAAAAATAAGCCAGGTGCAGTGGCTTATGCCTGTAATCCCAGCACTTTGGGAGGCCGAGGCGGGTGGATCACCTGAGGTCAGGAGTTCGAGACCAGCCTGACCAACATGGTGAAACGCCATCTCTCCTAAAAATACAAAAATTAGGCCGGGCACAGTGGCTCACGCCTGTAATCCCAGCACTTCGGGAGGCCAAGGCGGGTGGATCACGAGGTCAGGAGATCAAGACCATCCTGGCTAACACGGTGAAACCCCATCTCCACTAAAAAAATACAAAAAAATTAGCCAGGCATGGTGGCAGGCATCTGTAGTCCCAGCTACTCAGGAGGCTGAGGCAGGAGAATGGCGTGAACCCAGGAGGCAGTGCTTGCAGCGAGCCGAGATCGCGCCACTACACTCCAGCCTGGGCAACAGAGCGAGACTCCGTCTCAAAAAAAAAAAAAAAAAAAAAAAAATTAGCCGGGCACGGTGGCACATGCCTGTAGTCCCAGCTACTCGGGAGGCTGAGACAGGAAAATCACTTAAGCACAGGAGGCAGAGGTTGCAGGGAGCCCAGATCGCACCACTGCACTCCAGCCTGGGCAACAAGAGCGAGACTCTGTCTCAAAAAATACTAAAATAATAAAAATAAAAACCCACATTTTTCAATGTCAGAATATTTTAATATCATTAAAATAATTCCTTTTCTACCAGGCGCGGTGGCTTACACCTGTAATCCCAGCACTTTGGGAGGCTGAGGCAGGTGGATCACAAGGTCAGGAGTTCACAGAATACAAAAAATTAGCTGGGCACAGTGGCAGATGCCTGCAATTTCAGCTACTCAGGAAGCTGAAGCAGGAGAATTGCTTGAACTCAGGCAGCAGAGGTTGCAGGGGGCCATGATCGCGTCACTGCACTCCAGCCTGGGAAAGAGTGAGACTCCATCTCAAAAAAAAATAATAGTAATAAAAAGAATTTTTTTTTTTTTTTGAGACTGAGTCTTGCTCTGTCACCAGGCTGGAGTGCAGTGGCATGACCTCGGCTCACTGCAACCCCTGCCTCCCAGGTTCAAGCAATTCTCCTGCCTCAGCCTCCCGAGTAGCTCGGATTACAAGTGTGCGCCATCACGCCCAGCTAATTTTTTTAATTTTTAGTACAGACAGGTTTCACCATGTTGGCCAGGACAGTCTCCATCTCCTGACCTTGTGATCCACCTGCCTTGGCCTCCCAAAGTGCTGGGATTACAAGTGTGGCCACCATGCCCGGCCAATTCCTTTTTTTTTCTTTCATTTTTGAGGTAGGAGTCTCACTCTGTCGCCCAGGCTGGAGGGCAGTGGTGTGATCTCAGCTCACTGCAATCTCCGCATCCCGGGTTCAAGCAATTCTCTGCCTCAGCCTCCCGAGTAGTTGGGATTACAGGCGCCTGCCACCACAACTGGCTAATTTTTGTATTTTTAGTAGAGACAGGGTTTCACCATCTTGGTCAGGTTAGTCTTGAACTCCTGACCTCGTGATCCACCTGCCTTGGCCTCCCAAAGTACCGAGATTATAGGTGTGAGCCACCGTGCCTGGCCTCCTTCTTTTTAACATAAATATGATACCATTGTCAGACTTCAAGAAATTAACTATAATTCCTTACTGTCCTCAAGACTAATCTGATCAGAATCTAAAAGTCCACACCAAGTATTTGCTCAAAGGATCACTTCAGCGTAGGGTCTTTATTTTTTTTTTTCAATTTACTGAAGAAACCAGATCATTTGTAGAATTTACCATTTATTGAATTTTGCCTATTGGATACTTAGGGTAGTTTATGTTCTATCCTTTATCTTATGCTAGTAGTCAAAACTATGCTTCCTTTTCCATGGGAATGTGACTTGAGCTTAACTTTCTGTTTAGACTTCTCTTCTCTTACACTGAAAAATCTCGGTTCTCGATAATACCAACGTAGTTGCCTATTTGTGCTTTATATACTATGAAACATAAAGTAAATGTACAAAATATATACTATGCATTAGTATTAATAATCTAAAACGTTTCCACATATTTAAATATTTTACAACATTATTATTACTAACAATATGATTACTAAAAACAGTTTTAAAATTTTTGGCTAGGCCTGGTGACTCACACCTGTAATCCCAGCACCTTGGGAGGCTGAGGTGGGAGGATCGCTTGAGCCCAGGAGTTCCAGTTCGAGACCAGCCTGGGCAACATGATGAAATCCCATCGCTACAAAAAAATACATGAAGAGACGGGATTTCTTCATGTTGGTCAGGCTGGTCTTGAACTGCCAACCTCCGGTGATCAGCCTGCCTCGGTCTCCCAAAGTGCTGGGATTATAGGCGTGAGCCACCACACCCAGCCCTGATAATACTATTCTTAATTTTTGAGAAACTGCCATACTATTTTCCATAGTAGCTGCATCATTTTGCATTCCCACCAACAGTGCTCAAAGGTTCCAATTTCTCCACATCCTTGCCAACACTTGTTATTTTATTTCATAGTAGCCATCCTAATAAGTGTGAGGTTGCTTTTGATTCTTAAGATTCGTGCTATTCTTTTTTTCATTTTGATTTTGTAATTATGCAAAACATTTACTTGGTTCTAAAGTCAAACCTACGTTAAGAAAAGTTTCAGTCCTACCATTTTCTCTCTCTCCCTACAGGTAAACATTTTTACTGGTTTATTTATTTGAGATACAGTCTCACTCTGTCACCTAGAGTGGAGTGCAGTGGTGTAATGCTTCGCTGTAGCCTCAACCTCCCTGGGCTCAGGTGATCTTCCCACCTCAGCCTCCCAAGTAGCTAGGACTACAGGCATGTACCAAGACACCCGGCTAATTTTTGTATTTCTCGTAGAAACACGGTCTAGCTACGTTGCCCAAGCCAGTCTCGAACCACTGGCCTCAAGCAATCCTCCTGCTTAAGCCTCCCAAAGTGCTGGGATTACAGGAATGAGCCACTACACCCGGCCAATTAGTTTTTTTAGAAAAATATAACAAGATACTTATGTATATGAGTGTACTCATATTATCCCCTTCTTCGATAAAACATAGCATATTTGTGTACTATTTTGCCCTTTGTTCTTTCACTTATCTGTATATTGTGAGTTAATACCTCAACAACATATGGATACTTCTGATTCTTTTTCTTTTTATTTTTATTTATTTATTTATTTTTGAGACAGAGTCTCACTGTCGCCCAGGCTGGAGTGCAATGGTGCGATCTCGGCTCACTGCAGGCTCCGCCCCCCAGGGTTCACACCATTCTCCTGCCTCAGCCTCCCGAGTAGCTGGGACTACAGGCGCCCGCCACCTCGCCCGGCTAATTTTTTGTATTTTTAGTAGAGACAGGGTTTCACTGTGTTAGCCAGGATGGTCTCGATCTCCTGACCTTGTGATCCGCCCGCCTCGGCCTCCCAAAGTGCTGGGATTACAGGCGTGAGCCACCGCGCCCGGCCTATTTATTTTTTTTGGCGGGGGGATGGAATCTTGCTCTGTCACCAAGGCTGGAGTGCAGTGGCACGATCTCGGCTCACTGCAACCTACACCTCCTGGGTTCAGGTGATCCTCCTGCCTCAGCCTCCCGAATAGTTGGGATTACAGGCGCGCATCACCACGCCCAGCTAATTTTTGTATTTTTAGTAGAGACGGCGTTTCACTATGTTGGCCAGGCTGGTCTGAACTCCTGACCTCATGTGACTCGCCCGCCTCAGCCTCCTAAAGTGCTGGTGTTACAGGCGTGAGCCACCATACCTGGCTACTTCTGATTCTTTTTAAATAGCTATATAATATCCCAGTGTTGTCAGGCGTGGCGGCTCATGACTGAAATCCCAGCACTTTGGGAGGCTGAGGAGCTCAGGAGTTCAACACCAGCCCAGACAACATAGCAAAACCTGGCTTCTACAAAAAAATCGAAAAATTAACTGAGTGTGCCTGTGGTTCCAGCTACTCGGGAGGCTGAGGTGGGAGGACCACTTGAGGCCAGGAGGCTGAGGCTGCAGTGAGCCATGAGCATGCCACTGCACTCCAGCCTGGGTGACAGGGCGAGAACCTGTCTCAAAAAAAAAAAAAAAAAAAAAAAGCCAGGCGCAGTGGCTCTCACCTGTAATCCCAGCACTTTGGGAGGCCAAGGTGAGCAGATCACCTGAGGTCAGGGGTTCGAGATCACCCTGGCCAATATGGTGAAACCCCATCTCCACTGAAAATACAAAAATTAGCCAAGCATGGCGGCAGGCGCCTGTAATCCCAGCTACCTGGGAGGCTGAGACTGGAGAATCGCTTGAACCTAGGAGGTGGAGGTTGCAGTGACTGGAGACTGTGCCTCCAGCCTGTGTGACAAGAGGAAAACTCCATCTCAAAAAAAAAAAAAAAAAAAGTTGGCTTAAAAAGGATGATTACGTAGGCCAGGCACAGTGGCTCATGCCTATAATCCCAGCACTTTGGGAGGCCGAGGCGGGCAGATCACGAGGTCAGGAGATCGAGACCATCCTGGCTAACACAGTGAAACCCCGTCTCTACTAAAAATACAAAAAATTAGCCGGGCGAGGTGGCGGGCGCCTGTAGTCCCAGCTACTCGGGAGGCTGAGGCAGGAGAATGGCGTGAACCCCCAGGGGGTGGAGCCTGCAGTGAGCCGAGATCGCGCCATTGCACTCCAGCCTGGGCGACAGCGAGACTCTGTCTCAAAAAAAAAAAAAAAGGATGATTACTTTTACAACATCCAGAGGTAAATTACGTCTTTCATTAACTGAGAAGATCTGGAAAACAGTATGGATAAGAATAAAAGATACTAACAAATCAGAAATGAAAATTAAACTCCACAATTTGCAAAATTAAGCACCCATAGCATAAGCAGTTTGAAATGAAGCTATTTTCCTGACTAGTTAAAATGTAATATATTTCTATACAATATATATCAAAAATTGTAAAAAACATTCATTCCTTTTAATAAGTATCTTAAGAATTTACAAAAGAAACAAGGCAAGAAAAAAACATGAACATAGGAGATTCATAATACATATCTATAAAAATTAACAACAAATTATACCTCCAAACCTAAGAGAACAATTATAAAAATACTATGGTAACTAGTAATTCAAAATAATTATATAAACTAATGTCAGTTAATGAATACAATTATTAATCAAACCCATAAAATAAACATCTTAATAATATGCAGTAAAGGAAAATGATAAGTTAAAAAAGCAGAATACAAAAGAACTTGTAATAAATATTCAGACATAAAAACAATTAGTTCAGGAAATAGGATTAAAGTGATAATTTTTTCCATTTTAATTTTGCAATTATTTAATATTGTTACACTGCAATAACAAATTTTAAAAGGAAAATGCTTATGTATAAATGAAGAGCAGACCTTTTACACTTTTTCTTGAACAAAATTAGAAAACATTTTTTCAGTTAAAAGGATACAAAATATATGTAGCAAAATAAGCTACAAGTACTTGAACATAAAAGGTGTCCTTGTATTTGGATAAAACTTTTCCTAGAGCCTTGGCATCATCCATATCTCTGGGAACCTTCATATTCACTCTTTCTTCTCTAAAGAAATAAAGTGAAAAATTTTAGAACAGAATTTTGCCAATATCAAAGTCAAGTTCACAACATGAAGTTTTATCCAAAATGATTTGATGCCTTGATCTGTTAAGTCTAAATCAGCAATTTTTAAGTTTAAAGGTTTATAATTTTTTCTTTTGTTTTGAGACATAGAGTCTTGCTCTGTTGCCCAGGCTGCAGTGCAGCGGTGGACTCTCAGTTCACTGCAATCTATGCCTCCCAGGTACAAATGATTCTCCTGCGTCAGCCTTCTAGGAAGCCGGGATCACAGGCATTAACCACCATGCCCAGCTAACTTTTGTATTTTTAGTAGAGAGGGAGTTTCACCATGTTGCCAGGCTGGTCTCAAACTCCTGTGCTCAAGTGATCCTCCTGCCTCGGCCTCCCAAAGTGCTGGTATTACAGGAGTGAGCCACCGCACCTGGCCTATAAATTATTATTAATTTCGTTTTATTTTCATTATTTTTTTTTGACACAGAGTCTCACTCTGTTGCCCAGGCAGGAGTGCATTGGCACCATCTCGGCTCAGTGCAACCTCCACCTCCTGGGTTCAGGTGAGTTTCCTGCCTCAGCCTCCCAAGTAGCTGGGATTACAGGCACTTCCCACCATGCCTGGCTAATTTTTGTATTTTTAGTAGAGACGGGGTTTCACCATGTTGGCCAGGCTGGTCTCAAACTCCTGACCTCAGGTGATCCGCCCGCCTTGGCCTCCCAACGTGCTGGGATTACAGGAGTGAGCCACCGTGCCCAGCTATAAATTATTTTTTAATACTTTAATATACTTTCATGAGACAGGTAATTTTTTCTTTTTAATGTCTCAGCAGAATCAGAGACAGGTAATTTATATATGAAGGTTCTGGATGACGCAAACCAAAGGTTAAAGGCATTTGTTCCAACACTGAAACAAATTTTAACTTGAATACAAGAAATGAACCACTGGCCAGGCACGTGGTGGCTCACGCCTGTAATCCCAGCACTTTGGGAAGCCAAGTTGGGTGGATCGCCTGACGTGAGGAGTTCGAGACCAGCCTGGCAAACATGTTGAAACCCCGTCTCTACTAAAAATATAAAAATTAGCTAGGCGTGGTGGTGCACGCCTGTAATCTCAGCTACTCAGGAGGCTGGGGCAGGAGAATCACTTGAACCCGGGAGGCAGAGGTTGCAGCCAGCCTCCCGCCTGGGCAACAGAGTGAGACTCTGTCTCAAAAAAAAAGGAAAAGAAAAGAAAAAAAGAACCACTGATGTTAGTATATTAAAAACATTTAACATCATTTTGGGTAATCCTGATGATAAACTAAATAATAATTTACAATGAAAATTAAGTAAAAATGTAACAAATTCGCAGTTCAAACATTTTCTTGAATATCACAGATCAAAGTCCACAAAATACTGCAAGTTTTCCATTACTTTTACTCTATATTTGGCACTTTGTTTGGAACTGAATGATTTCTTGCTTAGGAAAGCCTCGAATAATCACCTTTGTGTTTCATGCATATTATGATCATTTCTGTTTTTTGTTTGTTCTATAGGCAGGATCCCATGCTCTGTCACCCAGGCTGGATAGAGTGCAAAGGCACTATCATAGCTCAATATTATCTCCATCTCCTAGGTTCAAGTGATCCTCCCACCTCAGCCTACTGAGTAGCTGGGACTGCAGGCACATGCCACTATGCTCTGCTAGTTTTTTTTTTTTTTTTTTTTTTTTTTTTAGACAGAGTCCTGCTCTGTCGCCCAGGTTGGAGTGCAGTGGCACGATCTCGGCTCACTGCAAGCTCCGCCTCCCGGGTTCACGCCATTCTCCTGCCTTGGCCTCCCAAGTAGCTGGGACTACAGGCGCCCGCCACCATGCCTAGCTAATTTTTTTATTTTCAGTAGAGATGGGGTTTCACCATGTTAGTCAGTCTGGTCTCGAACTCCTGACCTAAGATGATCCACCCACCTTTTATAGATATGGCCTCCCAAAGTACTGCGATTACAGACATGAGCCACCTTGCCAGGCCGCTCTGCTAATTTTAAAATTTTTTTATAGGCCGGGCGCAGTGGCTCAGGCCTGTAATCCCAGCACGTTGGGAGGCTGAGGTGGGTGGATCACGAGGTCAGAAGTTCAAAACCAGCCTGGGCAGTACGGTGAAACCCCATCTCTACTAAAAACACAAAAATTAGCTGGGCATGGTGGCAAACACCTACAGTCCCAGCTACTTGGGAGGCTGAGGCAGGAGAATCGCTTGAACTGGGAGGTGGGGGCTGCAGTGAGTTGAGATTGCACCACGGCACTCCAGCCTGGGCGACAGAGTGAGACTCTGTCTCAAAAATAAATAAATAAATAGAAGTTTTTTATACAGATGGGGTCTCGCTATGTGACCCAGGCTGTTCTCAAACTCCTGGATTCAAGTGATCCTCTCAAAGTGCTAGGACTAAAGGCATGAGTCCTCATTTGTTTACATGATAAAAAAAATTTAACTGACCTATGGCTGAGAACAGTGGCTCACACCTGTAATCCCAGCACCCACCCTGTCTCTACAAAAAACTAAAAAACTAGCAGAGCATGGTGGTGCATGCCTGTACTCCTACCTACTCGGGAAACTGAGGCAGGGGATCGTTTCAGCCCAGGAGGTTGAGGCTGCAGTGAGCCATAATTGTGCCACTACACTTCAGCCTGGGTAACGGAGCAACACCCTGCCTCAGAAGAGGTGTGAGCCCCTCTTTCTCAAGTCCAGTAAGATACCCAGTAAACTAAAGGTTCCTACTTATGAAATTCATAAAACTAAAAAGACTCTAGGCTGGACACGGTGGCTCATGCCTGTAATCCCAGCACTTTGGGAGGTCAAGGTGGGCAGATCATATGAGGCCAGGAGTTCAAGACCAGCCTGGCCAACATGCCAAAACCGCATCTCTACTAAAAATACAAAAATTGCCGGGCGCGGTGGCTCACGCTTGTAATCCCAGCACTTTTGGAGGCCGAGGCGGGCGGATCACGAGGTCAGGAGATCGAGACCACGGTGAAACCCCGTCTCTACTAAAAATACAAAAAAAATCAGCCGGGCGTGGTGGCGGGCGCCTGTAGTCCCAGCTATTCGGAGAGGCTGAGGCAGGAGAATGGCGTGAACCCGGGAGGCGGAGCTTGCAGTGAGCCGAGATCGTGCCACTGCACTCCAGCCTGGGTGACAGAGCGAGACTCCATCTCAAAAAAAAAAAAAAAAAAAAAAATACAAAAATTAGCTGGGTGTGGTGGCACACACCTGTAATTCCAGCTACTCGGGAGACTGAGGCAGGAGAATCACTTGAACCCGGGAGGTGGAGGTTGCAGTGAGCTGAGATGGCACCACTGCACTCCAGCCTGGGCAACAATCTCAAAACTCAGTCTCAAAAAAAAAAAAAAAAAAAAGGTGGGCTGGGCACAGTGGCTCACGCCTGTAATCCTAGTACTTTGGGAGGCCAAGGTGGGCAGATCACTTGAGGCCAGGAGTTTGGGATACAAAAATTAGCCAGCCGTGGTGGCACACACCTATAATCCCAACTACTCAGGGGACTGAGGCACAAAAATCCTTCAACTCAGGAGAGAAGGCAGAGATCGCAGTAAGCCAAAATCAATACCACTTACTCCAGCCTGGGCGATAGAGTGAAACTATCTCAAATGAAGAAAAAAAAAAAAATGAAAAAGAATCGTGAATGAAGGCAATTTGGAGAAAACATGACCTTCCTGATACTTTGAAATCACATTTCATAGTTCTCCATTACCATATCAGGCTGGCCCTGGTTGAAAGTCTAACTACATCTTAGTAGTCCTTCATATAATCTATGATTATACCAGGGTGGTATTACTAGGGTTAATAGCTCTGGGATATTTTGCCCTTCTAAAATATATTTCCAGGCTGGGCACAGTGGCTCAAGCCTATAATCCCAGCACTTTGGGAGGCCGAGGCAGGTGGATCACCTGAGGTCAGGAGTTCGAGACCAGCCTGGCCAACATGGTGAAACCCCATCTCTACTAAAAATACAAAAATTAGCTGGATGTGGTGGCCCACCCCTATAATCCCAGCTACGAGAGTCTGAGGCAGGAGAACTGCTTGAACCTGGGGGGCAGGGCTTACAGTGAGCTGAGATCACGCCACTGCATTCCAGCCTGGGTGACAGGGCGAGACTCTGTCTCAAAAAAAAGTGTATATATATATATGTGTGTGTGTGTGTGTGTGTATATAAACATATTAAATATATATATACACACACACACATATATATGTATGTATTTCCACATGGGTTTTGCCGTGTTGCCCAGGCTGGTCTCGCACTCCTGGACTCAACTAATCCACCCACCTCGGCCTCCCAAAGTGTTGAGATTACAGGCGTCAGCTACTGCACTTGGCCTTGATCCACTTTCATCTTATAAATATTGGGCCGGGCGCGGTGGCTCAAGCCTGTAATCCCAGCACTTTGGGAGGCCGAGGCGGGTGGATCACGAGGTCAGGAGATCGAGACCATCCTGGCTAACACAGTGAAACCCCGTCTCTACTAAAAAATACAAAAAAATTAGCCGGGCGTGTTGGCGGGTGCCTGTGGTCCCAGCTACTCGGGAGGCTGAGGCAGGAGAATGGCGTGAACCCAGGAGGTGGAGGTTGTGGTGAGCCGAGATCGTGCCACTGCACTCCAGCCTGGGGGACAGAGAAAGACTCCGTCTCAAAAAAAAAAAAAAAAAAATATATATATATATAGATATCTATATATATATATATAGATATCTATATATATATATATAGATATCTATATATATATATAGATATCTATATATAGATATCTATATATATATATAGATATATATATATAGATATCTATATATATATATCTATATATATATATAGATATCTATATATATATATCTATACATTTTCAGTTTATCTCTCAGTATACTTACTCACTAAGCTGAGGAAAATTTTTATATACCAAAAACATAACAAAAGCTGCAGATAAGAAAATGGACACCAATATAAGGAGTGACATTCTTGCTGATCCAGCTTCTGCCCAGGACTTTTCTGGAAGAAAAAAGAAGGTATCATTAAGATAAATATAAAGGAAGACATGCCAGCAAGTAATTTCTGTAAATGCTTTCTTTCCAGAAAATGGTGCACGCTTTTGCCTAAAACGATGTGACATTAAATTTAAGCACTGGGCCAGGCACGGTGGCTCACGCCTGTAATCCCAGCACTTTGGGAAGCCGAGGCAGGTAGATCACTTGAGGTTGGGAGTTCGAGACCAACCTGACCAACATGGAGAAACTCCGTCTCCACTAAAAATACAAAATTAGCTGGGCATGGTGGTGCATGCCTGTAATCCCAGCTATTCTGGAGGCTGAGGCAGGAGAATTGCTTAAATTTGGGAGGTGGAGGTTGCGATGAGTGGAGATAGAGCCATTGCACTCCAGCCTGGGCAACAAGAGCAAAACTTCATCTAAAAAAATAATAACAATAATTAATTAAATTTAACCACTGTACAGTACTTGAAGTTTATTAACTGGATATATTACTTTGGGGGGATATACCCATTTTAGAATTATGAAAAAGCAGAACACCTGGCCGGGCACGGTGGCTCACGCTTGTAATCCCAGCACTTTGGGAGGCCGAGGCGAGCGGATCACGAGGTCAGGAGATCGAGACCATGGTGAAACCCCGTCTCTACTAAAAATACAAAAAAATTAGCCGGGCGTGGCGGCGGGTACCTGTAGTCCCAGCTACTCAGAGAGGCTGAGGCAGGAGAATGGCGTGAACCCGGGAGGCGGAGCTTGCAGTGAGCCGAGACTGCGCCACTGCACTCCAGCCTGGGTGACAGAGCGAGACTCAAAAAAAAAAAAAAAAAAAGAAAAAGAAAAAGCAGAACACCAGACTCTGTAACACTGGCTTATTGATAAGCCAAAGGGGAAAAAAAGAACATTGTTCTAAATGCTCTAAATTTTATCACATACCGCCAATTTCATATTTCTATACTGGGAGCCAACAGCATAGACAAAATGGCCCCTTTGGAAAAATGAGGTAATTTGGCAATTACTTCAACTGTTTTAAGAACATAAATATTCACAAATGCAACTGGAGAAAAGTTGTACTTTCTCTTTGTACCAAATGCATGGGAATATAAACTTGAATCTCAAATGTTTTGGGTACCTCTGCAACTCCAACAATGGGAGAATATTTGTAGTCCCTCAAAAGGTAATCTCAGTATTAGCTTAAAAAATTACATTTATTTCCTTCCTTCCTTCCTTCCCTCCCTCCCTCCCTCCTTTCTTTCTTTCTTTCTTTTTCTTTCTGTGGCCCAGGCTGCAATCTACTCAGCTCACTGCTGCCCGCGCCGCGGACTCCCTGGTACTGCCGGCGCGCACCACCGCTGCCTGCTTTTTCTCCTTTGGCTGCAGGCACGCGTTCGCCATGTTGGCCACGCTGGTCGCCAGCTCCTGACGCCGATTACGCTGCCCGCCTCGGCCTCCCGAGGTGCTGGGACTGCAGACGGAGTCTCGCTCACCCGGTGCTCGGTGTTGCCCAGGCTGGAGTGCGGTGGCGTGGGCTGGCCTCGCGGCAGCCTCCGCCTCCCAACCGCCTGCCTTGGCCTACCAGGGTGCTGGGATTGCAGCCCCTGCCCGGCCGCCACCCCATCTGGGAGGTGGGGAGCGCCTCTGCCTGGCCGCCCCATCCGGGAAGAAGTGAGGAGCGCCTCTGCCCGGCCGCCCCGTCTGGGAGGTGAGGAGCGCCTCTGCCCGGCCACCCATCGTCTGGGAAGTGAGGAGCGCCTCTGCCCGGCCACCCATCGTCTGGGAAATGAGGAGCGCCTCTGCCCGGCCACCCATCGTCTGGGAGGTGAGGAGCGCCTCTGCCCGGCCACCCATCGTCTGGGAAGTGAGGAGCGCCTCTGCCCGGCCACCCATCGTCTGGGAAGTGAGGAGCGCCTCTGCCCGGCCGCCCCGTCTGGGAAGTGAGGAGCGCCTCTGCCCGGCCACCCACCGTCTGGGAAGTGAGGAGCGCCTCTGCCCGAACACCCATCGTCTGGGAAGTGAGGAGCGCCTCTGCCCGGCCGCCCCGTCTGGGAGGTGAGGAGCGCCTCTGCCCGGCGGCCCCGTCTGGGAGGAAGTGAGGAGCGCCTCTGCCCGGCCACCCCGTCTGGGAAGAAGTGAGGAGCGCCTCTGCCCGGCCGCCCCGTCTGGGGAGAAGTGAGGAGCGCCTCTGCCCGGCCGCCCCGTCTGGGAAGTGAGGAGCGCCTCTGCCCGGCCGCCCCATCCGGGAAGAAGTGAGGAGCGCCTCTGCCCGGGCACCCCGTCTGGGAAGAAGTGAGGAGCGCCTCTGCCCGGCCGCCCCGTCCGGGAAGAAGTGAGGAGCGCCTCTGCCCGGCCGCCCCGTCCGGGAAGAAGTGAGGAGCGCCTCTGCCCGGCCGCCCCATCTGGGAAGTGAGGAGAGCCTCTGCCCGGCCACCCATCGTCTGGGAAGTGAGGAGCGCCTCTGCCCGGCCACCCATCGTCGGGGAAGTGAGTAGCGCCTCGGCCCGGCCGCCCCGTCTGGGAAGTGAGGAGCGCCTCTGCCCGGCCGCCCCGTCTGGGAAGTGAGGAGCGCCTCTGCCCGGCCACCCATCGTCTGGGAAGTGAGGAGCGCCTCTGCCCGGCCACCCATCGTCTGGGAAGTGAGGAGCGCCTCTGCCCGGCCACCTATCGTCTGGGAAGAAGTGAGGAGCGTCTCTGCCTGGCCGCCCCGTCTGGGAAGTGAGGAGCGCCTCTGCCCAGCCGCCCCGTGTCTGGGAAGAAGTGAGGAGTGCCTCTGCCCGGCCGCTCCGTCTGGGAGGTCTACCACGGAGGCCAGAAGCAATGTGGGGGCTGGACGTGGTGGCTCACGCCTGTGGTCCCGGCACTCTGGGGGGCGAGGCGGGTTGATCACTTCGGGCTAGGAGTTCGAGACCAGTCTGGCCAACTTGGTGAAACATGAAAAATACAACAGACAAACCAACCAACCAACTCAATGACAACAAAACAGGTCTACCCTGGAGTCATACTCTAATTTTTTCTATTTTCCTCCCTTTCTGATCCTTTATCCCACTTTCTTTTTCTTCCTCTTCCTTCTCCCTCTTCTTTGTCAAATAGAGGATTGAGTTATTATCACTGATCCATATAAAGTCCCTCTCTCATTTATTTTAACTCCCACCCCCCATTTCTATTCCCCGACTTCCCATGTGCAACCTTCCTAATATGTTTGATACACATCTTTTTGTTTGTGTGTATTTTTAGAAAATGTTTATTGTTTTTGTGTGCAAAAAAAACATTAATAAAAAAAAAAATTTACATGAACGAGGCCAGGCGTGGTGGCTCACGCCTGTAATCCCACCACTTTCGGAGGCCGAGGCGGGCAGATCACCTGAGGTCAGGAGTTCAAGACCAGCCTGGCTAACATGGTGAAACCCCCATCTCTACTAAATCCCAAAGTGCTGGGATTATAGGCGTGAGCGAACGTGTCCAGTCTCCAAAGTATAATATCTACTTATAATTAACCTGTAATTTCTGTTGAAATAAGAACTGCTTAGGTTAGTGCTTTGATAACACTAAATATAAATTATTCTTAACTATTCATTAAATTTAACAAGTTTTCTATAAAGTTTTAGTTATGTGAAAAACTAAATAATCTTTTCCTACTTTCAGTAATCTAAACAATCTAACTTCCCAACTAGTCCCTATTATTCTTTTTCTTTTTTTTTGAGACGGAGTCTTGCTCTGTCGCCCAGGCTGGAGTGCAGTGGCGCAATCTTGGCTCACTGCGAGCTCCGCCTCCCGGGTTCACGCCATTCTCCTGCCTCAGCCTCTCTGAGTAGCTGGGACTACAGGCGCCCGCCACCACGCCCAGCTAATTTTTTGTATTTTTTAGTAGAGACAGGGTTTCACCGTGGTCTCCATCTCCTGACCTCGTGATCCGCCCGCCTCGGCCTCCCAAAGTGCTGGGATTACAAGCGTGAGCCACCGTGCCCGGCCTTTTTTTTTTTTTTTTTTTTTGAGATGGAGTCTTGCTCTGTGGCCCAGCTTCTGTCACCCAGCCTGGAGTGCAGTGACACGATCTCAGCTCACTGCAACCTCTGCCTCCCAGGTTCAAGCCATCCTCCCATCTCAGCCTCTGGAGTAGCTGGGATTACAGGCACGTGCCACGAGGACCAACTAATTTTTGTATTTTTAGTAGAAACGGAGTTTCACATTGTTGGCCAGGCTGGTCTCGAACTCCTGACCTCAGGTGATCCGCCCACCTTGGCCTCCCAAAGTGTTAGGATTACAGGTGTGAGCCACCGCGCCCGGCCTCCAACCAGTCCCTATTATTCTAACTTTGTTATGTTTCATCTTAATCTCAAAAAGGAGATTTGCTCAACTCTTACTTCTAAAATTTATTGCAGGAAGGAAGAGGATCATACTATGGTACAAAAGGTACCTTCTCATGGAACAATAAACCAAGCATGCCTGTCTCTTAGTACTCTAGTTCATTAACCCACAGACATATTGATATGTATGCTTTTTTGGAGCACAGAGAATTAAAAACACACTTTAAACATATCAGGTAGGTCAAACATGAAAAGGTCTCTTCAGAATCTTGTAATAACAAATGCCTAATTGTCCATCACATTTATGCTCTGGTTATTATCTAATTCAATACATATCTTGAGGCTTCCTGTTATATTCACTCACATTCTCTAAAAAAAGAAAGCATAATCAGCAAAAAGTAGCAAAAACATCAGGATGTACTAAATCCAATTGAATAAAAAATGTTGTTTTGGTTTATAAATATAAACCCTATTTATTTATTTATTATTTATTTACTTTTATGAGACGGTGTCTCATTCTGTTGCCCAGGCTGGAGTGCAGTGGTGAAATCATAGCTCACTGCAGCCTTCAACTCTTGGGAGTTGAACGCCTTCAGCTTCAATCCTCCTGCCTCAGCCTCCTGACTAGCTGGGACCACAGGTGTTTGTGACCATGTCTGGTTAATTTTTTTTTTTTTTTTTTGAGATGGAGTCTCACTCTGTCACCAGGCTGGAGTGCAGTGGCGTGATCTTGGCTCACTACAACCTCCGCTTCCTGGGTTCAAGCAATTTTCCTGCCTCAGCCTCCCAAGTAGCTGGGACTACAGGCGCACGCCACCATGCCCAGATAATTTTTGTATTTTTAGTAGAGATGGGGTTTCACCATGTTGGCCAGGATGGTCTTGATCTCTTAACCTTGTGATCTGTCCCCCGTGGCCTCCCAAAGTGCTGGAATTACAGGCGTGAGCCACCACGCCCAGCAATTTTTTGGTTTTGTATTTAGAGACCAGGTCTCACTATTTTGCCCAGGCTGGTCTTGAACTCCTGGCTTCAAGCAATCCTCCTGCCTCAGTCTCCCAAAGTGCTGGGATTACTGGCATGAGCCATTGAACCGGGCTAGAAAACCTATTTAAACACAAACCATTTTCACAAGGCTAAAACAGTTATTTTTCTATTTTATTGAATAAAAAGCTATTCAATAAAGTAGGTAAAGAATGAGGGTGATATATATATATATATATATATATATATATATATGTAGATAGATAGATATATGTATTGAGTTTTCTATAGGTTGACATCAAAACAAAGACACATTATACATGAAAGCAGTGTATTTTTTTCAGGATGTCCATTATGATAACTTATAATTATAGGCCAGGTGTCGTGGCTCACTCCTGTAATCACAGCACTTTGGAAGGCCAAGGTGGGCAGGTTGCCTGAGGTCAAGAGGTCGAGACCAGCCTAGCCAACTTGGTGAAACCCTGTCTCTACTAAAAATATAAAAAATTAGTCGGGCGTGGTGGCACGCCCCTGTAGTCCCAGCTACTGGGGAGGCTGAGGCACAAGAATTGCTGGAACCCAGGAGGTGGAGGTTGTGGTGAGCCAAACTTGCGCCATTGCACTCCAGCCTGGGTGACAGATATTAATTATAGATGAATTATAGATATTTAACTGTTTTGGAAATACACTTCACATTATACACTTCTTAAAGGTATGCTACTTTTAAATCCAACTAACTTGCCCCAGCCCAGTTTTAACTTACTTTCCTGCTAGAATCAGGTCCAGAGTATAAGAAAAACTAACAAAAATAATTTAATATTATGAGCATCTTTTAAAACCTTCAAAACCATTAATAATTTTTTTTTCTTTTTAGTAGACGGAGTCTTGCTCCGTTGCCCAGCCTAGAGGGCAGTGGCATGATCTCGGGTCACTGCAACCTCCGCCTCCTGGGTTCAAGCAATTCTCTTGTCTCAGCCTCCGGAGTAGCTGGGATTACAGGCGCCTGCCACCATGCCCAGCTAACTTTTTTGTATTTTTAGTAGAGACGGGTTTTCACCATGTTGTTCAGCCTGGTCTCGAACTGCTGACCTCAGATGATCCACCCGCCTCGGCCTCCCAAAGTGCTGGGATTACAGGCATGAGCCACCGCACCAGGGCATTAATAAATTTTTTATCCTGAAGATATCTGCATACATAAGAATGACTTTTAAGAAAAAATGACAGATCTTTCCTCCTTTCTTAGAAATTATCTTTAGAACTTCTATCTAAGCTATGTACTTAAATATAGTTGTGCTTAGGACTGTCCGCTAAACATCTATTAGGCACCAAATGTTTTGTTCACTCTGTGCTCTAAGCTGATGCCACCATTAGCTAGCTAGACATTCCCCTTCTCCCGACAAGGAAGAGTAGAGTTAAAAGGGGCATAGAGTTTATAGGAAAGCAAGATCACTGGGCTGAGTGAAGGCAAGATTCATGGACTTTGTGGAAATTTTGTTGAAGATTAAAAGATGGAAAAAGGCCGGGCGTGGTGGCTCACGCCTGTAATCCCAGCACTTTGGGAGGCTGAGGCGGGTGGATCACCTGAGGTCAAGAGTTCGAGACCAGCATGGCCAACATGGTGAAACCCCGTCTCTACTAAAAATATAAAAAATTAGCCAGGCATGGTAGTGGGTGCCTGTAATCCCAGCTACTCAGGAAGCTGAGGCAGGAGAATTGCTTGAACCCAGGAGATGGAGGTTGCAGGGAGCCAACATGGTCCCACTGCACTCCAGCCTGGGTGACAGAGTGAGACTCCGTCTTAAAAAAAAAAAAAAAAAAAAGAGTTCAAGACCAGCCTGGCCAACATGGTGAAACCCTGTCTCTACTAAAAATACAAAAAATTAGCCAGGCATGGTGGCACATGCCTGTAATCCCAGTTACTTGGGAAGCTGAGGCAGGAGAATCGCTTAAAACCAGCAGATGGAGGTTGCAGGGAGCCAAGATTGTGCCACTGCACTCCAGCCTGGACGACAGAGCAAGACTCCGTCCAAAAAAAAAAAAAAAAAAAAAAAAGATGGAAAAAGGGGCCAGGTGCGGTGGCTCACGCCTGTAATCCCAGCACTTTGGGAGGCTAAGACAGGTGGATCACCTGAGGTTGGGAGATTGAGACCAGCCTGGCTGACATGGTGGTCAGCACCTATAATCTCAGCTACTTGGGAGGCTGAGACAGGAGAATCGCTTGAACCCGTGAGGCGTAGGTTACAGTAAGCAGGAATCGCACCACTGCACTCCAGCCTGGGCAACAAGAGTGAAACTCCCTCTCAAAAAGGAAAAAAAAGATGGGAAAAGAGTCAGCTTTTTGTTTGTTTTGAGATGGAGTCTCACTCTGTTGCCCAGGCTGGAGTGCAGTGACGCAATCTTGGCTCACTGCAACCTCCACCTCCCAGGTTCAGGCAATTCTCCTGCCTCAGCCTCCCGAGTAACCGGGACTATAGGCTCCCGCCATCATGCCTGGCTAATTTTTGTATGTTTAGTATAGACAGGGTTTCACCATATTGGCCAGGCTAGTCTCGAACTCCTGACCTCAGGCAATCCTTCCGCCTCAGCCTCCCAAAGAGCTGGGACTACAGGCGTGAACCACTGTGCCCGGCCTAGAGTCAGCCTTCTATCCTGTACTGTATGCAGCTAAATATTTTAAAAGACTTAGGTAGGTAATATTTAGTCTTTTTTTCTTTTTTTTTGAAACAGGGTCTCACTCCGTCAACCAGGCTAGATAGAGTGCAATGGTGCAATCACAGCCCCCTGCAGCCTGGATCTCCAAGGCTCAAGATATCGTCTTACCTCAGCCTCCCAAGTAGCTGAGATTACAGGCGTGCATTACGCCCAGCTAATTTTTGTATTTTATAGAGACAGGGTCCCACTATGCTATGTTGTCCAGGCTGATCTCAAATTCCTGGGCTCAAGCAATCCTCCTGCCTTACCCTCCCAAAGTGCTGGGATTACATGTGTGGGCCATCACACCCAGCCTAATGTACTCCTCTTAGGTTAAAAATTAAATCAGGCTTTTAGTATGCTAGCTCTAAAACTACAATATTTTTCTTTCTTTACATAATGAATTCGCCAGTCCTAAAGTAAGGAATAAGATGAATGAAAGGAGTCAAGTATTTAACTGGACTAAAGAACATTAACTACCCTGAGTTTTCCTTGAGTAGACATGTCTCTAATTACTACCTGTCTTATTACAATTGAATGATGAAATATATAGACATTTGAACAAAATTAACATCTAGGTTTAACTTGATAGATATTTTCTGGCCAGGCGCGGTGGCTCACGCCTATGATCCCAACACTTTGGAAGGCCGAGGTGGGCGGATCACTAGGTCAGGAGATCGAGACCAATCTGGCTAACACAGTGAAACCCCGTCTCTACCAAAAATACAAAAAATTAGCCAGGCATGGTGGCGGATGCCTGTAGTCCCAGCTATTCGGGAGACTTAGGCAGGAGAATGGCATGAACCCAGGAGGCCAAGCTTGCAGTGAGTAGAGATCACGCCACTGCACTCCAGCCTGGGCAACAGAGCGAGACTCTGTTTCAAAAAAACAAACAAAAAAAATCCTTGATATTTTCCTCACTCTCTAAAATTAGGCAAACTTTCTCAAGCATTGTATTCTTTAGTAACACAAGAAAACAACTGATGAGGATGCAATAAAGCCTAGTGACATTCCACTTTGAGGTTCTCCTTTCACACAAACTGGTAAACAGAGAATGCTGGCAATTATAATTCAACAATCCTTGGGTATAATTACAAACCCAGAGTTTAGTTTAGAGTTCTAAACATAGATTAAAAAGTCATAAATCTTGTTTTTATAGGTCTACGTCTAAATTTATAGTATACACATTTATAATGTGCCTTCTTATGGCCACATTACACGCATGTGCCTTTTAGCATTTACAGCTACTCACACCAGCACTTTCCTTTTTTTTTTTTTTTTTTGAGACGCAGTCCCGTTTTATCACCCAGGCTGGAGTGCAGTGGTGTGATCGCGGCTCACTGCAACCTCCACCTCCTGGGTTCAAGCCATTCTCCTGCCTCAGCCTCCCAAGCAACTGGGATTACAGGCATGGGCCACCACCCCCAGCTAATTTTTGTATTTTTAGTAGAGACGGGGTTTCACCATGTTGGCCAGGCTGGTCTTGAACCCCTGACCTCAGGTGATCCACCCACCTCGATCTCCCAAAGTGCTAGGATTACAGGCGGGAGCCACCACGCCCAGCCAGTACTCTGTATTTAGTAACCTCCAAAGCTTCCACCATACTAATTCCCAGTCTGAATTACCCCATTATGCGCTTTGCCAACCTCCTCCCAGGCCAAAGGTACTGTTAAAGAAAGCCAGAATTGGCCGGGCACGGCGGCTCACGCCTGTAATCCCAGCACTTTGAGAGGTCGAGGCGGGCGGATCACGAGGTCAGGAGATCGAGACCATCCTGGCTAACACGGTGAAACCCCGTCTTTACTAAAAAAAATACAAAAAAATTAGCTGGGCACAGTGGCGGGCGCCTGTAGTCCCAGCTACTCAGCATGCTGAGGCAGGAGATCGGCATGAACCCAGGAGGCAGAGCTTGCAGTGAGCCGAGATGGCGCCACTGAACTCTAGCCTGGGCGACAGAGCAAGACTCAATCTCAAAAAAAAAAAAAAAAAAAAAAAGAAAGCCAGAATCACACTCTTGGCCTACAAGACGTTCGACATGTTTTTCTAACTTCAATTACGGATATCACTGGCAAACAGTAATTCTTTTATAGCACTCCCCAAAAGAGCTATTTCAAGTCACTTTAAGCCTTTGATTTTACCTTCCTTTACTTGCAACCAATGATACTGCCTCCTACTTTAATGAGCACCCCAATCTCTCCCTCAAGATTTGCTCACAAAATTATCTTCCCTTGCCCCTTTCCCTTCATCTTATCATTAAATATCAACACACTTCCTTCTATATCTTGCTCTCTGAATTCTCTCTTCTCCATATACCCAACATCTTCAATTTTTCCCTCTTACAAGTACCTTTAACTTCTAATATGCATAAATCCATCCTGAAAAATAATTTAATGTCCCTCTAGTAGCTCCTTAATTCTCTTACTACTTTTATAACAAAACTTTTGAAAAGCAAAATATTCCTATGTCTACGAGATCTTAGGAATGACTCATACTGGTCATCTAGTCCATTAGTTTTCAATATTCAGCGTTTTCTAGATATACTTGATCCCACCACGAACAAAGGAAAAAAAATCCATTTATCCTAAGGACATAAGCTTACAGGCCAACAAGTCTCTTAAGGACACAAGAATCCACTTTAATACTATCAGAAATAAACTTTATTTCAAAGGTCTTAAACCATTAAAAAAATTAATTGAAAATGGTATTAATATCAAGTATAAATTTAAACAGCTGAAGTATCATAAAATAAAATCTTTTTTTTTTTTTTTTTTTGAGATGGAGTTTCACTCTTGTTGCCCAAGCTGGAGTGCAATGGCATGATCTCAGCTTACTACAACCTCCGCCTCCCAGGTTCAAGCAATTCTCCTGCCTTGGCCTCCGAAGTAGCTGGGATTACAGGCATGCGCCACCACACCCAGCTAATTTTGTATTTTTAGCAAAGATGGGGTTTCCCCATGTTGGTCAGGCTGGTCTCAGACTCCTGACCTCAGGTGATCTGCCTGCCTCAGCCTCCCAAAGTGCTAGGATTACAGGCATGAGCCACTGTGCCCAGCCAATAAGATCTTTTTTTTTTTTTAATTTTTTTTATTTCGAGTCTCGCTCTGTCACCCAGGCTGGAGTGCAGTGGCGCAATCTCGGCTCACTGCAAGCTCTGCCTCCCAGGTTCACGCCATTCTCCTGCCTCAGCCTCCCAAGTAGCTGGGACTACAGGCACCCGCCACCTCTCCTGGCTAATTTTTTGTATTTTTAGAGAGACGGGGTTTCACCGTGGTCTCGGATCTCCTCAACCTCGTGATCCGCCCACCTCGGCCTCCCAAAGTGCTGGGATTACAGGAGTGAGCCATCACACACGGCCTTAAAATCATTTTTTAAACACACACAGAGGCCAGACACAGTGGCTCATGCGTGTAATCCCAGCACTTTGGGAGGCCGAGGTGGATGGATCACTTGAAGTCAGGAGTTCCAGACCACCCTGGCCAACATGGCAAAACCCTCTACTAAAAATACAAAAATTAGTTGGGCGTGGTGGTATGCACCTGTAATCCCAGCTACTTGGGAGGCTGAGGCATGAGAATCACTTGAACCTGGAAGACGGGGGTTGCAGTGAGCTAAGATCAAGCCACTGCGCTACAGCCTGGGCAACAGAGCAAGACACCGCACCCGGCCAACCTTGGACATTTTAAATCAACAAATCATTAAGATGGAGAACTTGCTAAATAGAATATTCCATTCCTTGCGTTTTTCTTCCGTGAGCTTACTTCTTCCATTTTCTCCCTTCTGTTGGACTCTTCATTCTCTTCCTTCCATGCCAGCCTGGACTCCAAGAAGTATCATCTGAACTAGCACCTTTGACTGAAATCCTCATTCTTTCCTTACAGCCATGTAACCAAAAATCAGTAATACAAATTCACTTTCTTCATTCCTACATCACAATGGTTTAGCACAAATACAGAAAAATCACTAAGTGATCCATCACAGAAATCCATGTCATTGGGAAAACTGATTTAGCTCTATTCCTACTCTTTTTTCTACATGTAGAATATGAATCAGGCTGAGCCAATCAGGTTACTCTGATGACCTACTGACAATAATGATAGGTTCAGGGAAAAGCATCTGATCTGAGGCAATCTAATCAGTGAATAGCAAGACTTCATCTGTAATACTAGGACAAAGATTCTCAAAATTAACATGCAAGCATTTAGCTTACCTGAAGCTTCAAGGGGAACCAAACTTAAGGTTAAGCTGACATCCAATAAGCAAATCAAGATATGAAAAATCTGATCCTGGCCAGGCATGGTGGCTAACACCTATAATCCTAGCACTTTGGGAGGCCGAGGCGGGTGAATTACTGGAGGTCAGGAGTTCAAGACCAGCCTGGCCAACACGGAGATACCCCATCTCTACTAAAAATACAAAATTAGCTGGGCGTGGTGGCGTGCACCTGTAATCCCGGCTACTCGGGAGGCTGAGGCAGGAGAATTGCTTGAATCTGGGAGGTGGAGGTTGTGGTGCGCCAAGATTGCACCATTGCACTCCAGCCTGGGCAAAAAGAGTGAAACTCCATCTCAAAAAAACAAAAAAAAGAAAGAAAAATCTGATCCTGAAGATGCTGAGCAACTGGCTCCAGCCTGATGCCACCAAATCCTACTCATCACTTGATTTATTTACATGGACCAATAAACTCCCTTTCAGCAAGGGTTCCAGTGGGTTTTCTGTCGACCAAAAAAATTCTGATACATAATACCTGGGTTGAGACTGACATCAACAAATCATACTAATGCTTTGGTTGATATTCAGCTGCCAAGTCTAGTCTTAGATTTCATCTACAGTAATCAGAGCTTCCTTCTTTCTGTAAGCCAGTACTTTGCTCATAGTAGACCTTGAGGAGTATTTGTTGAACAAATAGCAAGGCAGGATCCAGACCAGGGATCTGGATTATCCAAGTTAGAACAATATTGTCAGCCGGGCGTGGTGGCTCACGCCTGTAATCCCAGCACTTTTGGGAGGCTGAGGCAGGTGGATCATGAGGTCGGGAGATCGAGACCATCCTGGCTAACATGGTGAAACCCCGTCTCTACTAAAAATACAAAAAATTAGCCGGGCGTGGTGGCGGGCGCCTGTAGTCCCAGCTACTCGGGAGGCTGAGGCAGGAGAATGGCATGAACCCCGGAGGGGGAGCTTGCAGTGAGCTGAGATCGCGCCACTGCACTCCAGCCTGGGTAACAGAGCAAGACTCCGTCTCCAAAAAAAAAAAGAACAATATTGTCTTCTAGAAGCAATAAAACCAACTTTGAGACAGTGTTTTTCAATCTTTTTTTGATTGTGTTCCAAGTAATGTATTATTATTATTTTTTTTTTGAGATGGAGTCTCGCTCTATCACCCAGGCTGGAGTGCAGTGGCGCTATCTCAGCTCACTGCAACCTCCACCTCCCAGGTTCAAGTGATTCTCCTACTTGTAATCCCAAGTAGCTGGGATTACAGGTGTGTGCCACCATGCCCAGCTAATTTTTGTATTTGTAGTAGAGACAGGGCTTCTTCATGTTAGTCAGGCTGGTCTTGAACTCCTGACCTGATGTTCCACCCGCCTCGGCCTCCCAAAGTGCTGGGATTATAGGCATGAGCCACCATGTCAGCCTAAGTACACAAAATCTATATAACTCAAATAAAGATTTAAAAAAAAAAAAACAGCATTTAATCCCAAAGCACTGATGTTTTCTCTTCTATTCCATTTTTTAAAAATGCTTATTTTTTATTATGCATCAAATTGATTTCACACCCCTCACAAGGGTCATGACTTATATATTGAAAAACATAGCCGGGCGTGGTGGCTCATGAAGTCAGGAGATCAAGACCACAGCGAAACCTCGTCTCTACTAAAAATACAACAAAATTAGCCGGGCGTGGTGGTGGGCGCCTGTAGTCCCAGCTACTCGGAGAGGCTGAGGCAGGAGAATGGCGTGAACCCGGGAGGCGGAGCTTGCAGCGAGCCGAGATCGCACCACTGCACTCCAGCCTGGGTGACAGAGCAAGACTCCGTCTCAAAAAAAAAAAAAAAAAAAAGAAAAACATAGTCCAGCTCTCTTAAGTTAAAATGGAGAACTTGCTAGTAAATACATAGGTACATAGGTCGGGGCAAACACCACCAAAAAAGAGTTATATACTCTGGTCCAGCCATCTTCAAACCGATTAGGTTAAGGGCCTTTTTTTTTTTTTTTTTTTAAACCAGGAGAAATAACTTTATTTGGACTGAGAGCTGGAGAATGAGAATAGGACCTGACATAGCATACTGGGCTAAGGAGGAGAGGTAAGGTTCCAAAACGGCAGTCAAAGCTCATCGACCAAACAGACTCTACTTCCCAGCAACCTTGCAGTTAGTGCAACCAACAAAAGGCCTGCTGGGGAATGTATTTTCCACTAAATTCCCCAAGTATGCCAACATTACAAAAAAGATAGAGGTTTTTCATCATAATTAAATTTCCACAATCCTCCCCAATCACGAGGATTATAAGCAGAAGTAAAAAATCACATTTTACAGATCTCAAACTTGTCTTCAACATTAGTTCATCATCTTCAAAAAACAGCTCCCCTGCTAAACTCATTAGCTATATGATCTATCCAAGCTATATCCTCTTCCCATTTTCCCTATCCACTCAGGGCTCAACAGCAGGGTGAAGCTCAGGCGGGGGTAGGGGGTGGGGAGCAAAAGGGCTACTTTCCCCCAGTACAACATGGCATCTGAAGCTTGATAGGAGAGCAGAACTGGTGAGACTTGAGGGAAGGATCCAGGGCGTGTATTCAGTCAGAATCACTGCTAGAAGAGGAAGAGGAATGCTTGCTATGCTTGTGCATCTTTTTATGAGCTTTCTTCATTTTCTTCTGTATCTTCTTGTCCACTATCACTGCTGGTCCGACCATGCTAGGAGCCAAGGGATTCACAGGAGGCATTCCAGGAGCAGACGGTGGGTATGGAGGAGGGTAGGGACCCGAGGATTGGCATCCTGTATACCCTGGCTGTGGCACAGGATGAGGGGGCCAACCTGGGGGGAAAGCTGAGTTGCCCTGCGGAGCTCCTGGGGGAGGAGGACAGGGGCCTAGGTTGATAGGTGGTGAGTGGGCAGGACTGGAACCTCCAGGGCACCCAATGTTGGGTGGATATGGATTTGGCCCTGGCTGCCTGGCACTGGGATTCTACATGTTTAGGTGTGTCCTCCAGCCTTTCCACCGCTGCCTGGGCTTGATGCATTCTCAAGAGCTTCTTAACTAGTTTCACCTCCTGTCTGCTCTCTCATCTTCATCATGCAAAAATTAGACTTTCCGTGTTACCTCTGCCTTACTCAAGTAGTCAAAGTGGTCCACAGTCTACTAGGCTTAGCTCTGAGACTAGAGGCCAGAGTAATGGCAAGGAATCCACTAAATGTACCAAACATTGCAGATAGCGTGTAAAACAGTTCAAACATACATATGATGACAACTACTTATTTGTCAAAGTTATATATGTGTCACTTAATAGAATACAAATTCATTCCCAAGTATCATGGAATTTACAGGAACATTCTGACACATCCTGAACAGGCCAACCTCATCGCCTACTACCACCCAACAGAAACCCTCTGCTCCTGACAAGTTAATCTCCTTACCTACACACATAAAAGTTTCACACTAACCTTCAACCCTACTACTCTCTTTCTCCTAGCCTGGAATACCCTTCCCTTCTCTCTACTTATCCAAACCTTACTTATCTGGCAAAGCACAATGGCTCATGCCTGTAATTCCAGCACTTGGGGAGGCCAAGGCAGGAAGACGCTTGAGCCCAGGACTTCAAGACACCCTGGCCCCTTCTCTACAAAAAAAAAATAATTAGCTGGGCATGATGGCAGACACCTGTAGTCCCAGCTACTTGACGGGGCTGAGGTGGGAAGATCGCATGAGCCCAGGTAGCTGAGGCTGCAGCAAGCTATGATCATGCCACTGCACTCCAGGATAGGTGACACAGCAAGGCCCTGTCTCAAGCCACTAAAAACAGGCCTTACTTCACCATGAAGTGAAGGCACGCCTTCACATCTCTTCCCTGTCTTCCTATAGATTTGTGATCTATAGATGTTATGGGACAGCATCATAAGAATAACTGTGTTGAATGTTTTGTTGTAATGATAAGATAAAAAAGAGCACTTTGGAAGTTTCAAGGTTTTATTTTTTGAATAGCTTTAGGTAAAAGTCATGAATAATACAACTGGCTGCTACCTCAAATGAGATGTCAATTTTTAGGGATGCCCTATCTGGAAAACACTTTTTCAGGAAACCCAGACCTTGGAATATTGTCACCCTCAGTAGTAGAGTCTTCAAAACAATCTTTCTTTTATTCAGAGCTGATTTATACATTAACAACGATTCATTTCTGAGTTTTTGAAGTTATATGAAGTTACCTGGCTCCAGCGTATGTAAGCTGGAAAAATACCCAAATACATAAGGCTGACAGAGCCAAATTAGACTGTTGGAGACATTTTAAATTATTCGAAAATACATTAACATTTTCTACTACACACTCTTAGAAGTTCTCCTTAGCCATCACTGGTGGTGGAACACACCTGTGTGAGCTACAGACAAACTTGTTAGGATCACTTCAGGTTTAGGCCGGGCGCGGTGGCTCACGCTTGTAATCCCAGCACTTTGGGAGGCCGAGGCGGGCGGATCACGAGGTCAGGAGATCGAGACCACGGTGAAACCCCGTCTCTACTAAAAATATATAAAAAAAAAAATTAGCCGGGCGTGGTGGCGGGCGCCTGTAGTCCCAGCTACTCGGAGAGGCTGAGGCAGGAGAATGGCGAGAACCCAGGAGGCGGAGCTTGCAGTGAGCCGAGATCGCGCCACTGCACTCCAGCCTGGGTGACAGAGCGAGACTCCGTCTCAAAAAAATAAAAAAAAAAAAAAAAAAAAAAAAAAAAAAAAAAAAAAAGGATCACTTCAGGTTTATCAGCTTTAAAATCATTTAAAGAACAATTCCAGGCCAACACGGAATCAAAGTATTTAGTTTCTATGTACAGTTTTTTCCTTAAAACAATATTTAAAGCCGTGAGATTCTGCAATTATAGAGGCAGTAGGAATAAAGAGAATACAAAAACCAAAAAAAAGCCGTGAGAAATGTCAGGATGATGTAGTGGGGAAATAAACTTTAGAATGAGTGACCTTAGCTGTAACTAAGTAACTGCTAATAATTTAGCCCCCACTTCATATCCAAGCATTACTCTAAATCTTTTAAGTGAATTATTTCGTTTAACCTACGCACCACCTATTAAGTAGATATTATTATCCCCATTTCACAGTTCAGACACTGAGCTTTTTTTGAAAGTTACCAAGTCCAAGGGTTACAAGTAAACAGGGCAGGGACTCAAACCCAGGTGTACTGCCACCTGGAAGTATTAAGTCCCTGCTCCTAACTACTACTTCATTGATCTGGCTTTATGACTTTATAAGTCATATACCCACCCTGGGCCTCAGTTTCTTCATCTGTAAAAACAACGCAACGAATGCTACAGTACAGCTCCTTCCAGCTCTGCCTAGCGTCGTTATCATCAACCTTACAATCTACCTGAGCGTCAACAAGCCAGTGTCATCCCTTCTTTTAAGTGAATTCTACTCAAACAGCATTTACAACGCACCTACTAGGCGTCTGGCCTTGTGCTGCGCGAGCGCCCAAGCCCAACTCCCCCACGGTCTCGGCTCCCGCCGCGGCGCCAGCAGGCCCCCTTTCCCCCCAACTCTCCGAGACCAGCGGTGGTCCTTTTCCCCTCCCGACACACAGAAGCCTCAGGCCACCCCCGGCTCTGCTCCCCGGGCCCACTCACCCTTCTGGTGGTCTCCGCTGCCAGGCACTGCGGGACCCCGCGTCCCCGCTGCCCCGTCCCCCACGGGGGTCGTGTGGTGAGCACCCATCTGCGATCGTTCGGGGACTCTGCCTTTCGCCATGGCTGCTGCAAGGTGAAGGGAGCGGTGCGGTGCCGCGCCCCCTAAACAACAAAACTCTGTCGCAGGCTCCTTACTACGCCGAAGTGCCACAGCCAGAGCCACTTCCGGCGCGACCTCCTCACCCGAGACGACCTTAGTCCAGCGAGCACAGCAACGCCCTGCAAACACCGGCAGCTCCCACCACAGGCTAAACCCCGCCCCGTGCCGCCCCCGAGCCTCGCGCGCTCGCGCCGGCCCAGTAACCGCGAGACAAGTCAGGGTCCTGGACCGCCCCCTTCAGTGCCCCGCCCCGCCCGCGAGAAAGAGGGCGCCGGGGCGGGAGCATGCGGAGTCGCGGCACCCGAGTCACGCGGCTCCGACTCGCTGGCCCTGGCGTCTAAAGCGTAGCCTTAATTACCCGGAAGTGCGGTCCCAGGGACTTCAAACCTTTTGTCCAGGCTACCGGAAGTGCCTGTGATTAGTCGGCATTTCGCGGCTGAGGCTGATTCAACCCATTACATCAGTTCCGTAGCTGCTGTCTTCAATTTGGAGGCGCCAGAGAGTGCTTGGTCTAAAGATGGTGGGAAATACAAAGGTTGAGCAAAACCTACCTGAATTTCAGGAAACTAAGGCTCAGAGAGGGCTACGTACAACCTGTGACGATCACAGGATGGCAAAAATGGGCTTAGAATCCAGGTTGTCCTGTTCCCGAAGCTAACGGTTTTGCATTAGCTGCTGCCCCTTACTACTAAACCCAAGTCAGCTCTACATCTAGCTTATCCGTAAGCTAAGCGGAAACATGCCTTTTCCACAGGTACTTTTTCTGCTTCTACCCCTCAGAGCACATTCAGCTTACTCACCGTGGTTACCTCTTGAAAGCAACTTGGAGGCCGGTCGCGGTGGCTCACGCCTGTAATCCCAGCACTTTGGGAGGCCAAGGCGGGCGGATCGTTTGAGGCCAGGAGTGTGAGGCCAGACTGGCCAAAATGGTGAGATGAGACCCCGTCTCTGCTAAAAATACAAAAATTAGCTGAACATGGTGGCTTGTAATCCCACCTACTCGAGAGCCTGAGTCAGGAGAATCGCTTGAACCCCGGAGGCTGAGGTTGCGGTGAGAAATTGCACCGCTGCACTCCAGCATAGACGACAAAGCAAGACTCCGTCCCCCCCAAAAAAAAAAATCCTGATTGTTTCTATTCAGCAATTACATTTCTAGGAAATTATTCCATGAAAATAAACATAAATAATTCATCTGTATTAGTATAACAGTGAAAAACTAAAAGCAATATAAAAATCCAACACTAAATAAAAATGGTTAAGTAAATTATGGGAAACCCATTCAATTGAACTGTTATGTACACATCGTTTGCCTACTTCTGGCTCCCACTTTATTTCCTTCATAGTCATTAAAAGCAATTCTGTGAACTATTTGTTTACTTGTTTATTGTCTGCCTCCAAGTTTAGAATATAAGCTTTAAGGCAGGGGCCTTGTCTTTTTGTTTTTTGTTTTTTTAAGTGATGGGAATCTCACTATATTGTCCAAGCTGGATTTGAACTTCTGGACTCAAGGGATCCTCAAGCATCAGCCCTCTGAGTAGCTGGGACTACAGGCTCCATGCCATGGCTCCCAGCTGGGCTGTCTTTTTGATCACCATTGTATCCCCAGTAGCTGACAGAGTGCCAATACCTAAGTGGCCATTCAATGAATTTGTTGAATAATTTTTTTTTTGAGATGGTGCCCAGCGGAATAAATTTCCAATCTTAGAAAATTATATTTATGGGCCAGGTGCCATAGCTCACGCCTGTAATTTCAGCACTTTGGGAGACCAAGGTGGGCGGATCACCTGAGGTCAGGAGTTCGAGTCAAAAAAAAAAAAAAGAAAACATTTTATATATTTTACTATGCAAACATTAAAAATTGAAGTACAACAAAAACTAAAACACTGAGAAAAAGTATTTGACACATAAGAATTACTACAAATCAGTAAGAAAAGCACAACTCAACAGAAAAATGGGCAAAGAATATGAATTATCAATACACAGAAGAAAAAATTAAATGTGCTTAAGACACCTGAGTGCGCAGTGGGAAAGCCAACTCCAAAACTTAGGAAATTCCAAGAAATTCCAAAAAATTAGGAAAAGATGAACAACCTCAGTACAGTGTGATAAGAGTGACTGAGGGGTGCACAGATTGCAACAGCAGAAGACAGGAATATCTAAATTACACTAGGGCTGTAAAGACACCTAGGAAGCAGGATTAAAACTGATTTTTAGAGGATGAATAGGAATTAACAAAGTTGAAAGCGGAGAAAATAGCTTTTGCAAAGGCTAGAAGCTACTGCTTATATTAGAAAAAGAGCTTCAAGCAAAGCATGGGAGAATGGAAAGAAATGATACGAAAGATACAAGACCAGGACCTTATCACAAACTGCTAAAAGTTTGAACTTAATCCTCAAAGATATTTAACCAGAGAGGGACTTAGTAAGATTTGTATTTTTGGCCGGGCACAGTGGCTCACCCCTGTAATCCCAGCACTTTGGGAGGCCGAGGTGGTTGGATCACCTGAGGTCAGGAGTTCAAGACCAGTTTGAAACCCCGTCTCTACTAAAAGTACAAAAAATTAGCTAGGTGTGGCCGGGCGCAGTGGCTCACGCCTGTAATCCCAGCACTTTGGGAGGCCGAGGCGGGCAGATCACGAGGTCGGGAGGTCAAGACCATCCTGGCTAACACGGTGAAACCCCATCTCTACTAAAAATACAAAAAATTAGCCGGGCGTGGTGTCGGGCGCCTGTAGTCCCAGCTACTCAGGCAGCTGAGGCAGGAGAATGGCGTGAACCCGGAAGGCGGAGCTTGCATTGAGCGAGATCGCGACACTGCACTCCAGCCTGGGCGACAGAGCGAGACTCTGTCTCAAAAAAAAGCTGGGCGTGGTGGCGGGCGCCTGTAATCCCAGCTACCCGGAAGGCTGAGGTAGGAGAATCGCTTGAACCAGGGAGGCAGAGGTTCCACTGAGCCGAGATCATGCCATTGCACTCTAGCCAGAGCAACAAGTGTGAAACTCCGTCTCAAAAGATTTGAATTTTCGGCCGGGCGCGGTGGCTCACGCCTGTAATCCCAGCACTTTGGAAGGCCGAGGCGGGCGGATCACGAGGTCAGGAGATCGAGACCATCCTGGCTAACACAGTGAAACCCTGTCTCTACTAAAAACACAAAAAAATTAGCCGGGCGCGGTGGCGGGCGCCTGTAGTCCCAGCTATTCGGGAGGCTGAGGCAGGAGAATGGCGTGAACCCGGGAGGCGGAGCTTGCAGTGAGCAGACATCGAGCCACTGCACTCCAGCCTGGGCGACAGAGCCAGACTCCATCTCCAAAAAAAAAAAAAAAAAAATTTGAATTTTCTTTTTTTTTTTTTGAGACGGAGTCTTGCTCAAAAAATAGATTCGAATTTTCTTTCTTTTTTTTTTTTTTTTTTGAGACGGAGTCTCGCTCTGTCGCCCAGGCTGGAGTGCAGTGGCGCAATCTCGGCTCACTGCAAGCTCCGCCTCCCGGGTTCACGCCATTCTCCTGCCTCAGCCTCTCCGAGTAGCTGGGACTACAGGCGCCCGCCACCACGCCCGGCTAATTTTTTTGTATTTTTAGTAGAGACGGGGTTTCACCGTGGTCTCGATCTCCTGACCTCGTGATCTGCCCGCCTCGGCCTCCCAAAGTGCTGGGATTGCAAGCGTGAGCCACCGCGCCCGGCAAGATTTGAATTTTCGAAGCTTATTCTGACTGCCTTATGGAAATGTGCCAAATCAACAGCAGAAAGAAAAGTTAGGAGATTACTGTAATAATCCTGGCCTGACCTAGCATAGTGTACTGGAGACAAAAAGAAGATATCGGATATAAGATTATATATGAGAAGAACTATCTCTAAACTTTTATTACTTTAATTACTTGAATATATATGTAGTCATTCCAGACAATTTTTTTTTTTTTTTTGAGATGGCGTTTCACTCTTGTTGCCACACTGGAGTGCAATGGCGTGATCTTGGCTCGCAGCAACCACTACCTCCTGGTTCAAGCGATTTTCCTGCCTCAGCCTCCCAAGTAGCTGGGATTACAGGCATGTGCTACCACGCCCAGCCAATTTTGTATTTTTAGTAGAGATGGGGTTTCTCCATGTTGATCACGCTGGTCTTGAACTCCCGACCTCAGGTGATCTGCCCGCCTCGGCCTCCCAGTGCTGGGATTACAGGCGTGAGCCACCACGCCCAGCCTCCAGACAAATATTGAAAAAGCAAATTATCAGACAGAAAAACATTAAGGCCAGGCAGGGTGGGTCATGCCTGTAATCCTAGCACTTTTGGAGGCTGAGGAGGGCGGATTGATTGGGCTCAGGAGTTTGAGACCAGCCTAAGCAACATGGTGAAACCCTGTCTCTACAACAATACAAAAAAGCCGTCCATGGTGGGAGGTGCCTGTAATCCCAGCTACTCAGGAGGCTGAGGTGGGAGAATGGCTTGAGCACAGGAGGTGGAGGTTGCAGTGAGCCAAGATCATGCCATCGCACCGTAGCCTGGGTGACAGAGCCAGACCCCGCCTCGAAAAACAAAAACATTAAAATCATGTCTAATACGTTAGCAGCAGCAAATCCGTACGGGTCTGTAGCAACCTCAATTTTTGCTTCCTCGGAAGAATTTGACCGAAGGGCATAAGGCAGAGTGAGAAACCAAGGCAAGTCTTAGAGGAGTGAAAGTTTCTTAAAAAGCTTTAGAGAAGGAATGAAAAGAAGTAAAGTACACTTGGAAGAGGACCAACAGGTGACTTAAGAGCTCAAGTGCACGGTTTGACCTTTACTTGGGGTCTTATACATTGGCCCAGGGTTATTTCTCCCCAGATTCTTCCCTTGGGATGGGCTGTCCACATGTGCAGTGGCCTGCCAGCACTTGGGAGGGGCTACATGCACAATGTCTTTACTGAAGTTGCACATGAAGGGGTGGGTTGCCCCTTCACACCTGTGGGCGTTTCTCATTAGGTGGAACGAAAGACTTGGAAAAGAAAGAGACACAGAGACAAAGTATAGAGAAAGAAAAAGGGGCCCAGGGGACCGGCATTCAGCATACGGAGGATCCACACGAGCACCAGCCTCTGAGTTCCCTTAGTATTTATTGATCATTATCGGGCATGGCAGGATAATAGGATAATAGTGGAGAGAAGGTCAGAAGGTAAACACGTGAACAAATGTCTCTGCATCATAAACAAGGTAAAGAAAAAAGTGCTGTGCTTTTGATGTGCATATACATAAACATCTCAATGCCTTAAGGAGCAGTATTACTGCCAGCATGTCCCACCACCAGCCCTAAGGTGGTTTTCCCCTATCTCAGTAGGTGGAATATAGAATCGGCTTTACACCGAGACATTCCATTGCCCAGGGACAAGCAGGAGACAGAAGCCTTCTTCTTATCTCAACTGCAAAGAGGCGTTCCTTCCTCTTTTACTAATCCTCCTCAGCACAGACCCTTTACGAGTGTCGGGCTGGGGGACGATCAGGTCTTTCCCTTCCCATGAGGCCATATTTCAGACTATCACATGGGGAGAAACCTTGGACAATACCTGGCTTTCCTAGGCAGAGGTCCCTGTAGCCTTCCGCAGTGTATTGTGTCTCTGGGTACTTGAGATTAGGGAGTGTTGATGACTCTTAACAAGCATGCTGGCCGGGCGCGGTGGCTCAAGCCTGTAATCCCAGCACTTTGGGAGGCCGAGGCGGGCGGATCACAAGGTCAGGAGATCGAGACCATCCTGGCTAACACGGTGAAACCCCGTCTCTACTAAAAAAATACAAAAAATTAGCCGGGCGTGGTGGCAGGTGCCTGTAGTCCCAGCTACTCGGGAGGCTGAGGCAGGAGAATGGCGTGAACCCGGGAGGCGGAGCTTGCAGTGAGCCGAGATCACGCCACTGCACTCCAGCCTGGGGGAGAGAGCAAGACTCCGTCTAAAAAAAAAAAAAAAAAAAAAAAAAAAAACAAGCATGCTGCCTTCAAACATTTGTTTAACAAAGCACACCCTGCACAGCCCTTAATCCACTTAACCCTGAGTTGACACAGCACATGTCTTAGGGAGCATAGGGTTGGGGGTAGGGTTACAGATTAACAGCATCTCAAAGCAGAAGAATTTTTCTTAGTACAGAACAAAATGGAGTCTCTTATGTCTACTTCTTTCTACGCAGACACAATAACAATCTGATCTCTCTTTCTTTTCCCCATAGCGCACATGCTCACATGAGGCAGTTTTTCCTTTACCAGTCCAGTGTTCCTAGAGGAAGGTCATACACAAGTTAAATTCTGCCATTTTGCTTCTTAGTGCACATACTTGAGCCGCAGATGTTACCTAGAAGCTGCCGATCATCAGTTTCAGGGTTTTTTCTATTGGGAGACTGTCTTTCCCTGGTGCCAGCTGCGACCAATTATTGTTTTAGAAAGGCAGTTTAATGGCCATCTGACCATCACCTGATGGTCCCCTGACATTCCTGGTGAAGAGGAGAGGCCCTCTCCTGCCCTGCTCATGTCTGATTAGCTACCTTCTGTAACAATACCACCATCCATAGATAATTATAATATTGGGATTTATCCTTCTGGGATATTAAAAAATGTTAAAGAGGCTGGGCGCGGTGGCTCACACCTGTAATCCCAGCACTTTGGGAGGCCGAGGCGGGCAGATCACGAGGTCAGGAGGTCGAGACCATCCTAGCTAACACGGTGAAAACCCATCTCTACTAAAAATAGAAAAAATTAGCCGGGCGTGGTGGCCGGCGCCTGTAGTCCCAGCTACTCGGGAGGCTGAGGCAGGAGAATGGCGTGAACCCGGGAGGCGGAGCTTGCAGTGAGCTGAGATCATGCCACTGCACTCCAGCCTGGGCGACAGAGCAAGACTCCGTCTCAAAAAAAAAAAAAAAAAAAAAAAAAAATGTTAAAGAAGTAGAATCTAGAGGATTTAGTGTCACTTAATATACTTAGACAAAGATGTTAGTGAGAGGGGAGGCACTAGGTGTTTGGAGAGTTTCTAGTTTAGGAAGTTGAATGTGATACCAGTGGGACCACAACCCCGGCCAGTGTGTAGGCTCTAGATATCATTGCAGGAAGGAATTGAAGGATGAGTCAGAAAATAGTGAAAGTACGGAGACTTATTGCAAGGTGAAAAGTACATACTGAAGAAAGGGGAGTGCAGGTGTACTCAAGGAGTAGTCGCCCAATAGAGTTTGGGATTTCTACCTTTCTGGGTTTCTTTAACCAAAGAGTGGTATATTCATGAAGATTCCTGGAAAAATTCCTGGATTTTTCAGAAATGTGGTGCCACCCATTTTTTTATTAATTATTTTTTGCACACAAAACAATAAACATTTTCTAAAAATACATACAAACAAAAAGATGCATATCAAACATATTAGGAAGGTTGCACATGGGAAGACGGGGAATAGAAATGGGGAGTGGGAATTAAAGAAAATAAATGAGAGAGGGACTTTGTATGGATCAATGATAATAACTCAATCCTCTATTTGACAAAGAAGAAGGAGAAGGAAGAGGAAGAAAAAGCAAGTGGGATAAAGGATCAGAAAGGGAGGAAAACAGAAAAAATTAGAGTATGACTCCAGGGTAGACCTGTTTTGTTGTCGCTGGGTTGGTTGGTTGGTTGGTTGGTTTGTCTGTTGTATTTTTCATATGTTTTGCCATGTTGGCCAGGCTAGTCTCGAACTCCTAGCCCCAAGCGATCAACCCACCTCGGCCTCCCAGAGTGCTGGGACTACAGGCGTGAGCCACCACATCCAGCCCCCACATTGCTTCTGGCCTCCGTGGTAGACCTCTCAGACGGGGTGGCTGGGCAGAGGCGCTCCCCACATCCCAGACGGGGCGGCCGGGCAGAGGCGCTCCTCACTTCCCAGACGGGGCAGCCGGGCAGAGGCGCTCCTCACTTCCTAGACGGGGTGGTGGCTGGGCAGAGGTGCTCCTCACTTCCCGGAGCTGGGGGCCGGGCAGAGGCGCTCCTCACATCCCAGACAACCGGCAGCCGGGCAGAGGCGCTCCTCGCTTCCCAGACGGGGCGGCCGGGCAGAGGTGCTCCCCACTTCTTCCCAGACGGGGCGGCCAGGCAGAGGCGCTCCTCACTTCTTCCCAGACGGGGCGGCCAGGCAGAGGCGCTCCTCACTTCCCAGATGGAGTGGCCGGGCAGAGGCACTCCTCACTTCTTCCCAGACGGAGCGGCTGGGCAGAGGCGCTTCTCACTTCCCAGACGATGGGTGGCCGGGCAGAGGAGCTCCTCATATCCCAGAAGGGGCGGCCGGGCAGTGGTGCTCCTCACTTCCCAGACAATGGGCAGCCGGGCAGAGGTGCTCCTCACTTCCCAGACAATGGGCGGCCGGGCAGAGGCACTCCTCACTTCCCAGACGGGGTGGCCGGGCAGAGGTGCTCCTCACTTCCCAGATAGGGTGGCCGGGCAGAGGCGCTCCTCACTTCCCAGACGGGGCAGTGCCACCCATTTTTTTTTTTTTTTTTGAGACGGAGTCTCGCTCTGTCGCCCAGGCTGGAGTGCAGTGGCGCGATCTCGGCTCAATGCAAGCTCCGCCTCCCGGGTTCACGCCATTCTCCTGCCTCAGCCTCTCCGAGTAGCTGGGACTACAGGCGCCTGCCACCACGCCCGGCTAATTTTTTTTGTATTTTTAGTAGAGACGAGGTTTCACCGTGGTCTCGATCTCCTGACCTCGTGATCCGCCCGCCTCGGCCTCCCAAAGTGCTGGGATTACAAGTGTGAGCCACCGCGCCCGGCTTGTGCCACCCATTTTTATACCAAATTTGTTCCTGGAACCGTCAGGGGGTTGGTGGGTGTGTGATTATGTTTTGTTGTTTTTGTTGTGGGTTTTTTTTTTCTTGACTGAGTCTTGCTTTGTTGCCCAGGCTGGAGTACAGTGGTGCAATCTCAGCTCACTGCACCCTCTGCTTCCTGGGCTCAAGCGATTCTCCTGCCTCAACATCCCAAATAGCTGGGACAATAGGTGAATGCCACCACACCTGGCTAATTTTTGTGTTTTTAGTAGAGATCAGGTTTCACCATGTTGGCCAGGTTGGTCTCGAACTCCTAACCTCAAGTGATCTGCCCACCTCAGCCTCCCAAAGTGCTGGGATTACAGGCGTGAGCCACTGCGCCCAGCCAACATTTTATATTCTCCTGCCACCACCCTGTATTATTCCTGTCTCACTGGGAATAATGGTGGTAAGAGACCACAGGAAGAGGAGTTGGATTAAAGGAAAAGTTGTTAAATTTTGTTGTGATGGTCTTGAACTCCTGGACTCAGCAATTTTTCGGCCTCAGCCTCCCAAGTAGCTGGGATTACAGGGATGAGCCAATACCACACCTGGCCTCTTGGATACTTTCTATTCTTACTTCCTGACTCCTGCCACCTTTTCTCAGCTAAAACTTCTCTTATTATGATAACCAGTGAGCCTATTTTTGTTGCCTTCAGTTAGTTTCTAGTTATTTCTCCTCTGCATTGCTTAATCCATTAACTGTTCCATCCTTCATGGTTTCCATGATAGTTCTCTAAACACTTGAAGGAAACTCTTCTTTTCCCCACTGCTTAAAGGCCAGTATTTCCCCCAGGGTATCCATTCTGCCATGCGATAAGAGTAGATGACTCTCATGGCAAGGCTCAGTGGCTCACGCCTGTAATCCCAGCGCTTTGGGAGGCCAAGGCGGGTGGATCGCTTGAGGTCAGCAGTTCCAGACCAGCCTGGCCAACATGGTGAAGCCCTGTCTCTACTAAAAATACAAAAATTAGCTGGGTGTGGTGGTGCACGACTGTAATCCCAGCTACTCGGGAGGCTGAGGCAGGAGAATCGCTTGAACCTGGGAGGCGGAGATTGTGGTGAGCCCAGATTGCACCATTGCACTCCAGCCTGGGAAATAATAGCTAAACTCTGTCTCAAAAAAAAAAAAAAAAAGAAAAAGAAAGAAAAGAAAAGAGCCTATGACTCTTTCTTTCGAGACAGTCTCACTCTGCCGCCAAGGCTGGAGTGCAGTGGCACGATCTCAGCTCACTTGAGCTTCTGGGTTCAAGCGATTCCCCCGCCTCAGCCTCCCAGAGTAGCTGGGACTACAGGCTTGCACCACCATGTCCACTGCTTTTGGTTATTTTATTATTATTATTATTATTATTATTTTTGAGGCAGAGTCTCGCTCTGTTGCCCAGGCTGGAGTATGTTGGCGCCATCTCGGCTCACTGCAACCTCTGCTTCCTGGTTTCAAGCAATTCTCTTGTCTCAGCCTCCCAAGTAGCTGGGACTACAGACCCGCACCACCATGCTCGGCTAATTTTTGTATTTTTAGTAGAGATGAGGTTTCACTATGTTGGCCAGGCTGGTCTCGAACTCCTGACCTCATGATCTGCCCGCCTCAGCCTCCCAAAGCACTGGGATTACAGGCATGAGCCACTGCACCTGACCTGTTTTCATTAAATAGCTAAGACACTGGGAAATCAACAATACTGATTTAGCACCTCTAAAAGGAACTAAAAATTCTCCCCACTTTGGTACTCACCTGCACTGTGGTGTTTTATTTCAGGGTCCCCAGTAACTTGTCAGAAGTAGCGGCACCAGCAGCTCTAGAAACATATTCTGTCCCCATACATTGTTGTTATCATGGTGAACACCAGCAAGTGATGCACTTAGGTGGCTTTACAGGCAGCAGTAGGCTTTACAGTAGGCTGAAAAATCCCACTAAACAGGGCTGAGTAGGAGGGAGCATCCTAGTGGGTGCACACAATAAAGAAGAGGGCTCATGAGACGTTTCCAAGGTATGCTCAGAAATAACTGGAAGGATGTGTGTGCCGCCCCACCGAGCCTCACCTATGACTCTTTCTAGGCAACATCTAGGTCATGACTTCAACAACCACTTATTATACTCAGATGACAAATGTTTATCTTAAATGCCGGAATGATATACATAGAACTTAATATACATTTACACCAGGGTGTACCACGAACATCTCAAATTCAGAATGTCCAAATCTAAAATGAATATCTTCCTCTCAAACTTTATCCACTCCCTGTATTCACAGACGTTGCAGATGACACCACGAGCTCCCCTTTTGCTCAGGCAAATCTAAGAATTCTCATTTAACATTTGTTAAATTCAACTTGTGAAATGAATGAATGAATTCTTTTTTTTTTTTTTTTTTTTTTGAGACGGAGTCTTTGCTCTTTCACCCAGGCTGGAGTGCAGTGGCGCAATCTCGGCTCACTGCAAGCTCCGCCTCCCGGGTTCACGCCATTCTCCTGCCTCAGCCTCTCCGAGTAGCTGGGACTACAGGCGCCCGCCACCACGCCCGGCTAATTTTTTGTATTTTTTAGTAGAGACGGGGTTTCACCGTGGTCTCGATCTCCTGACCTTGTGATCCGCCCGCCTCGGCCTCCCAAAGTGCTGGGATTACAAGCGTGAGCCACCGCGCCCGGCCTATGAATTCTTTCTTGTCCTTTGAGAAAAGAAAAACTTTCATCTGAGAAATGCAAGTCCTTTAAACTATCAGGCCCAGGAAGACATTCAAATGAGACCCCAATCATGTCCTACTCCTCCCTTGTGAGCTATGTATTCTTCTCTTGAAACTGCCTGCAATTGCCACAAGTAGCTATAAAGTAACCTAAAAATGATGCACTGGACACAAATAATCCGCACACTATAGCTTAACAATGTATAGCCAATCACTAATCAATGTTATGTGTGTAAACCAATGAGAATTCCTGACAAACAATTTTGCATCAGGCTGCTTCCCGTCCCCCTCTTTTACCATAAACAAAACCCTACTTGTAACAAAGCCTGGATGGAGCTCATCTCCAAGGTTACTTGCGTCTGAGTCTTCTGGGCAGCTGTCCTCACTTGGGCTCAAGTAAACTCTTTATATTTTGTGCCTCGGCCTCTTCCTTTTAGGTCGACATATTCACACCCCCATCCATTCAAATGCCAGGTCCAGGCAGGTCTCCAACTCCTTACTTTTTGTTTGTTTGTTTATTTACAGAGTCTCACTCTGTCGCCCAGGCTGGAGTGCAGTGGCATGACCTCGGCTCACTGCAACCTCTACTTCCTGGTTTCAAACAATTCTCCTGCCTGCCTCAGCCTCCTAAGTAGCTGGGATTACAGGCACCCGCCACGATGCCCGGCTAATTTTTTGTATTTTCAGTAGAGAGAGGGTTTCACCAGTTGGCCAGGCTGATCTCAAACTCCTGACCTCAGGTGATCCACCTGCCTCAGCCTCCCAAAGTGCTGGAATTACAGGTGTGAGCCACAGTGCCCAGCCTCCTTACTCTTTCTTTATTTAGATATCATGATTTCTCTTCTTATTCACCTCTAATCAGTTTTCCATATTGTTGCTAGAGCGGTCTCTAAGAAATAATCTTGGGCTGGGTGCGGAGCCTCACATCCGTAGTCCCAGCACTTTGGGAGGCCAAGGCGGGTGGATTGACTGAGGTCAGGACTTCAAGACCAGACTGGCCAACATGGTGAAACCCTATCTCTACAAAAATACAAAAATCAGCTGGGGTGTGATGGCACACACCTGTAATCCCAGCTACTCAGGAGGCTGAGGCGGGAGAATTGCTTGAGCCCAGGAGGAGAAGGTTGCAGTGAGCCGAGATCATGCCACTGCACTCCAGCCTAGGCAACAGCAAGACTCTGTCTCAAAAAAGAAAATAATAATAATAATAATCTTGAAGTCTTTCATGATCTGACATAACCTCTAATGATCTAGCTGACTTTGAATCCAACATGAATGAACAAATGAATGAATGAATGAAACAATTTTGAACCACATGTAGTAAGTACCCTGAACATGTCATACTCATTTGTGCTTCTGTGTCCTTGCAGGAGTTAACTCTTTGCCTTTAATGTCTTTTTTTTTTTTTTTTTTTTGAGATGGAGTCTTGCACTGGTGCCCAGGCTGGAGTACAGTGGTTCGATCTCAGTGCACTGCAAGCTCTGCCTCCCAGGTTCACACCATTCTCCTGCCTCAGCCTCCTGAGTAGCTGGGACTACAGGTGCCCGCCACCACGCCCAGCTAATTTTTTGTACTTTTAGCAGAGATGGGGTTTCACCGTGTTAGCCAGGGTGGTCTCAATCTCCTGACCTCGTGATCTGCCCACCTCAGGCTCCCAAAGTGCTGGGATTACAGGTGTGAGCCACCGCGCCCAGCCTGCCTGTAACGTTTTCTGCTTAGTGTTTCCCTAAGATCAACTACTGCTTATCTATGAAGAGTTGACTTAAGGTAACAGTCCTGACAGGTACATTCTCTCCTGGATTGCCACTATTTTTGTAATTATCTAATTATATTTTAATGACTTCTTATCTGCCACCAAACTATAAGCACCCTTTGGTGATTCAGGACAGTGCCTTTCTCAACATGCTTTTGTACAATGAAGGCCTTTGAAATACATGAAAGCTTTCCAAATGCCTATAAACACTACATTAAATATATGAGTTTGTTGCTCAGCAGAGATTAAAACAAAGTCTGATGTTGAAAACACTGACATGGCCAGGCCTGGTGGCTCATGCCTGTAATCCCAGCACTTTGGGAGGCCAAGGCGGGTGGATCATCTGAGGTCAGGAGTTCAAGACCAGCCTGGCCAACATGGTGAAACCCTGTCTCTACTAATAACAAAAAATTAGGCCGGGCGCGGTGGCTCGCACCTGTAATCCCAGCATTTTAGGAGGCTGAGGCAGGCAGATCACGAGGTCAAGAGATCAAGACCATCCTGGCCAACATGGTGAAATAATGTCTCTACTAAAAATACAAAAATTGGCTGGGCGTGGTGGGTCATGCCTGTAATCCCAGCCCTTTGGGAGCCTGAGGCAGGCAGATCACCTGAGGTCAGGAGTTCAAGACCAGCTTTGCCAACATGGTGAGCCCACGTCTCTACTAAAAATACAAAAATTGGCTGGGCGCAGTGGCTTATGCCTGTAATCCCAGCACTTTGGGAGGCTGAGGTGGATGGATCACCTGAGGTAAGGAGTTCAGGACCAGCCTGGCCAACATGGAGAAACCCCGTCTCTACTGAAAATACAAAAAAATTAGCTGAGTGTGGTGGTGGGCACCTGTAATCCCAGCTACTTGGGAGGCTGAGGTAGGAGAATTGCTTGAACCTGGGAGGTGGAGGTTGCAGTGAGCCGAGATCGCGCCACTGCACTCCAGCCTGGGCGTGTCGCCCAGGCAACATAGCGTCTGGGGCAACATAGCGAGACTCCATCTCAAAAAAAAAAAAAAAAAGACATTCTAAAATTCATTTGTAACCAAAAAAGAGCCCAAATAGCCAAAACAATCCAAAGCCAAAACAACTTCAAACCAAACTACAAGGTTACAGTAACCAAAACAGCATGGTACTGGTACCATAGACCAATGGAATAGATTAGACACATAGACCAATGGACTCTGTCTCAAAAAAAAAAAAAATACAAAAATTAGCCAGGCATGGTGGTGCACACTACTCTGGACGCTGAGGCAGAAGAATTGCTTAAACTCGGGAGGCGGAGGTTGCAGTGGGCCAAGATCTTGACACTGCACTCCAGCCTGGCGACAGAGCGAGACTCTATCTCAAAAAAAAAAAAAAAGAATAAAATACCTAGGAATACAGCTAACCAGGGAGGGAGGTGAAAGATCTCTACAATGAGAATTACAAAACACTGCTGAAAGAAATTAGAAACAATACAAACAAATGGAAAAATCTTCCATGCTCATGATCATGGATAGGAAGAATCAATATTGTTAAAATGGCCAAACTGTCCAAGCAATTTACAGATTCAATACAGATTCAATGCTATCTCTATCAAACTGCTAATGACATTTTTCTTTTTCTTTCTTTTTTTTTTTTTTTTTCCGTGGCGAGGGACATAATCTCACTCTGAAGTCCAGGCTGGAATGCAATGGCACAATCTTGGCTCACTGCAACCTCTGCCTCTCAGGCTCAAGAGATTCTCCTGCCTCAGCCTCCCGAGTAGCTAGGATTACAGGCACCTGCCACCGTGCCCGGCTAATTTTTGTATTTGTAGTAGAGACAAGGTTTCGCCAGGTTGGCCAGACGGGTCTTGAACTCCTGACCTTAAGTGATCCACCTGCTGAAAGGAGGCTGAAGCCAGTGGATCACTTAAGGTCAAGAGTTCAAAAATTCTAATTTTCACAGAATTAGAAAAATATGGCCAGGCACAGTGGCTCATGCCTGTAATCCCAGCAATTTGGGAGGCCGAGGTGGGCAGATCACTTGAGGTCAACAGTTCAAAACCAGCCTGGCCAACATGGTGAAACCCATCTCTACTAAAAATACAAAACAATTAGCCATGCGTGGTAGTGGGTGCCTATAATCCCAGCTACTGGAGAGGCTGAGGCAGGAGAACTGCTTGAACCCAGGAGGTGGAGGTTGCAGTGAGCCGAGATTGTGCCACTGCACTCCAGCCTGGGGCAACATAGAGAGACTCCATCTCAAAAAAAAAAAAAAAAAAAAAGACATTCTAAAATTCATTTGTAACCAAAAAAGAGCCCAAATAGCCAAAACAATCCAAAGCCAAAACAACTTCAAACCAAACTACAAGGTTACAGTAACCAAAACAGCATGGTACTGGTACCATAGACCAATGGAATAGATTAGACACATAGACCAATGGAATAGATTAGAAAACCCAAAAATAAAGCCACATGTACAACCATCTGATCTTCAACAAAGCTAACAGTAACAAGCAATGGGGAAAGGACTCCCTATTCCATAAATGGCACTGGTATAACTAGCTAGACACAGACAGAAGATTGAAACTATACCCCCTCCTTACACCATATACAAAAATAAACTCAAGATAGATTAAAGACTGAAATGTAGGCCGGGCGCGGTGGCTCAAGCCTGTAATCCCAGCACTTTGGGAGGCCGAGGCGGGCGGATCACGAGGTCAGGAGATTGAGACCATCCTGGCTAACACGGTGAAACCCCGTCTCTACTAAAAATACAAAAAATTAGCCGGGCGTGTTGGCGGGCGCCTGTAGTCCCAGCTACTCGGGAGGCTGAGGCAGGAGAATGGAGTGAACCCGGGAGGCGGAGCTTGCAGTGAGCCGAGATCGCGCCACTGCACTCCAGCCTGGGGGACAGAGAAAGACTCCGTCTCAAAAAAAAAAAAAAAAAAAAAGACTGAAATGTAAAACCCCAAAACTATAAAAACTCAGAAGAAAACCTAGGAAATACCATTCTGGATGTGGGCCCAGGCAAAGACTCCATGATGTCGACTCCAAAAGCAATTGCAACAAAAACAAAAATTGACAAGCAGGACCTAATTAAACTAAAGAGCTGCACAGAAAAATCAATTATCAACAGAGTAAACAGAGAAGCTACAAAATGGGAGAAAATATTTGCAAACTATGCTTCTGACAAAAGTGTAATATTCAGAATCTATAAGAAACTTAAATCAACAAGCAAAACCCAAGGAAACCCATTAAATAATGGACAAGGGTTAATTTGTGCAGTAGCAATAGAAGAAAAAAAGGAAAAAGATGGGCAAAGGAATTGAATAGACACTTCTCAGAGGAAGACATACATGCATGGCTAGGCACCGTGGCTCACGCCTGTAATCCCAGCACTTTGAGAGACTGAGGGAGGCAGATCTCACCTGAAGTCAGGAGTTCCAGACCAGCCTGGTCAACATGGCTAATCCCCAACTCTACTAAAAATACAAATATTAGCCAGATGTGGTGGCGCACATCTGTAATCCCAGCTACTCAGGAGTCTGAGGCAAGAGAATCACTTGAACCTGGCAGTCGGAGGTTACAGTGAGCCAAGATCGTGCCACTGCACTCCGGACTGGGTGACAGAGGAAGACTTCATCTCAAGACAAAAACAAAAACAAAAACAAAACAAATCCCAGGCCAGGTGCAGTGACTCACGCCTGTAATCTCAGCATTTTGGGAGGCCGAGGTGGGCGGATCATCTGAGGTCGGGAGTTTAAGACCAGGCTGGCCAATATGGTGAAACCCTGTCTCTACTAAAACTACAAAAAAAAGGCCGGGCCCTGTGGCTCACGCCTGTAATCCCAGCACTTTGGGAGGCAGAGGCAGGTGGATCATGAGGTCGGGAGATCGAGACCATCCTGGCTAACACGGTGAAACCCCGTCTCTACTAAAAATACAAAACAAAATTAGCTGGTCATGGTGGTGGGCGCCTGTAGTCCCAGCTACCTGGGAGGCTGAGGTAGGAGAATGGCGTGAACCCACGAGGCGGAACTTGCAGTGAGCTGAGATCGCACCACTGCACTCCAGCCTCGGCGACAGTGCAAGACTCCGTCTCAAAAAAAAAAAAAAAAAATTAGCCGGGCATCATGGTGCATGCCTATAATCCCAGCTACTTGGTAGGCTGAGGTGGGTGAATCACTTGAACCCAGGAAGCAGAGATTGTGGTGAGACAAGATCGGTCCACTGCACTCTAGCCTGGGCAACAGGGTGAGACTCTGTCTCAAAAAAAAAAAAATTCCCAGCTAGAATGTTTGCAGAATTTGACAAGCTGATCCTAAAATTCATGTAAAATCCAGAGGACCCCAAATAGCCAAACCAATCTTTTTTTTTGAGATGGAGTTTCGCTCTTGTCACCCAGGCTGGAGTGCAATGGCGTGATCTTGGTTCACTGTAACCTCCGCCTCCTGGGTTCATACAATTCTCCTGCCTCAGCCTCCCGAGTAGCTGGGATTACAAGCACCTGCCATCACGCCCAACTAATTTTTGCATTTTTAGTAGAGATGGGTTTCACCAGGTTGGCCAGGCTGATCTCGAACCCCTGACCTCAGGTGATCAGCCCACCTCTGCCTCCTAAAGTGCTGAGATTACAGGCGTGAGCCGCCACACCCCGCCTATATTGTATTTTCTAAAGTTTTTGCAATAGGTTTGTGTTACCTTAATAATTAGAATAAAGCAATTGAAGCAAAAAAGATTTTAAGTGCTTGTAATGTTAGTGGGCATACAATTTTTGCTATGCTTCTTTAATTTAATATCATGTGGGACTGGGCGCATTGGCTCACGCCTGTAATCCCAGCACTTTGGGAGGCCAAGCTGAGTGGATCACGAGGTCAGGAGTTTGAGACCAGCCTGATAAATATGGTGAAACCCCATCTCTAATAAAAATACAAAAAAATTAGTCGGATGTGGTGACGTGGGCCTGTAATCCCAGCAACTCGGGAGGCTGAGAGAGGAGAATTGCTTGAAACTGGGAGGCAGAGGTTCCAGTGAGCCGAGTTCGTGCCACTGCACTCCAGCCTGGGCGACAGAGCAGACTCCATCTCAAAAATATATATATAAATAATAATTTAATATAATGTGAAGTCTTCTTACCTCTTCCTTGACTAGAGGAATTTAGTGAAAACAGCATCTTCTCCCTGGGCTGTGGGCAGGAAATGGAACCCCTAAGCTTTGCTTTTGTCAGATGAGGAGACCTCAGGCTAAGGTGGGAATGGAAATAGTTTAGAAACAGAAAAAGAAGAGCAGTTTCTCAGAGAGCCAAAGAAGGAGGATGTTGTCCTAAAAATAGATTAGAATGTGGTGGCTGGAGTCAGGCATTCTGAACTAATTTTCAAGTCTTAGTATTCAGGAAGCTGTCAGACAAGGCAGACCAAAAGCCAATGGGATCAGGTCCCTGGAAAACAGCTGGTGAAGCTGGAAAGAAGAAGCCAACTATAGTTGCAGGGTAGCCAGGGTCTACACCTTCCAATACTGGGGCAGCAGTGAGTTCTGTCCCCAGACTGTTTGGGGAAAGGCCTGGACTCCTGTCAAGGGCAATCATCCAGGCCAATCTCCCTGGATTGACATCACTCGAGTGCCAAAAGAATGTAGGACACTCAGCTGGACTTTTGTTTATTTATTTTGAGACAAGGTCTCACTCACTCAGGCTGGAGTGCAGTGGCACGATCTCGGCTCACTGCAATCTCCGCCTCCTGGGCTCTAATGATTCTCCCACCTCAGCCTCCCAAGTAGCTGGGACTACAGGCATGCAACACCACGCCCAGCTAAACCTTTTTGTATTTTTTTATAGAGACAGGGTTTTGCCATGTTGCCTAGGCTGGTCTCAAACTCTTGAGCTCAAGTGGGATCCTCCCATCTTGGCCTCCCAAAGTGCTGGGATTACAGGCATGAGCCACCGCACCTGGCCTCAGTTGGCCTTTCATTTTTACTGGGTAGAGAGAGTGCTGGACAGGAGTCCAGGTGGTTCAGGCTTTGAGGCTTGGCCCTCTGGCCCATTTCACTCGATGCTATCTGCCCAGGCCAGTAAACAATTCTAGTATCTAAATAGTCTAAATTATCTGAACAAATCGGAATACTATTACCTTTTAAAAAGAACAGCTTTATTTTCTATTTATTTTTTTCATAGAACATATCATCACCATTATATTACATGGTATATTTGCATGGATTTATTTGTTTTATGGTCCCTCCTTAGTTGGAATCTAAGCTCCATGAGGGCAGGGGACTTTTTCTGCTTCCTTCACTGCTGTCTTTTCAAAGCTTAGGAGAATCCCTGGCACATTATTGCTCAGAAGATCTTTGATGAGTTTGTTGACAAAAAAAAAAAATTGTTAACAAAAGGTCAAATAGTAAAGTTCAAAAAGTAAAAGTTGGCTGGGCACAGTGCCTCACACCTGTAAGCCCAGCACTTTGGGAGGCCAAGGCGGGAGGATCATGAGGTCAGGAGTTCAAGATCAGCCTGGCCAACACGGTGAAACCCCGTCTCTCCTAAAAATACAAAAATTAGCCGGGCATGGTGGCAGGCGCCTATAATCCCAGCTATTTGGGAGGCTGAGACAGGAGAATCGCTTGAACCTGGGAGGCGGAGGTTGCAGTGAGCCAAGATTGTACCACTGTACACCAGCCTGAATGACAGAGCAAGATTCTGTCTCAAAAAAAAAAAAAAAGTAAAAATTAAGAGTCCCTATCCATATCTTTATCTAATTCTACTTTCCTAAAATAGCCACTATAACATTTCCGTGTGCAATATTAATCCTAGAACAATCTGTCTTTTTTACTTCTGTATATCCTAAGCAGAGAACAGTGCCTGGCATACATCAAAGTACTTAATAAAAACGATTTGAAAATTCACCGAATGAGTTGTAAGCAGTTTTGAGGTTGGGGTGGCATGGTTAGCAAGAAGGGTTGGCAGCTGTAGGCTATCTCCCCAAACAAGTTGCAGTGAGCTCCTTGAGTTAGCCATTCATTTATGCACCCCAAGTACCCGGAAGTATGCCGGAACACTCTACCATTTATTTATTGAGCACTTACACAATTACCCAATCATATACTGTCGAGAGGAATTTGATACTGCAGCATGCTACACTACTTCTGACTTCCTTGAGTAAGGCTCCCTGCCCTATTAAACTGGCCCAATGCCTTCCTACCAAAGCATATGGCCTCAGGGCAGAACTCCTACCCCAAGGGGATCTCCCTGCCTCTTGGCTACTGACCAGGCCAGCAGGCACAGACACTCATACTCATGTCCAGCATGTCTGGATGGGACATTGCCCAGTTAGAACCTCTAAGAGACAGTGATCTGTCAACATCTCTTTGTGAGGGTGTTGATCTGCTCCTCTTTGGGGATTTCATCTGAGAGCTAGCTTCTCTATGGAAAAGGCAGTCAAAGCCAGAAGAAGTGAGCAACTCAGTCACACTGAAAATACAACGTTGAAGCACAACCTGGAATGTAGCAATTTACAGCTGTCACACCACAATCACTAAGTGAAATCACATTTTGCACCAGACTTCCAAAGACATAATCATATGAAAACTATTTTTATTGCTTTGAAAGGTTGGTAAAAGCTGTCTGCCTCAAATGTAAGAAAGTCTACCATAGGATTTCTGTTGAGAAGCACAAATATACAAGGCAAAGTGGTTCTTTTCTTTCTTTTTTCCTTCCTTCCTTCCTTCCTTCCTTCCTTCCTTCCTTCCTTCCTTCCCTCCCTCCCTCCCTCCCTCCCTCCCTCCCTCCCTCCCTCCTTTCTTTCTTTCTTTCTTTCTTTCTTTCTTTCTTTCTTTCTTTCTTTCTTTTTCTTTCTTTCTTTCTTCTTTCTTTTTCTTTCTTTCTTTTTTCTTCTTTTGAGATGGAGTTTTGCTCTTGGTGCCCAGGCTGGAGTGCAATGGCACAGTCTTGGCTCACCACAACCTCTGCCTCCCAGGTTCAAGGGATTCTCCTGCCTCAGCCTCCCAAGTAGCTGGGATTACAGGCATGTGCCACCATGCCCGGCTAATTTTGTATTTTTAGTACAGACGGGGTTTCTCCATGTTGGTTGGGCTGGTCTCAAACTCCTGACCTCAGATGATCCGCCCGCCTCGGACTCCAAAAGTACAGAGATTACAGGCTTGAGCCACTGTGCCCAGCCCAAAGTGGTTATTTTCTATTTTACATCAGAATATATTTAATTATCAATAAAGTGATATACTAAGCATAGAAGAGTGACTTAGGTGGACTCCTTGATAGTTAATAGCTTTATTTTTTTATTTTTTATTTTTTTTTTTTGAGACGGAGTCTTGCTCTATCACCCAGGCTGGAGTGCAGTGGCCCGATCTCGGCTCACTGCAAGCTCCGCCTCCCGGGTTCACGCCATTCTCCTGCCTCAGCCTCTCTGAGTAGCTGGGACTACAGGCGCCCGCCACCACGCCCGGCTAATTTTTTTGTATTTTTAGTAGAGATGGGGTTTCACTGTGGTCTCGATCTCCTGACCTCATGATCCGCCCGCCTCGGCCTCCCAAAGTGCTGGGATTACAAGCGTGAGCCACCGCGCCCGGCCGATAGTTAATAACTTTATTAAACCAACAAAACAAAATCAAATTTCCTAGAATTTACCTTCATGAGAGTAAAACTTCTTAGCAGGACTGGTACACTTTTTTTTTTTTGAGACGGAGTCTCGCTCTGTCACCCAGGCTGGGGTACAGTGGCACAATCTCAGCTCACTGCAACCTCCACCTCCCTGGTTCAAGCGATTCTCCTGCCTCAGCTTCCTGAGTAGCTGGGACTACAGGCGCGTGCCACCACGCCTGGCTAATTTTTTGTATTTTTAGTAGAGACGGGGTTTCACCACGTTAGCCAGGATGGTCTTGATCTCCTGACCTCCTGATCCACCCTCTCCGGCCTCCCAGAGTGCTAGGATTACAGGCGTGAGCCACTGCACCTGGCCAGGACTGGTACACTTTTAGGCTCTGATTCAGCTTTCTTTTCTTCTTCAAGAAGACAAGAGAAATGTGACAACCATTTGCCATACAGTATTCAATCTTGTATTAGAAATAAACAAAGACCGAGTGTGGTGGCTCACGCCGGTAATCCCAGCATTTTGGGAGGCTGAGGCTGGTGGATCACCTGAGGTCGGGAGTTTGAGACCAGCCTGACCAACATGGAGAAACACCCCCTCTACTAAAAATACAAAATTAGCAGGCCGGGCGCGGTGGCTCACGCTTGTAATCCCAGCACTTTGGGAGGCCGAGGCGGGCGGATCACGAGGTCAGGAGATCGAGACCACTGTGAAACCCTGTCTCTACTAAAAATACAAAAAAAATTAGCCGGGCGTGGTGGCGGGCGCCTGTAGTCCCAGCTACTTGGAGAGGCTGAGGCAGGAGAATGGCGTGAACCCGGGAGGCGGAGCTTGCAGTGAGCTGAGATCGCGCCACTGCACTCCAGTCTGGGCGACAGAGCGAGACTCCATCTCAAAAAAAAAAAAAAAAAAAAATTAGCTGGGCGTGGTGGTGTGTGCCTGTGGTCACAGCTACTTGGGAGGCTGAGGTGGGAGGATTGCTTGAGCCAGGGAGACCGAGGCTGCAATGAGTTGTGATCATGCCCCTGGACAACAGAGCAAGACTGTCTCACACACACACACACAAAAGCATTGATTCAATATTGAGTTTCTTTATTATGATAATTATTCTGTAGTTATATATGAGAACATCTTTGTTCTGAAGAGCTACATCTTGACGAGTTTGGGGGTAAAATGTTAATGATGACTGCAACTTACTCTCAACTGGTTCGGCCAAAAAAAGTGAGAGTGTGAGCAAGTGGGTGTGTGTGTGTATGTGTGTGCAGGGAGAGAGAGAGAGAGAAAGCAAATATGGGAAAAATGTTAGCAGTTAGGCAATCTAGACGAAGAGCATATGGGTGGTCATTATACCATTCTTGCAACTTTTCTTCAGGTTTGAAAATTTTTTAAATAAAAAGTTGGGAAATTTTATATATATATACACCTACATATATATCTATTTGCATACTATGCTTAAGGCCTACAGTTTTTATATACTTAGTATCCTTTTCCTCCTCCCTATGATTACAGTCCTATCACATTGCCTCCTCCCAATCATGGGACCTCTTTACCTGGCCACAGTGAGTGGTCCAAGGCAATGGTGATAACTCAAAGTATTTAATAGTCGACAGGTCAAAGGTTGTTACCAATCAGAGTAGACACTAGATAGATGGTGGTACCTGGGCACACTGGTTGAATATAAGTGCTGGTCCAAATGTGGGCATGTGACACAGGATGAGCCAATCCAAGTCCTTCCCATGGATTTTTGAAATAAGTCTGAAAAAATAGTGAGAGATTCCATAAGCTGTGAAGTCCTAGGGTAAGCTTCACTTCTCCCTTTCTCAGGGTTTGTTTATATGAACCAACAAATTACCCCTCTGGAGCTTACACTAGTTTGATCTGGGCTTCTGCCACTTATAACCAAAGACTTTTTACTTTATTTTCCCAGAATTTTTTTTTTTTGAGATGGAGTTTCCCTCTTGTCCCCTAGGCTGGAGTGCAATGGTGCGACCTGGGCTCACTGCAACCTCCGCCTCCCGGGTTCAAGGAATTCTCTTGCCTCAGCCTCCTGAGTAGCTGGGATTACCCGCACATACCACCATGCCCAGCTAATTTTTGTATTTTTAATAGAGACAGGGTTTCACCATGTTAGCCAACCTGGTCTCATACTCCTGACCTCAAGTGATCCACCCACCTTGGCCTCCCAAAGTGCTAGAATTACAGGCATGAGCCACCACGTCCGGCTATTTTTCCAGAATTTAATTAAGGATATAAAACATTATTATTATTATTACTATAGAATTAGATTTGTGGCCAAGCATGGTGGCTCAGGCCTGTAATCCCAGCACATTGGGGGGCTGAGGCAGGCAGATCATGAGGTCGGGAGTTCGAGACCAGCCTGGCTAATATGGTGAAACCCCATCTCTACTAAAAATTCAAAAATTAGCCAAGTGTGGTGGCGCGTGCCTGTAATCCCAGCTACTCGGGAGGCTGAGGCAGAAGATTCACTTGAACCCGGGACGTGGAGGTTGCAGTGAGCTAACATCGTGCCACTGCACTCCAGCCTGGGCAACAGAGTGAGGCCTATCAAAAACAAAACAAAATAAGCTGGGCGCGGTGGCTCACGCCTGTAATCCCAGCACTTTGGGAGGCCGAGGTGGGCGGATCACAAGGTCAGGAGATAGAGACCATCCTGGCTAACATGGTGAAACCCCGTCTCTACTAAAAACACAAAAAATTAGCCAGGCTTGGTGGCAGGCGCCTGTAGTCCCAGCTACTCGGGAGGCTGAGGCAGGAGAATGGCGTGAACCCAGGAGGTGGAGCTTGCAGCGAGCCGAGATCACGCCACTGCACTCCAGCCTGGGCGACAGAACGAGACTCCATCTCAAAAACAAAAACAACAACAAAAAAAACAACTACTAGACTTGTGGTTTTGTTAATTTAGTCTTCTCTCCAAAACAAACAATTAAAAATTAATAATGGGCTGGGAGCAGTGGCTCATGCCTGTAATCCCAGCACTTGGGAGGCTGAGGGGGGCAGATCACGAGGTCAGGAGTTCGAGAACAGCCTGGCCAAGGTGGTGAAACTCCATCTCTACTAAAAATACAAAAATTAGCCGGGCATGGTGGTGGGCGCCTGTAATCCCGGCTACTCAGGAGGCTGAGGTGGAAGAATCGCTTGAACCTGGGAGGCAGAGGTTGCAGTTAGCTGAGATCTCACCATTGCACTCCAGCCTGGGGGACAAGAGCAAAACTCCATCTCCAAATAAATAAATAAAATTGAAATAAAAATAAAAAAAAAATTTTTTTTTTTAGACAGTCTCACTCTGTCGCCCAGGCTGTAGTGCAGTGGCGCGATCTCGGCTCACTGTAAGCTCCGCCTCCCGGGTTCAAGCCATTCTCCTGCCTCAGCCTCCCGAGTAGCTGGGACTGCAGGCACCCACCACCACACCTGGCTAATTTTTTTTTTTTTTTTGTATTTTTAGTAGAGACGGGATTTCACCGTGTTAGCCAGGGTGGTCTCGATCTCCTGACCCTGTGATCCGCCCACCTTGGCCTCCCAAAGTGCTGGGATTACAGGCGTGAGCCACCGCGCCCAGCTAAAAATAAATTTTTTTTTTTTTTTTTTTTTTTTTGAGACAGAGTCTCGCTCTGTCGCCTGGGCTGGAGTGCAGTGGCGCAATCTCGGCTCACTGCAAGCTCTGCCTCCCGGGTTCACGCCATTCTCCTGCCTCAGCCTCCGAGTAGCTGGGACTACAGGCGCCCGCCACCGCGCCCGGCTAATTTTTTTTTTTTTTTTTTGAGACGGAGTCTTGCTCTGTTGCCCAGGCTGGAGTGCAGTGGCGCAATCTCGGCTCACTGCAAGCTCCGGCTCCCGGGTTCACGCCATTCTCCTGCCTCAGCCTCCCGAGTAGCTGGGACTACAGGCGCCCGCCAATACGCCCGGCTAATTTTTTGTATTTTTAGTAGAGACGGGGTTTCACCGTGGTCTCAATCTCCTGACCTCGTGATCCGCCCGCCTCGGCCTCCCAAAGTGCTGGGATTACAAGCGTGAGCCACTGCGCCCGGCCAAAAATAAAAATTAATAGAAAAATTGACCGGATGTGGCCGGGCGCGGTGGCTCATGCCTGTAATCCCAGCACTTTGGGAGGCCGAGGCGGGCAGATCACAGGGTCAGGAGATCGAGACAATCCTGGCTAACACGGTGAAACCCCGCCTCTACTAAAAATACAAAAAATTAGCCGGGCGTCGTGGCAGGCGCCTGTAGTCCCAGCTACTCGGGAGGCTGAGGCAGGAGAATGGCGTGAACCTGGGAGGCGGAGCTTGCAGTGAGCCGAGATCGCACCACTGCACTCCAGCCTGGGCGACAGAGTGAGACTCCGTCTCAAAAAAAAAAAAAAAAAGAAAAGAAAAGTTGTCCGGATGTGGTGGCTCATGCCTGTAATCCCCACGCTTTGGGAGGCTGAGATGGGTGGATCACTTGAGGCCAGGAGTTCAAGACTAGCCTGGCCAACAGAGTGAAACCCTATCTCTACTAAAAATAGAAAAAATTAGCCAGGTGTGGTGGTGCATATCTGTAATCCCAGCTAGTCAGGAGGCTGAGGCATGAGAATCCCTTGAACCCAGGAGGCGGAGGTTGCAATGAGATGAGATCACACCACTGCACTCCAGCCTGGGTGACAGAGTGAGACTGTCTCAAAAATAAAAATATTTTAATAGAAAACTTGATTTCCCAGCTCATGCCTGTAACCCCAGCACTGTGAGAGGCCGAGGGGGGCAGATCACGAGGTAAGGAGATTGAGACCATCCTGGCCAATATGGTGAAACCCTGGCTCTACTAAAAATACAAAAAAATTAGCTGGGCATGGTGGCACGTGCCTGTAATCCCAGCTACTCGGGAGGCTGAGGCAGGAGAATCACTTGAACCCAGGAGATGGAGGTTGCGGTGAGCCGAGATCGCGCCACTGCACTCCACCCTGGCGACAGAGGCGAGAAAAAAACTGAACCAGAGTGGTAGACACCAGGCATGCCTCCCAAACAATAGGTGACTAGCTATGGGGGAAGAACCCTGACTGCCTCATCTCTCTCCCTGACCTCTTGCCCAGAACAGGGAAGGGGACAAGGTATGCCAGGGCATGTCCTGGCCTCCACCGGCCTTCCAGGGCACCAGAGTGGGAGGAGGATTGAAAATGTCAACCAATCTCCTCTTGCCATAAGTGTAGCTTGGGTTAGAGAGGCAGAGAGCTTTAAACCAATGATGAGATTGATGTTTTAAACAGACAGAGCTAAATTTAGTAATCAAGTCATAGGGTGTGCCCCAGGTTTCATAAGGTACAAGAGAGGCGGATTTACCACAACATTGTTGAAAGCGGTAATTAAAAATGATAACATTTAATAATTACTGACCAGGCACAGTGGCTCACGTGTGTAATCCCAGCACTTTGGGAGACCGAGGCAGGCAGATCATTTGAGGCCAGGAGTTTGAGACCAACCTGACTATGCCTGTCCTGAGATTTCTTAGTAAGCCAGTTACCCATATGTTTGGGGCCCACGACATGTCAAGACCATATAACGTGTCAGTTGAGAGCTCTCTCTTCTGCTTGCTTAAAGAATAAAATCTCGGCCAGATGTGGTGGGTCACACCTGTAATCCCAGTACTTTGGGAGGCCCAGGTGGGCAGATCACTTGAGGCTGTGAGTTTGAGACCAGTATGGCCAAAATAGTGAAATCTCATCTCTACTAAAAATACAAAAATTAGACAGGCGTTGTGGCTCATGTCTGTAATCCTAGCTACTTAGGAGATTGAGGCAGAAGAATCACTTGAACCTGGGAGGTAGAGGTTGCAGTGAGCAGAGATTGTGCTACTCCCAAATATTTTGGGAGACTGCTTTCTGATGTAAATTATTTGCTGTTAAAAAATGGGGTTAGAGAGACAGCAATAGCAAGCAGACAGAGCTGATGCCCTCTTAACTCTTCTTGGTAGGTGAGTGAATTTGGCCTTTATTCTACAACACAAGCGGGCCTTACCTTTAAAATGTCTGCTTTGAATAAGCTAAGATTTATCGGAATTCATATCCTGAGAGATTTTATTTTATTTCATTTCATTTTTTCTGAGACAGGGTCAAGTGAATCTCTTGCCCAGGCTGGAGTGCAGTGGCAATATCTCGGCTCACTGCAACCTCTTCCTCCCTGGTTCAACTGATTCTCTGTCTCAGCCTCCTGGCTAGCTGGGATTATAGGTGAGTACCACGAGGCCCAGCTAATTTTTTGTATTTTTAGTACACACAGGGTTTCACCATGTTGGCCAGGCTGGTCTCGAACTCCTAACCTCAAGTGATCTGCCCACCTCAGCCTCCCAAAGTGCTGGGATTACAGGCGTGAGCCACTGTGCCTGGCCCTAAAGGTGTTATTCTTAAACTACATTGTCTCTTGCCAGAGATTTCTGCAGTTTTTTCAGTTCCTTTTATGATTCAGTTTGATAAATATTATTGATTACCTGAATTGTTGCAATGAACTGTGTTGAAAGGTCCTTCCCTCAAGAAAAATCACAGTCTACCAGGACAGAAAGAAAAATACATAACTAGCAGTAACTCAAGTCAGATTATAATACTTGTTCTAGTGGTGCTATGGGAGCCCAAAGAAGTGAATGTGCGGGCTGGGCACGGTGGCTCACGCCTGTAATCCCAGCACTTTGGAAGGCTGAAGTGGGAAGGTCACTTGAGGGCAGGAGTTTAAGACTAGCCTGGGCAACATATCTAGACCCCGTCTTGGCAAAACATTTTAAAAATTAGACAGGTGTGATGTCTTACATCTGTAGTTCCAGCTACTGAGGAGGCAGAGGCAGGAGGATCTATTGAGCCAAGGAGTTCCAGGCTGCAGGGCGCTAAGATTGCACCACTGCACTCCAGCCTGAGCAGCAGAGCAAGACCCTGTCTCTTAAAATATGAATAATAATAATACTGAATTTCCTCAGTAAAGAAAATATAATGTTGAATTTTAGAGTTCTATGTCAAAATGCATATTCATGTGTTAATTTCATGTATGTTCTGTTTAATCATGAGATTTATTAATCTGAGACTTCATGGGCCACATATGTTTCTTTCTTTTTTGTTTTTTTTTTTTGAGACAGAAGAGTCTCTCTCTGTTGCCTAGGCTGGAGTGCAGTGGCGTGATCTTGGCTCAATGCAACCTACACCTCCCGGGTTCAAGCAATTCTTCTGCCTCAGCCTCCTTAGTAGCTGGGACTATAGACGTGTGCCACCATGCCCAGCTAATTCTTGTATTTTTTTTTTTTTTTTTTTTTTTTTTTGAGACGGAGTCTCGCTCTGTCGCCCAGGCTGGAGTGCAGTGGCGCAATCTTGGCTCACTGCAAGCTCTGCCTCCCGGGTTCATGCCATTCTCCTGCCTCAGCCTCTCCGAGTAGCTGGGACTACAGGCGCCCGCCACCACACCCGACTAAATTTTTTTTTTGTATTTTTTAGTAGAGACGGGGTTTCATCGTGGTCTCGATCTCCTGACCTCGTGATCCGCCCGCCTCGGCCTCCCAAAGTGCTGGGATTACAAGCGTGAGCCACCGCGCCCGGCCTTAATTCTTGTATTTTTGGTAGAGACAGGGTTTCACCATGTTGGCCAGGCTGGTCTCAAACTCCTGATCTTGTGATCCACCCGTCTTGGCCTCCCAACGCGCTGGGATTACAGGCATGAGCCATCGTGCCCAGCTAGGCCATGTATGTTTCTATGCTTCAACATGTAGTAACACAATGCTTTTGGTCTTTTTTTTTTTTTTTTGAGATGGACTCTCACTCCGTTGTCCAGGCTGGAGTGCAGTGGCTGTCTCGGCTCACTGCAACCTCCACCTCCCAGGTTCAAGCCTCCCAAGTAGCTGGGATTACAGGAGCGTGCCACCACTCCCAGCTAATTTTTGTACTTTTAGTAGAAATAGGATTTCACAATGTTGGCCAGTCTGGTCTCGAACTCCTGAACTCGTGATCTGCCTGCCTCAGCCTCCCAAGGTGCTGGGATTACAGGCGTAAGCCACTGCGCCTGGGAACTCTTATCCTTCTTTTGGATTTAATTTTATTAATTCTGGCAGACAGAGCAAATATAATTAAAGATATTTAATTAAAACAGGTAGCTCACTTATGGGTTCTGCTAAATCAATTAAAAACAAACATCAGCCGGGCATAGTTGATCATGCCTGTAATCCCAGCACTAAAACACAAAAAATTAGCCGGGCATAGTGGCAGATGCCTGTAATCCCAGCTACTTGGGAAGCTGAGGCAGGAGAATTGCTTGAACCTGGGAGATGGAGGGTTGTAGTGAGCCAAGATCACGCCACTACACTGTAGCCTGGTTGACAGAGCGAGACTCTGTCTCAGAAAAATAAATAAATAAATAAAAATAAACAGTAGGCCAGGTGCGGTGGCTCATGCCTGTAATCCCAACAGTTTGGGAGGCCAAGGTGGGAGGATGGCTTGAGCCCAGGAGTTTGAGACTAGCCTGGCTAACATAGTAAGAACTTGTCTCCACAGATAATAATTTTTAGGGCCGGGCTTGGCGGCTCACATCTGTAATCCTAGCACTTTGGGAGGCCGAGGTGGGCAAATCACCTGAGGTCGGGAGTTTAAGACTAGCCTGACCAACATGGAGAAACCCCATCTCTAATAAAAATACAAAATTAGCCGGGTGTGGTGGCGCATGCCTGTAATCTCAGCTACTTTGGAGGCTGAGACAGGAGAATTGCTTGAATCCTGCAGGCGGAGGTTGCAGTGAGCCCAGATTGCACCATTGCACTCCAACCTGGGCAACAAGAACGAAACTGTCTCAAAAAATATATATTAATAATAATATATATATATATATATTTTTTTTTTTTTTGAGACGGAGTCTTTCTCTGTTCCCTAGGCTGGAGTGCAGTGGCGCGATCTCGGCTCACTGCAAGCTCCGCCTCCCGGGTTCACGCCATTCTCCTGCCTCAGCCTCCCAAGTAGCTGGGACTACAGGCACCTGCCAACACGCCCGGCTAATTTTTTGTATTTTTAGTAGAGACAAGGTTTCACTGTGTTAGTCAGGATGGTCTTGATCTCCTGACCTCGTGATCCGCCCGCCTCGGCCTCCCAAAGTGCTGGGATTACAGGCTTGAGCCACCGTGCCCGGCCTAATAATAATATATTTTTTTTAAGTAGCTAGGCGTGATGGCACGAGCCTGTAGTCCCAGTTACTTGGGAGGCTGAGGCTTGAGCCCGGGAAGTTAAGGCTGCAGTGAGCTGTAATTGAGCCACAGCACTCCAGCCAGGGCGGAATCTCATGAGACCCAATCTCATTTTAAAAATTAATAAAAAACGGCCGGGCGCGGTGGCTCACGCTTGTAATCCCAGCACTTTGGGAGGCCGAGGCGGGTGGATCACGAGGTCAGCAGATCGAGACCACGGTGAAACCCCGTCTCTACTAAAAATACAAAAAATTAGCTGGGCGTGGTGGCGGGCGCCTGTAGTCCCAGCTACTCGGAGGCTGAGGCAGGAGAATGGCGTGAACCCGGGAGGCGGAGCTTGCAGTGAGCCGAGATTGCGCCACTACACTCCAGCCTGGGCGACAGAGCGAGACTCCGTCTCAAAAAAAAAAAAAAAAAAAAATTAATAAAAAACTGGCTGGGTGCAGTGGCTTATACCTGTAATCCCAGCAATCTGGGAGGCCAAGGCAGGCAGATGACTTGAGGTTAGGAGTTCAAGACCAGCCTGGCTAACACAGTGAAATCTGGTCTCTACTAAAAAGTGCAAAAATTAGTCAGGCGTGGTGGCGGGCACTGCTCCTAGCTACTTGGGAGGCTGAGGCAGGAGAATCGCTTGAACCTGGGAGGCAGAGGTTGCGGTGAGCCAAAATCGCACCATTGCACTCCATCCTGGGCAACAGAGTAAGACTTCATCTAAAACAAAAAACAAACCAAAAAAACTAATAAAAAATAATAAAATAATAAAACCATAAATAAAAATAAACAGCCAAAAAAAAAAATCTTTCTGAAGTAAAATGGATTGAACAGCATTATGATGGATGGTCCCAAAATGAAGCGTCTGTTTTTTGAGTACATCCCTTTACTTTTGGCAACAGACTTAGACCACTGACCAATCTTCACCACGTTGGCCAAGCTGGTCTCAAACTCCTGAACTCAAGTGATCTGCCCACCTCAGCTTCCCAAAGTCCTGGGATTACAGGCCTGAGCCACTGTGCCTGGCCGAAATTTTTTTCTATGTTTTCAAAGCAAATGACCAAGAAGAACTCTTTCAATTACCTTATCACCACCCTGGGAAGGCAGACAGGTATTATTATCCCAATCTGATATGTACGAATGGGCATACAAATACTGAATTATTTTCTGTCATTCTCCATTGTGTTCAGAGGTCTGCTAGGAATAAAAAACCCTTTCCAGTCTCCCAACAACACTTTTCCTTTATTTTATTTTATTTTATTTTTTTTGAGACGGAGTCTCGCTCTGTCGCCCAGGCTGGAGTGCAGTGGCGCGATCTCGGCTCACTGCAAGCTCCGCCTCCCGGGTTCATGCCATTCTCCTGCCTCAGCCTCTCCAAGTAGCTGGGACTACAGGCACCCGCCACCACGCCCAGCTAATTTTTTTTGTATTTTTAGTAGAGACGGGATTTCACTGTGGTCTCGATCTCCTGACCTCGTGATCCACCCGCCTCGGCCTCCCAAAGTGCTGGGATTACAAGCGTGAGCCACTGCGCCCGGCCCGTTTATTATTATTATTTTTTTTTTTTTCGAGACAGAGTCTTGCTCTGTCACCCAGGCTGGAGTGCAGTAGTGCGATCTCGGCTCACTGCAACCTTTGCCTCCCGGGGTCAAGCAATTCTTCTGCCTCAGCCTCCCAAGTAGCTGGGACTATAGGTGTGCACCACCATGTCCAGCTAATTTTTGTATTTTTAGTAGAGAAGGGGGTTCACCATGTTGGCCAGGCTGGTCTCAAACTCCTGACCTCACATGATCCTCCCACCTCAGCCTCCCAAAGTGCTGGGATTACAGGCATGAGACACCGCCCGGCCTTATTATTAGTTTTTTTTTTTTTTTTTGAGATGGAGTCTCACTCTGTCACCCAGGCTGGAGTGCAGTGGCTCAATCTCAGTTCACTGCAACCTCCGCCTCCCGGGTTCAAGCGATTCTCCTGCCTCAGCCTCCCAAGTAGCTGGGATTACAGGTGCCTGCCACCTCGCCCGGCTAATTTTTGTTGTTGTTGTTGAGATGGAGTCTTGCACCATCACCTTGGCTGGAGTGCAGTGGTGCGATCTCAGCTCACTGCAACCTCCACCTCCTGGTTCAAGCGATTCTCCTGCCTTAGCCTCCTGAGTAGCTGGGATTACAGGCACCCACCACCACGCCCAGCTAATTTTTTGTATTTTTAGTAGAGACGGGTTTTCACTATGTTGGCCAGGCTGATCCTGAACTCCTGACCTCATGATTTGCCCACCTCGGCCTCCCAAAGTGCTGGGATTATAGGTGTGAGCCACCGTGCCCTGCCACACCCAGCTAATTTTTGTATCAACACTCTTCAAAAGAAAACCGGAACATATGAACAGTTCACCAATAATAAACTTCTAGAGCTTATTTATTCTGCAAAACTAACCACTAGACACCCACTTAGTCAAGCACCCTAGATAGCTTCTGGCAAATAAACACCTCAGCAGAAAATATAATTGAGAATTAGTCAGCTCTTTTAGCACTTGATCTTTTTCATCCAGTTATTCTGTGCCTTTTTCCTCCTCTGAATAATCTTTCATCATTTACTCGTTAGGGAACCTAAGCATTGCATTGCTTTTTGAGAATGAGGCATTTCAAGTCCTTTGTTTGGTAAGAGCAGAATTTCCCACTGTGAGAAAGGTATTCTGCTTCTTGTAGGTAGGACTGTGCAGGACTTTTACTTCCTAAGTTAATTCTGAATTGTTTGAAGTTTTTATGAGTATAAATGCTTTTGTAACCAAAAAATAGATATAAACATTTATATCTTTTTTTTTTTTTTTTTTTTTTTGAGATGGAGTCTCGCTCTGTCGCCCAGGCTGGAGTGCAGTGGCGCAATCTCGGCTCACTGCAAGCTCCGCCTCCCGGGTTCACGCCATTCTCCTGCCTCAGCCTCTCCGAGTAGCTGGGACTACAGGCGCCCGCCACCACGCCCGGCTAATTTTTTGTATTTTTAGTAGAGACGGGGTTTCACCGTGGTCTCGATCTCCTGACCTCGTGATCCGCCCGCCTCGGCCTCCCAAAGTGCTGGGATTACAAGCGTGAGCCACCGCGCCCGGCCCACATTTATATCTTTAAAATGATCAACGCCAAAAAAAAAAAAGGCAACACCACAAAAAAAAGTTATTTTACCCATGGGGCTCTCCAAGGGGATAAGATTTCCTCTTCTCGTGCATTTTGTCCTTTTTCCTCTTCTAATGGTGAAATTCCATGCTTTCCTAGAAATTTTAATGTCTTAAACTGAACTACAGCTGGGTATGGTGGCTCATGCCTGTAACGCCAGCACTTTGGGAGGCCGAGGAGGAAGGACTGCTTGAGGACATGAGTTCAAGTCCAGCCTGATCAGTATAACAAGACCCTGTCTCTACAAAACATACAAAATAGGGCTGAGTTCGGTGGCTCATTCCTATAATCCCAGTATTTTCGGAGGCTGCGGCAGGCAGATCACCTGAGGTCAGCAGCCTGGGCAACATGGTAATACCCTGCCTCCACCAAAAATACAAAAATTAGCCGGGCGTGGTGGTGCAGGCCTGTAGTCCCAGTTACTTGGGAGGCTGAGGAGAAGGACTGCTTGAACCTGGGAGGCGGAAGTTGCAGTGAGCTGAGATTGCACTACTTCACCCCAGCCTGGGTGTCAGCGTTAGACTCCATATCAATAAAATAAATAAATAAATAAATATAAATTAGCCAGGTGTGGTGGTGCATGCCTGTGGTCTCAGCTACTCGGGAGGCTGAGGCATCAGGATGGCTTGAGCCTATGAGTTCAAGGCTGCAGTGAGCTATGATCATTCCACTGATTCCACTGCACCCCAGCTTGGGCAACAGAACAAGAGCAAGACCCTATCTCAAAACAAAACAAAAACAAAAAAAAACAGGCCGGGCACGGTGGCTCATGCCTGTAATCCCAGCACTTTGGGAGGCTGAGGTGGGTAGATCACGAGGTCAGGAGTTCAAGACTAGCCTGGCCAAAATGGTGAAACCCCGTCTCTACTAAATATACAAAAATTAGCCAGGCGTGGTGGCGGGCACCTATAATCCCAGCTACTCGGGAGGCTGAGGCAGTAGAATCGCTTGAACCCGGGAGACGGAGGTTTTGGTGAGCCAAGATTGTGCCACTGCACTCCAGCCTGGGTGACAGAGTGAGACTCCGTCTCAAAAAAAAAAAAAAAACAAGAACAAACCCTAACTTTTTTTTTTTTTGAAACAGTTTCCCTTGTTACCCAGACTGGAGTGCAATGGCGCAATCTCAGCTCCCTGCAACCTCCACCTCCTGGGTTCAAGCAATTCTCTTGCCTCAGCCTCCCAAGTAGCTGGGATTACAGGCGCCTGCCACCATGCCCAGGTAATTTTTTTGTATTTTTAGTAGAGATGGGGTTTCACCATGTTGGTCAGGCTGGTTGCAAACTCCTGACCTTAGGTGATCCACCCACCTCCGCCTCCCGAAGTGCCGGGATTACAGGCATGAACCATCGCGCCCAGCCAACCCTATTATAATAACCTCTGGTCTCTGCCTCCAGTCTTGCCCTATTCAAATCATTCCTCACACTGTTACCAGAGTGATCTTTCTAAAACATAGATCTGAGTGTGTCACATCCTTACTGCAAATTATCTGAGGCTTTTTATCCCCTGTAATCTTCAAGGACTCCATGTTCCAATCCCTACCTACCCACTTCTCTAACCCATTGCTCTCTACCTCTCACCTGCTCTTTAAACTTCCACAATATTAGACTAAGCTTTAAGGGATTGCTCCTCAAAGCCCAGTCTAAACCATTTCTGTCTATGTCTAGATGAAGGTGTACAAAGACTTCCGAAAAGCTTGACTTTGCTGGGGCTGGATTCAGGTGTGTTCCTGTCAGTAGGATTGAGGTCATAGGAATTGAGACACATGAGTTGGAAGTAAGGTGGGTGAGTGTCATCACCTTGCTGATTGTCTGTCAACATCTCTTGAAACCTGCCTTAACAATAGCAGAATAAGCAGTGCATATCCACATCCCTTTGATATCTATTTTCTCTGTGTGCTGCAATGTCTGCTAAATAGATTACCTGGCATTTCTAAACCAGAAGCCGCCTCAGAGTGAGTGTCACGTAGGTCAGAGGCTGCTGCGGCTTAGATTTACTGGGCCTCTTAAGTTGCTGCTGTTGCTGAAGGGATCAGGAAGTGAGGGTGGGGAGGGGGAAGGGACTTAAGGAGTAAGAGAGGCCACAGCAGAGTAGTTCTGTGCCCCTAAAGACTGTTTTATTAAAGGCCAAGTTCTTCCTTGCCTACATTTATTGTGCAATGATTGGAAGCATCTCAAACTTCACTCCCATTGGTTATGCACAGTTTACTGAACTAGTGTGCTGTAAGAACACAAAAAGTGTGTGCTAGTGATTGCAACTGGAGCAACTACAAGGAGAGATGGTCAAGGTCTAGAAAAGCACCCACTGAAATATAATTAGTAATGTGTCAGGTAGTGGTATTATGGATAACTTTTTTTTGGAAATTTTAAAATTAATTCATCTTTTATATAATGTTAAGAGAAGAGGCCGGGCGCGGTGGCTCACGCTTGTAATCCCAGCACTTTGGGAGGCCGAGGCGGGCGGATCACGAGGTCAGGAGATCGAGACCACGGTGAAACCCCGTCTCTACTAAAACTACAAAAAATTAGCCGGGCGTGGTGGCGGGCGCCTGTAGTCCCAGCTACTCGGAGACGCTGAGACGGGAGAATGGCGTGAACCCGGGAGGCGGAGCTTGCAGTGAGCCAAGACTGCGCCACTGCACTCCAGCCTGGGCAACAGAGCGAGACTCCGTCTCAAAAAAAAAAAAAAAAAAAAAAAAAAAAAAGAGCGGTTAGGGAGGGGAGAATGCTGTCCCCTTGAGACCTGAATTTATAGGGCCTAATATTATGGAATGTATTTATAGATGCTCCTCAACTTATGATGGGGTTATGTCCTGATAAACCCATTGTAAATTGAAAATCTAGTAAGTCAAAAGTGCATTTAGGCCGAGGCAGGTGGATCACCTAAGGTCAAGAGTTCAAGACCAGCCTGGCCAACATGGTGAAACCCTGTCTTTACTAAAAAAAAAAAAAAAAAAAATAGAAAAATTAGCCAGGTATGGTGGCGGGCGCCTGTCATCCCAGCTACTCGGGAGGCTGAGGCAGGAGAATTGCTTGAACCCGGGAGGTAGAGGTTGCAGTGAGCCAAGACTGTGCCACTGCACTCCAACCTGGGTGACAAGAGCAAAACTCCATCTCAAAAAAAGAAAAAAAGTGCATTTAGGCTGGGTGCAGTGACTCACGCCTGTAATCCCAGCACTTTGGGAGGCCAAGGCAGGCAGATCATGAGGTCAGGAGCTCGAGACCATCCTGGCTAACATGGTGAAACCCCGACTCTACTAAAAATACAAAAAAATTAGCCAGGAGTGGTGGCGGGTGCCTGTAGTCCCAGCTACTCGGGAGGCTGAGGCAGGTGAATGGTATGAACCCAGGAGGTGGAGCTTGCAGTGAACTGAGATCGTGCCACTGCACTCCAGCCTGGGCAACAGAGCGAGACTCCTCTGTCTCAAAAAAAAAAAAGTGCATTTAGTACACCTAACCTAAACCAAACTTCAGAGCTTAGCCTAGTCTACCTTAAATGTGCTCAGAACACTTACATTAGCCTATAGTTGGGCAAAGTCATCTAACACAAAGCCTACTTTATAATGAAGTCTTAAGTATCTCATGTACTTGATTGAACACTGTACTGAAAGTGGAAACAGAATGATTGTATGGGTACCTCCTAAAGTCAAAAGTCCTAAGTTGAACCATCATAAGTCAGAGACCATCTGTATACCATAATAATTCATCCCAGTCCATGAATCACCATGGAGCTCATCAGAATACACCTGTAGAACTAGAGAGTCATAAAAGGTCCCTACCTTAAAGACAGTCTAGTTCAATTTTTCCTTTCTATTTTTTTTATATTAATTTTTGCATACAAAAACAATAAACATTTTCTAAAAATACATACAAACAAAAAGATGCGTATCAAACATATTAGGAAGGTTGCACATGGGAAGTCGGGGAATAGAAATGGGGGTGGGAGTTAAAATAAATGAGAGAGGGACTTTATATGGATCAGTGATAATAACTCAATCCTCTATTTGATAAAGAAGAGGGAGAAGGAAGAGGAAGAAAAAGAAAGTGGGATAAAGGATCAGAAAGGGAAGAAAATAGAAAAAATTAGAGTATGACTCCAGGGTAGACCTGTTTTGTTGTCACTGAGTTGGTTGGTTGGTTTGTCTGTTGTATTCTTCATGTTTCGCCAAGTTGGCCAGACTGGTCTCGAACTCCTAGCCCGAAGTGATCAACCCGCCTCGCCCCCCAGAGTGCCGGGACCACAGGCGTGAGCCACCACGTCCAGCCCCCACATTGCTTCTGGCCTCCGTGGTAGACCTCCCAGACGGAGCGGCCAGGCAGAGGAGCTCCTCACTTCTACCCAGACACAGGGCGGCCGGGCAGAGGAGCTCCTCACTTCCCAGACGGAGCGGCCAGGCAGAGACGCTCCTCACTTCTTCCCAGACGATAGGTGGCCGGGCAGAGGCGCTCCTCACCTCCCAGACGATGGGTGGCCGGGCAGAGGCGCTCCTCACCTCCCAGACGATGGGTGGCCGGGCAGAGGCGCTCCTCACCTCCCAGACGATGGGTGGCCGGGCAGAGGCGCTCCTCACCTCCCAGACGGTGGGTGGCCGGGCAGAGGCGCTCCTCACCTCCCAGACGATGGGTGGCCGGGCAGAGGCGCTCCTCACTTCTTCCCGGACGGGGCGGCCGGGCAGAGGCGCTCCTCACTTCCCAGACGGGGCGGCCGGGCAGAGGCGCTCCTCACTTCCCAGACGGTGGGTGGCCGGGCAGAGGCGCTCCTCACCTCCCAGACGATGGGTGGCCGGGCAGAGGCGCTCCTCACCTCCCAGACGGTGGGTGGCCGGGCAGAGGCGCTCCTCACCTCCCAGACGATGGGTGGCCGGGCAGAGGCGCTCCTCACTTCTTCCCGGACGGGGCGGCCGGGCAGAGGCGCTCCTCACTTCTTCCCGGACGGGGCGGCCGGGCAGAGGCGCTCCTCACTTCTTCCCGGACGGGGCGGCCGGGCAGAGGCGCTCCTCACTTCTTCCCGGACGGGGCGGCCGGGCAGAGGCGCTCCTCACTTCTTCCCGGACGGGGCGGCCGGGCAGAGGCGCTCCTCACTTCTTCCCGGACGGGGCGGCCGGGCAGAGGCGCTCCTCACTTCTTCCCGGATGGGGCGGCCGGGCAGAGGCGCTCCTCACCTCCCAGACCATGGGTGGCCGGGCAGAGGCGCTGCTCACTTCCCAGAGGATGGGTGGCCGGACAGAGGCACTCCTCACTTCCCAGACGGGGCGGCCGGGCAGAGGCGCTCCTCACTTCCCAGACGGGGCGGCCGGGCTGAGGCGCTCCTCACTTCCCAGACGGTGGGTGGCCGGGCAGAGGCACTCCTCACTTCCCAGACGATGGGTGGCCGGGCAGAGGCGCTCCTCACTTCCTCCCGGACGGGGCGGCCGGGCAGAGGCGCTCCTCACTTCCTCCCGGACGGGGCGGCCGGGCAGAGGCGCTCCTCACTTCTTCCCGGACGGGGCGGCCGGGCAGAGGCGCTCCTCACTTCTTCCCGGACGGGGCGGCCGGGCAGAGGCGCTCCTCACCTCCCAGACGATGGGAGGCCGGGCAGAGGCGCTCCTCACTTCCCAGACGATGGGTGGCCGGGCAGAGGCGCTCCTCACCTCCCAGACAGGGCAGCCGGGCAGAGGCGCTCCTCATTTCCCAGACGGGGTGGCCGGGCAGAGGCGCTCCTCACTTCCCAGACGATGGGTGGCCGGGCAGAGGCGCTCCTCACTTCCCAGACGATGGGTGGCCAGGCAGAGGCGCTCCTCACTTCCCAGACGGGGCGGCCGGGCAGAGGCGCTCCTCACTTCCCAGACGGTGGGTGGCCGGGCAGAGGCGCTCCTCACCTCCCAGACGATGGGTGGCCGGGCAGAGGCGCTCCTCACCTCCCAGACGGTGGGTGGCCGGGCAGAGGCGCTCCTCACCTCCCAGACGATGGGTGGCCGGGCAGAGGCGCTCCTCACTTCTTCCCGGACGGGGCGGCCGGGCAGAGGCGCTCCTCACTTCTTCCCGGACGGGGCGGCCGGGCAGAGGCGCTCCTCACTTCTTCCCGGACGGGGCGGCCGGGCAGAGGCGCTCCTCACTTCTTCCCGGACGGGGCGGCCGGGCAGAGGCGCTCCTCACTTCTTCCCGGACGGGGCGGCCGGGCAGAGGCGCTCCTCACTTCTTCCCGGACGGGGCGGCCGGGCAGAGGCGCTCCTCACTTCTTCCCGGATGGGGCGGCCGGGCAGAGGCGCTCCTCACCTCCCAGACCATGGGTGGCCGGGCAGAGGCGCTGCTCACTTCCCAGAGGATGGGTGGCCGGACAGAGGCACTCCTCACTTCCCAGACGGGGCGGCCGGGCAGAGGCGCTCCTCACTTCCCAGACGGGGCGGCCGGGCTGAGGCGCTCCTCACTTCCCAGACGGTGGGTGGCCGGGCAGAGGCACTCCTCACTTCCCAGACGATGGGTGGCCGGGCAGAGGCGCTCCTCACTTCCTCCCGGACGGGGCGGCCGGGCAGAGGCGCTCCTCACTTCCTCCCGGACGGGGCGGCCGGGCAGAGGCGCTCCTCACTTCTTCCCGGACGGGGCGGCCGGGCAGAGGCGCTCCTCACTTCTTCCCGGACGGGGCGGCCGGGCAGAGGCGCTCCTCACCTCCCAGACGATGGGAGGCCGGGCAGAGGCGCTCCTCACTTCCCAGACGATGGGTGGCCGGGCAGAGGCGCTCCTCACCTCCCAGACAGGGCAGCCGGGCAGAGGCGCTCCTCATTTCCCAGACGGGGTGGCCGGGCAGAGGCGCTCCTCACTTCCCAGACGATGGGTGGCCGGGCAGAGGCGCTCCTCACTTCCCAGACGATGGGTGGCCAGGCAGAGGCGCTCACTTCCCAGACGGGGCGGCCGGGCAGAGGCGCTCCTCACTTCCCAGACGGTGGGTGGCCGGGCAGAGGCGCTCCTCACTTCCCAGACGGTGGGTGGCCGGGCAGAGGCGCTCCTCACTTCCCAGACGGTGGGTGGCCGGGCAGAGGCGCTCCTCACTTCCCAGACGGTGGGTGGCCGGGCAGAGGCACTCCTCACTTCCCAGACGGGGCGGCCGGGCAGAGGCGCTCCTCACTTCTTCCCGGACGGGGCGCCCGGGCAGAGGCGCTCCTCATTTCTTCCCGGACGGGGCGGCCGGGCAGAGGCGCTCCTCACTTCCCAGACAGGGCAGCCAGGCAGAGGCGCTCCTCACTTCTTCCCGGACGGGTCGGCCGGGCAGAGGCGCTCCTCACTTCCCAGACGGGGCGGCCGGGCAGAGGTGCTCCTCACTTCTTCCCAGACGGGGCGGCCGGGCAGAGGCGCTCCTCACTTCTTCCCGGACGGGGCGGCCGGGAAGAGGCGCTCCTCACTTCTTCCCGGACGGGGCGGCCGGGCAGAGGCGCTCCTCACTTCTTCCCGGACGGGGCGGCCGGGCAGAGGCGCTCCTCACTTCTTCCCGGACGGGGCGGCCGGGCAGAGGCGCTCCTCACTTCTTCCCGGACGGGGCAGCCGGGCAGAGGCGCTCCTCACTTCTTCCCGGACGGGGCGGCCGGGCAGAGGCGCTCCTCACCTCCCAGACCATGGGTGGCCGGGCAGAGGCGCTGCTCACTTCCCAGACGATGGGTGGCCGGACAGAGGCACTCCTCACTTCCCAGACGGGGCGGCCGGGCAGAGGCGCTCCTCACTTCCCAGACGGGGCGGCCGGGCAGAGGCGCTCCTCACTTCCCAGACGGTGGGTGGCCGGGCAGAGGCGCTCCTCACCTCCCAGATGGGGCGGCGGCCGGGCAGGGGCTGCAATCCCAGCACCCTGGTAGGCCAAGGCAGGCGGCTGGGGGGCGGAGGCTGCCGCGAGGCCAGACCACGCCACCGCACTCCAGCCTGGGCAACACCGAGCACTGGGTGAGCGAGACTCCGTCTGTAGTTCCAGTAGCTCGGGAGGCTGAGGAGGGCAGAGCACTCGGCGTGAGGAGCTGGCGACCAGCGTGGCCAAGATGGCGAACGCGTGCCTGCAGTGAAAGGAGAAAAGGCAGGCAGCGGTGGCGCGCGCCGGCAGACCCAGGCAGTCCGCGGCGCGGGCAGCAGCAAGCTGAGTAGATTGCAGCCTGGGCCCGAGAGGGAAAAGAAGAAAGAAAGGAAGGAAGGAAGGAAGGAAGGAAGGAAGGAAGGAAGGAAGGAAGGAAGGAAGGAAGGAAGGCAGGCAGGCAGGCAGGCAGGCAGGCAGGCAGGCAGGCAGGCAGGCTATTTTTTTTTTTTTTAAGGAGTCTTGCTCTGTCACCAGGCTGGAGTGCAGTGGCACGATCTTGGCTCACTGCAACCTCTGTCTCCGGGTTCAAGCGATTCCCCTGCTTCAGCCTCCCGAGTAGCTGGGACTACAGGCACGTGCTGTCACACTTCAGCTAATTTTTTGTATTTTAGCAGAGACGGGGTTTCACCATGTTGGCCAGGATGTTCTCAATCTCCTGACCTCATGATCTGCCACTCTTGGCCTCCCAAAGTGCTGGGATTACAGGCATGAGCCACTGCACCCGGCCATCTCTTTTTTTTTTTTTTTTTTTTTTTGAGACAGAGTTTCGCTCTTACTGCCCAGGCTGGAGTGCAATAGCACGATCTCAGCTCACCGCAACCTCCGCCTCCCAGGTTCAAGCAAGTCTTTTGCCTCAGCCTCCCGAGTAGCTGGGATTATAGGTGCCTGCCACCATGCCTGGCTAATTTTTGTATTTTTAGTAGAGACAGGGTTTCACCATGTTGGCCACTAGCTGTATTCCCTGTCTCCAGTCCCTCTCCGTTTCAAATAGTTTTATTTTATTTTATTTTTTTTGAGACAGAGTCCCTCTCCATCACCCAGGCTGGAGTGCAATGGCACGATCTCGGCTCACTGCAACCTCTGCTTCCCGGGTTCAAGCAATTCTCTTGCCTCAGCCTCCCAAGTAGCTGGGATTACTGGTGTGAGCCACCACACCCGGCTAATTTTTGTATTTTTAGTAGAGATGGGGTTTCACCATGGTGGCCAGGCTGGTCTCGAACTCCTGACCTCAGGTGATCCACCTGCCTCGGCCTCCTAAAAGTACTGGGATTACAGGCGTGAGCCACCGCTCCCAGCCATCATTTTCTATTTCATGTCTAGATTAATCTTCCTGTTCTGATCCTGTTATCCCAACCCCAAAACCCTTAATGACAAACCACAATCTACAGAACAGACTAAAATTCTTTGGCTTTCCAGATGAGGTAGCAATCACCTTTCAGATCTCATTTCCTACTTATTTGTCATCAGGTATCTTCAGGTCCAGCCAAGCTGAACTACTCAAGAGTCCCTTGCTTTTCTGTCTTCATGGATCTTTCATGTTGCTCATTCTGCCTAGAATACCACTTCACAGTACTCTTCTCAGCTGTCTTAATCTTCTGGGTCCCTGAAGGGGACCTTATCCCTCCTTTCTCTCCCACACTGCCTTTAATAATGTCTCTCCGTTCTGAACTCCTATAGAACTTTACCTGTACATTTTGTAAAAAGTAGGGGTTCCTCTTCAAAAACTTTCCTACCTGTCTAATTAGGAATAAATAGTTACTTCTCTTAGAAGCAAAATTTATTCAAAGACCTGTGCTTACATTCTTAAATATCTGCTAGCCATAATAAAGAAATCAGTGTATTTTATGTTCTTAGCTCCCACAATTTAGCCTAAATATTTGCCCTGGCATGCTTATACTGGTCCAAGCAAGCATTAAGTCATAGCCTTCCTTATTTAAAGGTGTTTTTACCTTTCTCAGCATTCCACAAGTTACTTCCTCCTTCCTTTGTTCTCCTCTGCCTTTGTCTCTTTTAAAAAGTTCTAAGTCAGCCGGGCGCGGTGGCTCAAGCCTGTAATCCCAGCACTTTGGGAGGCCGAGGCGGGCGGATCACGAGGTCAGGAGATCGAGACCATCCTGGCTAACACGGTGAAACCCCGTCTCTACTAAAAATACAAAAAATTAGCCGGGCGTGTTGGCGGGCGCCTGTAGTCCCAGCTACTCGGGAGGCTGAGGCAGGAGAATGGCGTGAACCCGGGAGGCAGAGCTTGCAGTGAGCCGAGATTGCGCCACTGCACTCCAGCCTGGGAGACAGAGAAAGACTCCGTCTCAAAAAAAAAAAAAAAAAAAATAAAAAGTTCTAAGTCGCTAGCCAATCAGTACAAATACAAAATGTGAGATCCCGTTCCAGCCAATGGAAACCGGACACAGCAGTAAGGTGGATGCGTCAGGTTATAAATGACCCTGTCTCCTTTGCTCAGTGTACTCTCATGGCAAAACTGCTGACGAGTGTACCCTTTCTGCAGAAAGTAAAAATGGCTTTGTTGAGGAAATTAAATTTATGTCCAATTGCTATTCCTTTACGACACCGAGGAACAAACATTTCAAACAATTTATTCAAGCATGGATCATTGGCTTTTTTTTTTTTTAAGTCTGTCATTGTTTATTTTTTTAATCAAAATTTAAAACAGCCAGGCGCGGTGGCTCACGCTTGTAATCCCAGCACTTTGGGAGGCCGAGGCGGGCAGATCACGAGGTCGGGAGATCGAGACCACGGTGAAACCCCGTCTCTACTAAAAATACAAAAAATTAGCTGGGCGTGGTGGCAGGCGCCTGTAGTTCCAGCTACTCGGAGAGGCTGAGGCAGGAGAATGGCATGAACCCAGGAGGCAGAGCTTGCAGTGAGCCGAGATCGCGCCACTGCACTCCAGCCTGGGTGACAGGGCGAGACTCCGTCTCAAAAAAAAAAAAAAAAAATTTAAAACAATGTAATGAATAAAATACCAACCATCCATATTCCCACCACCCAGAATCACCAACTTTTAACACTGTTTCATATTTACTTCCATATATATATATAGATAGAATATACATATATATACACACGTACATAGAATATATATATACACACATATATATAGTATATATATATACACACACATATATAGAATATATACACACATATATACAGAATATATATACACACATATATATAGAATATATATACACACATATATAGAATATATATATACACACATATATAGAATTTATATATAGAGAATATATATGTATACACACACACACAGTTTTTTTTTTTCTTGAGACGGAGTTTCGCTCTTGTTGCCCAGGCTGGAGTGGAATGGCATGATCTCAGCTCACTGCAACCTCCGCCTCCTGGGTTCAAGCAATTCTCCTGCCTCAGCCTCCCAAGTAGCTGTGATTACAGGTGCCCGCCATCACGCCCAGCTAATTTTTGTATTTTTATTTTTTTTATTTTTTGAGACAGAGTCTCACACGGTTGCCCAGGCTGGAGTGCAATGGCACGATCTCAGCTAACTGCAACCTCCGGCTCCCAGGTTCAAGAGATTCTTCTGCCTCAGCTTCCTGAGTAGCTGGGATTACAGGCGCATGCCACCATGCCCAGCCAAATTTTTTTTTTTTTTTGAGACGGAGTCTTGCTCTGTCACCCAGGCTGGAGTGCAGTGGCGCGATCTCAGCTCACTGCAAGCTCTGCCTCCCGGGTTCACGCCATTCTCCTGCCTCAGCCTCCCGAGTAGCTGGGACTACAGGTGCCCACCACCACGCCTGGCTAATTTTTTGAATTTTAGTAGAGACGGGGTTTCATCGTGTTAGCCAGGATAGTCTCGATCTCCTGACCTGGTGATCTGCCTGCCTCGGCCTCCCAAAGTGCTGGGATTACAGGCTTGAGCCACCACGCACGGCCTTTTTTTTTTTTTTTTTTTTTTTAGTACAGACAGGGTTTCACCATGTTGGTCAGGCTGGTCTCAAACTCCTGACCTTGTGATCCACTCACCTTGGCCTCCCAAAGTGCTGGGATTACAGGCGTGAGCCACCGCGCCCACCAATTTTTGTATTTTTAGTAGAGACGGGGTTTCACCATGTTGGCCATGCTGGTCTTGAACACCTGACCTCAAGTGATCAACCTGCCTTGGCCTCCCAAAGTGCTGAGATTACAGGCGTGAGCCACTGCACCTGGCCTACTTCCATATTTTTAAAAGAAGTGAAATGTTATAAAATTAAAATCCCCTTTAACCACACAACCTCCCACTCAGTCCCATCTCCCCTCTCAAGTTACAGGGGCGACTGCCATGAGTCTGGTGTGTAACCTACCATTCCACTCCCTATACTTTTACATGGATGAATACATATATATATATATATATATATATATACACACATACACACACACATATATATGTACATATATATGTATTAATTACCAATGGATTGTGACACTGTATTTTAAAACTTACATTAATGATATCATCATGGAGGTATAATTTTGCATCTCGCTTTTATCACCCAAAGTTGTTGATGTATGAATATATTACACTTTTATCCATTTCCTTTTGATGAAAATTTAGGCTGCTTTTACCTTTTTGTGATTACAAACAATGCTGCAGAGGACATTCTCACACTTGTTTCTTTGTACACATGGGTGAGAGTTTATTTGGGGTACATACCCAGAAGTATAATCATTAGGTCATAGGGCACATACATTTTTTTTTTTTTTTTTTTTTGCGACGGAGTCTCTCTCTGTCGCCCAGGCTGGAGTGCAGTGGCGCAATCTCGGCTCACTGCAAGCTCTGCCTCCCGGGTTCACGCCATTCTCCTGCCTCAGCCTCTCCGAGTAGCTGGGACTACAGGCGCCCGCCACCATGCCTGGCTAATTTTTTTGTATTTTTAGTAGAGATGGGGTTTCACCGTGGTCTCGATCTCCTGACCTCGTGATCCGCCCGCCTCGGCCTCCCAAAGTGCTGGGATTACAAGCGTGAGCCACTGCGCCCGGCCTAGGGCACATACATTTAAACAAAAATTTTACGCCAGCCACAGTGGCTCACACTGGTAATCCAGGCACTTTAAGAGGCCGAGGCAGGTGGATCACTTGTAGTTAGGAGTTCGAGACCAGCCTGGTCAACATGGAGAAACCCCGTCTCTACTAAAAATACAAAAATTAGCCAGGCTTGGTGGCGGGCACCTGTAATCCCATCTATTAGGGAGGCTGAGGCAGGAGAATTGCTTGAATCCAGGACGCAGAGGTTGCAGTGAGCTGAGATTGTGCCACTGCACTCCAACCTGGGCAACAGAGACTTCATCCCAAAACAACAACAACAACAACAACAACAACAAAATTTTAACTGTGGTTAAATACATGTAACACAAAATTTGCCATGTTAACCATGTTAAAGTATACAGTTCAGTAGTGTTATGTGCATTGACAATGTTGTAAAACCAATCTCCAGAACTCTTGTCATCTTGCAAAACTGAAACTTTAAGGTAACATGGGTTTTTAAATTTTTTTTTAATTTTTTAATTTTTTATTTTTTTTGAGACAGAGTTTGGCTCTTGTTACTCAGGCTGGAGTGCAATGATGCCATCTTGGCTCACCACAACCTCCGCCTCCTGAGTTCAAGCGATTCTCCTGCCTCAGCCTCCTGAGTAGCTGGACTTACAGTTGCCCACCACCACGCCTGGCTAATTTTTGTATTTTTAGTAGAGATGAGGTTTCTCCATATTGGTCAGGCTGGTCTCGAACTCCTGACCTCAAGTATTTTCACTACTTTTAAAATTAGCATTTCTTTTTTTTTTTTTTTTTTTTTTTTTGAGGCGGAGTCTCGCTCTTTCCCCCAGGCTGGAGTGCAGTGGCGCGATCTCGGCTCACTGCAAGCTCCGCCTCCCGGGTTCACGCCATTCTCCTGCCTAAGCCTCCCGAGTAGCTGGGACTACAGGCGCCTGCCGCCGCGCCCGGCTAATTTTTTTGTATTTTTAGTGGAGACGGGGTTTCACCGTGTTAGCCAGGATGGTCTCGATCTCCTGACCTCGTGATCCGCCCGTCTCGGCCTCCCAAAGTGCTGGGGTTACAGGCGTGAGCCACAGCGCCCGGCCTAAAATTAGCATTTCAACAAGGAAATTAAATAATGCTCAAAAATGTGATTTTAAAAATCATTATATAAATGTACCATAATTTTAAAAACTTATTACATTGTTGCCAGTTTTTAATTTCTAACTAAACAATCTTTTTTTTTTTGAGAGGGAGTCTTGCTCTGTCGCTCAGGCTGGAGGACAATGGTGCAATCTCGGCTCACTGCAACCTCTGCCTCCCAGGTTCAAGCAATTCTCCTGCCTCAGCCTCCTGAGTAGCTCAGAGTACAGGTGCGTGCCACCACGCCCACCTAATTTTTGTGTTTTTAGTACAGACGGGGTTTCACCATGTTGGTTAGGCTGGTCTCGAACTCCTGACCTCGTGATCCACCCAGCTCGGCCTCCCAAAGTGCTGGGATTATGGCTGTGAGCCACCGCGCCTGGCCTAATTAAACAATCTTATATAACCTACTATGTACCCACATAAATTGAAAGTAAATGAATTAAAAATAAATAAAAATGGGATATTTAGAATTAAAAAAATACTGCAGAGACTAGCATACATAAATCTTTACCCACATCTGCTATTATTGACTTAGGATACCTAAATAGAACGAAATTACTGGAACAATAGGTTTGTACGCTTTTACTTTTATCTGTCTTTAAAAATGCAAGAAGTTAAAAAATATTTTGATAGCACCAAGTAATGTGTAGTGAAAAAAAGTAGCCTTCTGCCTCATTCCTCTTCATAGCCCAAAGGCAACCATTTTCCACTTTTTTCACTGTTATTTTGGGTATTTACCTCCATACATCAAAATAATGTGCTTATGCTATTTCTTGATGTATCTGTTTTAAACACGATCTATTGCTTTCCTGTTGTGGTACATGAGGTTGTAGCACTCTTACAAATACACCACATACCCACCACCATTTCTCCTTCCCCAGCCTCCCAAAGTAGTTAAATCATAATTTTGGTTCACATCAATGATAAGCATTTACATCATGATTAATATGTGTAATTTTCACAGATGAGTCAGGAAGTGTACTGTGATTCATTTCTTGTAAAACTCTATTGAATAGGAAGGCCAATTTTACTTCATCTGCACCAACGCTGGGTAATAAAAAATTTATTTTCTGATATTAAAAACATGTTGCCAGGCATGGTGGCTCACTCACGCCTGTAATCCCAGCACTTTGGGAGGCCGAGGTGGGTGGATCACCTGCGATCAGGAGTTCGAGACCAGCCTGACCAACATGGTGAAACCCTGTTTCTACTAAAAATATAAAAATTAGCCAGGCGTGGTGGCGGTGCACACCTGTAATCCCAACTACTTGGGAGGCTGAGGCAGGAGAATTGCTTGAACCCGGGAGGCGGAGGTTGCAGTAAGCCAGCTTCGGGCCATTGCCCTCCAGCCTGGGCAATAAGAGTGAAACTCCATCCCTCCCCTCTCACCAAAAAAAAAAAACCATGTTCACCACGGACAAATTTAATTCAGAAAAATAAAAAGAAATTAAAATCTACCGTAATCGCAGACACTATTTGAACTGCAGCTCTCACCACCTCTGTGATCCCTGTCCTCTCTGCCTGTAAGTACCCATATCAATGCTACTTAGGCCATCTGCTCTGTCCCTGAGTTGTCCTTGACCCTGAGGCCCCCTTGGAGCCTCAGCTCTCCCTGCTACTGCCACCTAGAATCTGTCACTGACAACTTGCAGACCTCCACTGCCCATCTCCCTCTGGCCAGTAGGTAAATGCCTTTCTTACATTCAGCTCTTTAAAAACCGAGGATCCCACAGAGTGTGTGCTGGGTTCTTAATAATTCAATTCTTTCAGCATGCCACGCAGAAGAGGACCTGGGCCCCTGGTGATTCGGTTGTTTCCATTTTAGTACACAGCCTTCTCCTTCCCAGGACTGATAAGCGTGCCTCAGAGGGTTGAGCTGGGGCAGGTTCAAGTACAGCCTTATAGAATCCTCACAAACACTGTCTTCTCTAGCACTCAGGCCCTGTGGCCAATTCTACTCCTTATAAGGGTATCCTTGGTACAGAATTTTTCCTGTAAGGAATCCATTATTTCTTTCTGCAAGCTGTATTTCATCAGGTGATAATCATTTTTAAATCCAAATTTTATTTCCCACAATACTTCTGGATCCAAGATTAAAGGATGGGGCTAGATGTTTCAAGCCTTCTGTAACAGCAACAGAGCAGAGCACAATGATGCCTTCGAAAACCTACAGCAACAGGGACACTCTGCTATATACAATATCTATGAGAGGGCTGGTAATTGCCTCACAACCATCAAGCCATCTCCCTACCCCATATATGTCTTTCTCTGTGAAGGCTTTCTTCTTCCCCCTCTATTACACTGAGTTGCTCTGTCCTGTTCACACTTCGATCAGAGCACTTATTACACAGTATAATAATGACGTGATTATGTATTTATCTCCCCTCACTAGAGCTCTGGAGGGCAGGAATCCGAGTACCACAATACAGGGTGCAAAGCAGGCCTAAAATACTCACGGGAAGGATGGGAGCTGGACTATGCTGAAGTGCTTTAAATACCAGGGAAAGGACTTTCCACTCAAACCAAAAGACAACAGAGTATTAAATTTTCTTGCACAGAGGAATGGCTTGCAGAATACAGTGTGCCATAAAAATGCACCTGGTCATTGTGTGAAGTTGGATGGGAATGTGGCAAAACCAGTTAGGAAGTTGCTGAGGTGACCCTGACCATGGAGAGGAAGAACTACATCTAAAAGGCATTTCAAAGAAAATACAGGCCGGGCACGGTGGCTGTCGCCTGTAATCTCAGCACTTTGGGAGGCCAAGGCGGGCAGATCACAAGGTCTTGAGATCGAGACCATCCTAGCCAATATTGTGAAATCCCGTCTCTACTAAAAATACAAAAATCAGCTGGGCGTGGTGTCGTGTGTCTGTAGTGCTAGCTACTCAGGAAGCTGAGGCAGGAGAATCGCTTGAACCCAGGAGGAACCCAGGAGGTGGAGGTTGCGGTGAGCCGAAATCGAGCCAGCCTGGTGACAGAGGGAGACTCCATCTCAAAGAAAAAAGAAAAAAGAAAAGAAAAGAAAGAAAGAGAAAATACAAACAAAGCTGAGATTTGCTGAGTTCCTACTATGTGCTACGCAATGCCAACAACAAGGTGGCATGGAATAATCCTCATTTCTGTTAAGTGGGTGGGGGTAGGAGTGGGGGAGTGTCACACATCCGCAAACGGTAACGCTGAACTTCCAAAGTAGGTCCATCGGGCTCCCAGGACCCGCGGCTGTCCGAGGCCTCAGTTGCCTCAATTAGTCTGAGGCTAACTTCCTCCTTGCGCCGCAGGGTGAGGAATACTTTCCTGTGCGGAGGCCTCAGCTCCTCAATGTACAGAGAAGAGCCTTGCAGGGCCTAAGCACTGGAGTTCAGGGATCCTTTATCAAGCTGCCAAACCTTTTCAGGGGCTTGGAAGGACACCTAAGGGCGGAAGCGGGCGCGTTGTGGCCCCCCTGGGGCAGTGGGAAGGCGGCAGGGCCTCGCGGGCGGAGGCCGCAGCGCCGCTGACGCCGGAGCGGAAGCGGCTGAGTCATGGTGGGGGCAGGAATGCAGCGCATTTGGAGAAGGCCCGGGACGCCGGCGGCTCCGGCATTACTGAGCAGTGACTTGGCGTTCGCACCTTCACTGCAGTCGGGAAGCACCAGTGACGGCGGTGACCGGAAGAGCTGAGTCAGCGCAGGCGACGCGAGCGACGCCAGCGGGGAGGGGCTGACGCGCCTGGGCTCCAGGGCCCCGCGCGTCGCCACGATCCCAGCGTTGCAATCCCCGCCAGCTCGGCGGGGGCCGCATGGCGGGGGGGTCTCCCGGATCCCGCCCGGGGATTGGAGTCTGAGGCTGAAATTTGAAATCTTGAAGTGGCCGCAAGCCACAAATACTACAGACAGGTTTCAGTGGGAATTAGGACCTTGTGAAAGGAGACAGTAGTGCCCCAAAGACTGGGTAGATTTTGAAGATCAAAGGCACTTGCCTAGGAACAAAAATGATTTGCCTGACTCAGTTCCAAAATGCAGCAAATAATAATTAAAGCGAAACACGCACGCACTTTTTTTTTTAAATGCAAGAGCAAAACTTTTAAAATTCCAAAAGAAAATAAATCTTGGTTTCCAAGATGAATTCGTCAAAGGAAAATATCTTGGGGCCCCCAAATCACTAAGCTAAAGGGAAAAGTCAAGCTGGGAACTGCTTAGGCAAAACCTGTCTCCCATTCTATTCAAAGTTACCCCTCTGCTCGCTAACATAAATGCGTTATCTGATTGCCTCTTTTGGATAGGCTAATCAGAAACTCAAAAGAGGCTGGGTGCGGTGGCTCACACCTGTAATCCAGCACTTTGGGAAGCAGAGGCGGGCGGATCACTTGAGGTTAGGAGTTCCACACCAGCCTGGCCAACATAACGAAACCCTGTCTCTACTAAAAATACAAAAATTAGCCAGGCATGGTGGCGGGCGCCTGTAATTCCAGCTATTCGGGAGGCTGAGGCAGGAGAATCGCGCTTGAACCCGGGAGGCAGAGGTTGCAGTGAGCCGAGATCAGCCACTGCGCTCCAGCCTGAGCAACAGAGCCAGACTCCCTCTCAAAAAATAAAGATTAAAAAAAAAAATCAAATCCAGGCTGGGCACGGTGGCTCACGCCTGTAATCCTAACACTTTGGGAGGCCAAGGCGGGTGGATCACCTGAAGTCAGGAGTTCAGGATCAGCCTGGCGAACGTGGAGAAACCCCCGTCTCTACTAAAAATATAAAAATTAGCTGGGCGTGGTGGCAGGCGCCTGTAATCCCAGCTGCTTGGGAGGCTGAGGCAGGAGAATCGCTTGAACCCGGGGGCGGAGGTTGCAGTGAGCCGAAATCGGGCCACTTCACTCCAGCCTGGGCGAAAGAGGGAAACTCTGTATAAAGAAGGAAAGACAGAGAGGGAGGGAGGGAAGCTCAAAATAATGCAACCGTTTGTCTCCTATCTACATATGACCTGGAAAGCCCCCATTTCCAGACCAAACCCGTGTTGATCTTATATGTGTTGATTGATGTCTCATGTCTCCCTAAAATGTAGAAAACCAAACTGTGCTCTGACCACCTTGGGCACATGTCTTCAGGAGGTCCTCAGGGCGCGCATCCTCAACCTTGGTAAAATAAACTTTTTAAATTAACTGAGACCTATCTCAGATTTTCTTTTTTTTTTTTTTTTGAGACGGAGTCTCACTCTGTCGCCCAGGCTGGAGTGCAGTGGCGCAATCTCGGCTCACTGCAAGCCTCAGCCTCTCCGAGTAGCTGGGACTACAGGCGCCCGCCACCACGCCTGGCTAATTTTTTTGTATTTTTAGTAGAGACGAGGTTTCACCGTGGTCTCGATCTCCTGACCTCGTGATCCACCCGCCTCGGCCTCCCAAAGTGCTGGGATTACAAGCGTGAGCCACCGTGCCCGGCCTCTATCTCAGATTTTCGGGGTTCACAAGTTCTAACAGGATGAGAGTTTTGCAGAGGGAACTTTCCAAAGGTCCCTGAAACTCGCTCAGTGGTACCAGGACTCAGTAGTTCATCTCTTTCTCTAGTTTCTCCCCACTTCCACACTACTGAAGCCAGAACTCATTTTTGTATAATAGTGCTTAATTACGCTGGACACAGTGGCTTACGCCTGTAATCCCAGCTACTCGGGAGGCTGAGGCAGGAGAATCGCTTGAACTCTGGAGGCAGAGGTTGCAGTGAGCCGAGATCGCGCCATTACACTCCAGCCTGGGCAACAAGAGTGCCCTTGAACTTCATCTCAAAAATAATAATAATAATAATGCTTAATCGATTTTGTTCAGGTTTCTTTTTTAGACAAAAAACAACTATATTATAGAATTTTCTCGGCGGGGGGGGAAACACACTCAATTACAGTCGCTAAACCAGAAACCACAATTGCTTTTGCTTCTTTTCCTACATTTTGTTCACAAGAAGAGGTTTTTGTTTTTGTTTTGTTTTGCTTTGAGATAGTGTCTCACACTGTCGCCCAAGCTGAAGTGCAGTGGTGCGGTGTGGGCTCACTGCAAGCTCTGCTTCCTGGGTTCAAGTGATTCTCTCACCTCAGCCTCCCGAATAGCTGGGATTACAGGTGCCTGCTACCACGCCCAATTAATTTTTGTATTTTTAGTAGAGATGGGGTTTTGCCATGTTGGCCAGGCTGGTCTCGAACTCCTGACCTCAAGTGATCGGTCTGCTTCAGCCTACCAAAGTGCTGGGATTACAGGCATGAGCCACTGTGCCTGGCCTCAATATGTAAGTCTTTCTTAATCAGATCAGTGATTAAATGGAGAAAAGAAAAGAAAACAAAACAAAATAATGGATAATGGTGGAAATGAATGTAATGTCACAGATTTTTTGTTTTTTATTTTTTGTTCTGAGATGCAGTCTAGCTCTGTTGCCCAGGCTGGAGTGCAGTGGCACAATCTTGGCTCACTACAACCTCCGCCTCCCAGGTTCAAGTGATTCCCCTGCCTCAGCCTCCCGAGTAGCTGGGATTACAGGCGTCTGCCACCACGCCCAGCTAATTTTTGTATTTTTAGTAGAGACGGGGTTTCACTGTGTTGATCAGGCTGGTCTCAAACTCCTGACCTTGTAATCCGCCCACCTCTGCCTCCCAAAATGCTGGGATTACAAACGTAAGCCACCGTGCCCGGCCTGTCATAGATTTTTTGTCTTGGGCCACGGGACTGAGGATAAGAGGGAGAAGAAAAAGTTCAAGAAGCTATTCATTTTCATCTGAAAATTCTTATGCACTTCTTTGTAACCATGTGCATATATTACTTCTTTCTTTTTTGTTGTTTTATTTTGGATTTGTGGTCTGAGTGCTTGCTTTTGAGTCAGTGGGCTTGACAGTTCTTCAAACTGAAAACTAATCTAAGAGTCCCAGATCTGGTTCTGGTATAACACACACTAGAATTTTGCTATTTCATTGTTTTCTCTTAGGCACCGTTTTCAACTGTTGCTGTTCATTCATCCATTCAACACATATTTGTTAAGGGGCTTTTATGTGCCAGGCACTATGCTAAGGTCCTGAAGATGTCCTTCAAACAGCCAGCCAAAATTTGGAATATGTTTTGTGCCAGCTACATAGAGTGTGTTTTTGTTAAAGACTTCTATTATTGTGGGCCTTTGTTCTTGTTGCTAGTCAATCTTGAGATGATCTAATGGAATGTAGCTTTCTTTGCAACAGAGCTGGACCCAGAACATTCCATTCTAGACTCCAGGGTCCTGCACATGTGAAACAGAGATAGGACTGATTTGGGTCACTGTGATAAGTAATTCTCTTCCATTAATGCTGCTTTTCTGGAGCTATGCCCTAAGATAATGTTATACCAAAGGGTCCTGTGGACACTTTGCTGCAGAAATTATTTGATTCAAATCAATTCAATTTAAAATCATGTATTGAGTGCCTACTACTTATAAGCATGGGGTAGGAATGGGAGATGAGCCAAAGATGAAAATAACCCAGATCCTGAAGCTCATCATTTTTTGAGTCTTTTTTTTTTTTTTTTTTTTTGAGACGGAGTCTCGCTCTGTCACCCACACTGGAGTGCAGTGGCGCGATCTCGGCTCACTGCAAGCTCCGCCCTCTGGGTTTACGCCATTCTCCTGCCTCAGCCTCCCGAGTAGATGGGATTACAGGCGCCTGCCACCACGCCCGGCTAATTTTTTGTATTTTTAGTAGAGACGGGGTTTCACTGTGTTAGCCAGGATGGTCTCGATCTCCTGACCTCGTAATCCGCCCGCCTCGGCCTCCCAAAGTGCTGGGATTACAGGCGTGAGCCACTGCGCCCGGCCTCATTTTTTGAGTCTTAAATCTTCCTAAAGACTGATCCAGATACTTCTCTTTTTAAAATCTTTTTTTTTTTTTTTTTTTTTTTTTTTTGAGACGGAGTCTCGCTGTCGCCCAGGCTGGAGTGCAGTGGCGCCATCTCGGCTCACTGCCGGCTCCGCGCCACGGGTTCACGCCATTCTCCTGCCTCAGCCTCCCGAGTAGCTGGGACTACAGGCGCCCGCCACCTCGCCCAGCTAATTTTTTGTATTTTTAGTAGAGACGGGGTTTCACCGTGTTAGCCAGGATGGTCTCGATCTCCTGACCTCGTGATCCGCCTGCCTCGGCCTCCCAAAGTGCTGGGATTACAGGCGTGAGCCACCGCGCCCGGCCTCTTTTTAAAATCTTTAATGGGTCTCATTGGCTTTCAGATTTTTTTCATTTCAAAAAAAACCCGCTGCATTTTTAACTGAGTACCAGACACTGTGCTAGGGGTTGGTTATACCATTTCAGAAAATTACATTATTGATGGCAATGGTGTTGGTGGTAGTTGAGTCACCTGCACAACATGCATGTATCAATCAGAATTTGCAGCTGTAACATGCATGATTTTGCTATGTATAGTTGCTAGCAACTGACTACTGCTTTATTTATTTATTTATTTATTTATTTATTTATTTATTTATTGAGACAGAGTCTCGCTCTAGCCCAGGCTGGAGTGCAGTGGCACAATCTTGGCCCACTGCAACCTCTGCCTCCTGGGCTCAAGCCATCCTCCCATCTCAGCTTCCTGAGTTGCTGGGACTACAGCTGCATGCCACCACACCTGGCGAATTTTTGTATTTTTTGCAGAGATAGTGTTTCGCCATGTTGCCCAGGCTGGTCTTGAACTCCTGAGCTCAAGTGATCTGCTTTCCTTGGCCTTCCAAAGTGCTGGGATTACAGGCATGAGCCACCATGCAATTATATATTGAAATATGTTATTATAAATAACCTTTTTATTTCTTCTTTATATTACAGTTAGCACACAATATTGATTTTCTTGACTATATGTGTGTAGTTAGTTTGACTGCATTATCTGTGGATATCATTTAATAATAGTACAGAGGAGATTACAAAAAGAACTACTAGCCTACTCAAATAAATCTGAATGACTGATCCTGGCAATTATTGCCATCAGTGTCAAACCCCAGGCTTATTCTTATTTGGTATACCTAAGATCAGGCCAAGTTGCTTTACTTCGTATTCCTAGTATTGGAGCACTGGAGCAAGCATCCTCCACTCCCACAGCCCCATCTCAGGTCATCTTGTTCTATAACTATAGGACTCTGTCACCTTTGACACATCTGATTGACCTAAGGGAGTCTATTCATTGTCTGTCCAATTGCCCAAGAGAGTTGTTCCGGACAGGCCCAGTGGCTCACACCTGTAATCCCAGTACTTTGGGAGGCCAGAGCAGGCGGATCACCTGAGGTCAGAAGTTCAAGACCAGCCTGGCCAACCTGATGAAACCCTGTCTCTACTAAAAATACAAAAAATTTAGCTGGGCGGGGTGGTGGGTGCCTGTAATCCCAGCCACTCAGGAGGCTAAAGCAGGCAGGAGAATCACTTGAACCTGGGAAGCGGAGGTTGCAGTGAGCCAAGATAGTGCCATTGCACTCCAGCCTGGGCGACAGAGCGAGACTCCATCTCTAAATAAATAAATAAATGGAAAAAGAAAAAAAGAAGTCCAAAGAGACCAAGATGGAAGTTATACCTTTAAATTCAAGCTTTCTGTTTCCCAAGTGAGTACAGCAAATCCTACTTTTACCATTTGTTCCCAGACTCATATATTTTAACCATTTTGAATACATACCAGCATTAGTTCAGCACATAAATATATCATAGAGGACAGTACCCTAAACCCACAGGGGATGATCTCCAAGCTGGTGGCTAGGGTGAGCTTTTAATAGGCCACTCCAATTCTGTTAGCAATAGCTTTAGATTATGGAGAATGTGAAAAGACCAGTGGATTTTATGGCCATGCTCTCTGTTGTACTTTTTTGCCATAAAAAGAGTCCGTGTTCTGAGCAACGTTGTATGGGATCCTATGATGATTTTTTTTTTTTTTTTTAAACAGACTATCTCTGTCACCTAGGCTAGAGTGCAGTGGTAAAAACAGGGCTCACTGCAGCCTCAACCTCCTGGGCTCAAGCAATCCTCCTGAGTAACTAGGACTGCTCATGCCACCACACTCAGCTAATTTTATTTTATTTATTTATTTATTTATTAAAAAAAAAAATTTTTTTTTGAGACGGAGTCTCATTCTGTTGCCCTGGCTGGAGTTCAGTGGCATGATCTTGGCTCACTGCAACCTCCACCTCCCGGGTTCAAGCAATTCTTCTGCCTCAGCCTCCTGAGTAGCTGGGACAACAGGCACATGCCACCACGTCTGGCTAATTTTTTATATTTTTAGTAGAGACAAGGTTTCACCGTGTTAGCCAGGATGGTCTCAATCTCCTGACCTCATGATCTGCCCGCCTCGGCCTCCCAAAGTGCTGGGATTACAGGCGTGAGCCACCGCGCCCCACCTATTTATTAATTTTAAAACGAAGTTTCGCATTTGTTGCCCAGGCTGGAGTGCAGTGGCACAATTTCGACTCACTGCAACCTCTGCCTCCTGGGCTCAAGTGATTCTCCAGCCTCAGCCTCCGGAGTATCTGGGATTACAGGCACTTGCCACCATGCCCAGCTAATTTTTGTATCTTTAGTAGAGATGGGGTTTCGCCATGTTGGGCAGGCTAATCTCGAACTTTTGACCTCAGGTGATCCATCCACCTCGGCCTCCCAAAGTCCTGGGATTACAGGTGTGAGCCACCATGCCCGGCCAACTCAGCTAATTTTTTTTTTTTGAGACAGAGTCTTGCTCTGTCACCCAGGCTGGAGTACAGTGGCGCGATCTTGGCTCACTGCAACCTCTGCCTCCTGGGTTCAAGCGATTCTCCTGCCTCAGCCTCCCGAGTACTTGGGACTACAGGCGCTTGCCACCATGCCCGGCTGATTTTTTTTTTTTTTTTGTATTTTTAGTAGAGATGGGGTTTCACCATGTTGGCTAGGCTGGTCTTCATCTCCTGACCTCAAGTGATCCTCCCACCTTGGCCTCCCAAAGTGCTAGGATTACAGGCGTGAGCCACTGCGCCTGGCCTAATTTCGCTAATTTTTAACATTTTTGTAGAGATGGAGTCTCACTACTTTGCTCAGGCTGGTAGATAAGAATTCTGTAAGCACCAAGGTAGTTGTGCTGGTAGAGACACTGTGGGTAGAAATGACTGTTTCTGGAACAGTTGTCAGTACTAGTTAGAATGAATTGCTGCCATCCTGGCTAACATGGTGAAACCCCGTCTCTACCAAATATACAGAAAATTAGCCGGGCGAGGTGGTGGGCGCCTGTAGTACCAGCTACTCGGGAGGCTGAGGCAGGAGAATGGCTTGAACCCAGGAGGCAGAGCTTGCAGTGAGCCGAGATTGCGCCACTGCACTCCAGCCTGGGTGACAGAGCGAGACTCTGACTCAAAAAAAAGAGAACGAATTGCTGCCTACTCCAGGAAGGAAGATATCTGATACAATCAATCTTCCACCACTGGTTGGCTAGTCCCCTCCAGAGGTAGAGTAATAATGAGAATTCAGCATCAATATCTTCTGTTGGCAGTTTGGCCATTAATCAGTGGCAACAACCAGATCAGCCTTTGGTTAGAAGGAACCTATAATATTGGGCCCATGCTATCATGGCCTCTCCATTAAGAGACCCATTGTTTAAGCACTGAGATGGCCAAGGAGAGAGTCTGGCTGACATTCACAGAAGAAGTTAACCTGTCCATCTGGATTCTGAGTGCCTTTGGTTGACATTATTACGAGACACAAAAGTCTACACATTTTATGCCTATTTCACCAAAATAATTGTTTTTTATTTAATTTAATCTTTTTTTTTTTTTTGAGATGGAGTCTTGCTCTGTCACCCAGGCTGGAGTGCAATGGTATGATCTTGGCTCCACCTCCTGGGAATTTAATTTAATCTTTTTTTTTTTTTAATTTTAACTTTTTTTAGAGATGGAGTTTTGCTATTCTGCCGAAGCTGGTCTTGAACTACTGGCCTCAAGTTATTTTCCTGCCTTGGCCTCCCAAAATGCTGGGATAACAGGCATGAGCTACCACACTCAACCTGTGCCTATTTCTTTTAATCTATCCATTTACTCTATTTCTTTCTTACCCAGGCCTCTCATCCCCATCTTCTAATCTTTTCTTTCCAGGATCCTGATTTTTTTTTTTTTTAAGACGGAGCCTCGCTCTGTTGCCCAGCCTGGATTGCAGTGGCATGATCTTGGCTCACCACAACCTCCACCTCCCGGGTTCAAGCGATTCCCCTGCCTCAGCCTCCCAAGTAGCTGGGACTACAGGCGCCTGCCATCAGGCCTGGCTAATTTTTGTATTTTTAGTAGAGACGGGGTTTCACTGTGTTGGCTAGGTTGGTCTCGAACTCCTGACCTAGTGATCTGCCCGCCTCGGACTCCCAAAGTGCTGGGATTACAGGCGTGAACCACTGCGAGTAGCCAATTTTTTGTTTGCTTGTTTTTGTTTTGAGACAGAGTCTCACTCTGTTACCCAGCCTGGAGTGCAGTGGGGTGATCTCGGCTCACTGCAACCTCTGTCTCTCGGGTTCAAGCGATTCTACCGCCTCACACCTCCTGAGTAGCTGGGACTACAGGCGTGAGCCACCACGCCTGGCTAGTTTTTGTATTTTTTTAGTAGAGATCGGTTTCACCAAGTTGGCCAGGCTGGTCTTGCCCTCCTGACCTCAAGTGATCCACCGCGCCTGGCCCCAGGGCCCTGATTAACCAGACAAAACATTCAATACTGGAAGCGAAATCTCAGCCCATTTATTCCTCCATACAGAGTGAATGAGCAAATAAATATACTATTCTCAACTCTACTCACTGGGAGAATTTCCCTTCATTGCTGTCTTTTAGGGGCACCCGTGAGTAGAGCTGTGGTGCAGCACGGTCCTTTTTAGAACCAACGTATTATCTGACCCTCTGTGAACCACATCTAAGTTTCCTGCACCCATTATAGGCACCCGGCCTTGGTCCTTACTTTCTACAGAGCAGTAGCCACATACTAATTGCTAGAAGCTGTGTTGATATGTTTCTTGTGTTCAAGCTTTAAAGGAGCCATCCCCAGCAGGCTATTAGGACCAGCTCCAGGTATGTTCTTGCCAAAAGATTGAATCTGAGTCATGAGCAAGTGCTGGTATGTCAGTAATTGTCATCTATTTAGCCTTATGTTCCACTCCCCTGCTCTAACAACCTGCAGATGCCCTCCTTTGGTTTCTGTCTGGACATATTATTCCGGATTCTGTAATTCTTTTGGTGTATAACCTATTTTCTCTTGGAGCAGGAAAGCTACTTCCCTCCCTGGGCTATGCTGAGACCTTACTTGGTTTATCAGTATGAGCCTGGAGGCAGTGAAGGATGGCAGAGATAGATCTTAAAGATGAGAGTCATTTGTGAGGCATCTGCCTCAGGTTAGGTCTTCTTGCAAGGTGTCCAAGCCAGCTGAAGTGTCTGTCTTCCAGCTAAAGAAGAGACTGCTTCTGATGGCCTGGGGAATTAGGAGAATCCAGGATTCAAATTTCTCATGTTTATCCACCCAAATATCTTTATCCTAGGTATTAGTGTCCCATTTTCTATCAGGGCCTGACTTTGACTTAAGAGTTTTGTTGAGGTTTTGAAGCAATGCTGCCTTTACTGTTAGAACCTAGGCCTGATTTTTAATGCAGTCTACCCTATTGTTACAAATATCGAGGGTCTTCTGAAATGCTGTCATAGAGGCACAGCTTAGCTTGTCAGCTGGTTTACTGTAGCTTATCCTTTTTTCCTTTTTTGGAACATTCCAATGCTTCCAATATGAATATACAAATGAAAGAGGTCCACTGAGCACTGGTGGAAAGAGGTCTGCTGAGGCCCTTCTTCCTAAGGGTCTGCTTTTCTTTTCTTTTCTTTTTTTTTTTTTTGAGACAGAGTCTTACTCTGTTGCCCAAGCTGGAGTGCAGTGGTACGATCTCTGCTCACTGCAACCTCCACCTTCCGGGTTCAGGCGATTCTCCTGCCTTAGCCTTGCGAGTAGCTAGGATTACAGGCATGCACTGCCACACCTGGCTGATTTTTGTATTTTTAGTAGAGACAGGGTTTCATCATGTTGGTCAGGCTGGTCTCAAACACCTGACCTCAAATGATCCACCTGCCTTGGTCTCCCAAAGTGCTGGGATAACAGGCATGAGCCACCGCACCTGGTCCTATAGGGTTTGCTTTTTTTTTTTTTTTCACTGTGTTGCCCAAGATGGGGCGCAGTGGCACGATCTTGGCTCACTGCAACCTCCACCTCCCAGGTTCAAGCAATTCTCCTGCCTCAGCCTCCCAGGTAGCTGGGATTACAGAAGTGCGCCATAACGCCCCACTAATTTTTGCATTTTTAGTAGAGACAGGGTTTTGCCATGTTGCCCAGGGTGGTCTTGAACTCCTGACCTCAGATGATCTACCTGCCTCAGCTTCCCAAAGTGCTGGGATTACAGGCGTGAGCCACAGTGCCCCGCCAAGATGATTATTTGTATCAAGTATTTGAACTGCCCACTAAGACAAGAATCAACATTTTTCAGAGGAAGATAACAAAATCCAGAATCCTACAATGTATTATTCGCAATGTCCAGTATTACATTTCTTTTTTTTTTTTTTTTGAGACTGAGTTTCGCTCTTGTTGCCCAGGCTGGAGTGCAATGGCGGGATCTTGGCTCACTGCCACCTCTGCCTCCCAGGTTCAAGTGATTCTCCTGCCTCAGCCTCCCAGGTAGGTGGGATGACAGGCATGCTCCACCACACCTGGCTAATTTTGTGTTTTTAGTAGAGACGGGGTTTCTCCATGTTGGTCAGGCTGGTCTCAAACTCCCAACCTCAGGTGATCTGCATGCCTCAGCTTCCCAAAGTGCTGGGATTACAGGCGTGAGCCACTGCGTCCGGCCCAGTATTACATTTCAATTTCCTAGACATACAAAGAATGAGGAAAATAAAATCCATAGTCAAGGTGGGGTAAAAAGCAGTCTATACAAATTAAGCCCAAGATGGCCCAGATGTGAAACTTACCAGAAAAAGAGATTAGGCCGGGAGCAGTGGCTCATGCCTGTAATCCTAGCACTTTGGGAGGCCGAGGTGTGTGGATCACCTGAGGTCAAGAATTAGGAGAATTAGGAGTTCAAGACCAGCCTGGCCAACATTGTGAAACCCTGTCTCTACTAAAAATGCAAAATTAGCCAGGTGTGATGGCAGACACCTGTAGTCCCAGCTACTCAGGAGGCTGAGGCAGGAGAATCGCTTGAACTTAGGAGGCAGAGGTTGCAGTGAGCCAAGACGGTGCCATTGCACTCCAGCTTGGGTGACAGAGCAAGACTGTCTCACACACACATACAAAAAAAAGCCAGGCACGGTGCTTCATATCTGTAATTACAGCAATTTGGGAGGCCCAGGAGGGCGGATCATGAGGTCAGGAGTTCGAGACCAGCCTGACCAACATGGTGAAACCCTGTCTCTACTAAAGGTACAAAAAAAAAAAAAAAAAAAAAATGGGCATGGTGGTGCGTGCGTGTATTCCCAGCTACTCGGAAGGCTGAGGGGAGAATTGCTTGAACCCCCGAGGCAGAGGTTGCGGTGCTCTGAGATCACACCATTGCACTCCAGTCTGGGCAACAGGACGAGACTCTGTCTCAAAAAAAAAAAAAAAAAAAAAATAGAAAAAGAATTTAAAGGAGCTATCATAAATAAGTTCAAAAATTAAAGGAAAATATATTTATGGATAGAAAGAAAACTATAATCTTAACGAGTTAACAAAAATAGAAACCATAAAAAAGAACCAAATGGAAGTTCTAGAACTGAAAATTACAATCGCTGGAATAAAAAATTCACTGGATGGGATTTACAGCAGATTGGCTTAATAGGCCAATAGAAAGTTTTCATTCTGGGCCGGGCGCCGTGGCTCACGCCTGTAATCCCAGCACTTTGGGAGGCCGAGGTGGGCGGATCACGAGGTCAGGAGATCGAGACCATCCTGGCTAACACAGTGAAACCCCGTCTCTACTAAAAATACAAAAAATTAGCCGGGCGTGGTGGCGGGTGCCTGTGGTCCCAGCTACTCAGGAGGCCGAGGCAGGAGAATGGCGTGAACCCAGGAGGTGGAGCTTGCAGTGAGCGGAGATCACGCCACTGCACTCCAGCCTGGGCAAGAAAGCAAGACTCTGCCTCAAAAAAAAAAAAAAAGAAAGTTTTCATTCTGAAGAACAGAATGTTGAGAAATTATAGAAAAATGAACAGACACCCCTTAGATTTATACAAATTTAAAAACAAGAAAAGTGGCCTCAGCGACTTTGAGAGCAATATCAAATGACCTAATATATATGTAACTGGAGTCCCAGAAAGAAAAGAGGGTGCAATTGGATCAGAAAAAAACTATTTGAAGAAATAAATAGAGCAGCCGGGCTCAGTGGCTCACGCTTGTAACCCCAGCACTTTGGGAGGCTGAGGCAGGTGAATCACCTGAGGTCAAGAGTTCGAGACCAGCCTGGACAAAATGATGAAACCCCATCTCTACCAAAAATACAAAAATTAGCTAGGTGTGGTGGCAGTTGCTTGTAATCCCAGCTATTCAGGAGGTTGAGGCAGGAGAATCGCTTGAACCCAGGAGGCAGAGGTTGCAGTGAACCGAGATCACGCCATTGCACTCCAGCCTGGGCCACAGAGTGAGACTCCATCCATCTCCAAAAAAAAAAAAAAGTCAAAAGTTCTCTATATTTGGCCGGGCGCGGTGGCTCACGCTTGTAATCCCAGCACTTTGGGAGGCCGAGGCGGGTGGATCACGAGGTCAGGAGATCAAGACCACGGTGAAACCCCGTCTCTACTAAAAAATACAAAAAATTAGCCGGGCGTGGTGGCGGGCACCTGTAGTCCCAGCTACTCGGAGAGGCTGAGGCAGGAGAATGGCGTGAACCCGGGAGGCGGAGCTTGCAGTGAGCCGAGATTGCGCCACTGCACTCCAGCCTGGGCGACAGAGCGAGACTCCGTCTCAAAAAAAAAAAAAAAAAAGTTCTCTATATTTGATAAAAACAGATGACATTACAAGGACACAGGAGCCAGCTTGCAGAGCCTCTGACAGGCCAAATCTGAGGAAATCAAGGCAACAAAATATATTCTGATAAAAGAATAGCTGTAAGAAGTTCAACAAATTTCATAAATGGTAAAAAATATAAAAAGGCAAAAATAAAGACAACCATACCTGGCCACGGTAGTCCAACAGTTGAAAACCAAAGATAAAGAAAATAAATCTTTTTTTTTTTTTTTTTGAAACGGAGTCTTGCTTTGTCGCCCAGGCTGGAGTGCAGTGGCACAATCTTGGCTCACTGCAAGCTCCGCCTCCCGGGTTCATGCCATTCTCCTGCCTCAGCCTCCCGAGTAGCTGGGACTACAGGCGCCCACCACCACGCCCGGCTAATTTTTTCGTATTTTTAGTAGAGACAGGGTTTCACTGTGTTAGCCAGGATGGTCTCAATCTCCTGACCTCATGATCTGCCCACCTTGGCCTCCCAAAGTGCTGGGATTACAGGCGTGAGCCACGGTGTCTGGCCAAAGAAAATAAATCGGCCGGGCGCGGTGGCTCACGCTTGTAATCCCAGCACTTTGGGAGGCCGAGGCGGGCGGATCACGAGGTCAGGAGATCAAGACCACGGTGAAACCCGTCTCTACTAAAACTACAAAAAATTAGCCAGGCATGGTGGCAGGCGCCTGTAGTCCCAGCTACTCGGAGAGGCTGAGACGGGAGAATGGCGTGAACCCGGGAGGCGGAGCTTGCAGTGAGCCGAGACTGCGCCACTGCACTCCAGCCTGGGCGACAGAGCGAGACTCCGTCTCAAAAAAAAAAAAAAAAAAAAAAGAAAATAAATCTTGAAAGCTGGCTGGGTGCAGTGGCTCATGCCTGTAATCTCAGGACTTTGGGAGGCCAAGGCGGGCGGACCACCTGAGGTCAGGAGTTCAAGACCAGCCTGACCAACATAGTGAAACTCCGTCTCTACTAAAAATACAAAAAATTAGCCAGGCATGGTGGCGTGTGCCTGTAGTTCCAGCTACTTGGCAGGATGAGGCATGAGAATTGCTTGAACCCGGAGGCAGAAGTTGCAGTGAGCCGAGATCGTGCCACTGCACTCCAGCCTGGGTGACGGAGTGAGACTCTGTCTCCCCCAGTAAATAAATATATAAACACGTTTTGCTTTGAATCTTTGTTTTTTGTGTTTTTTTTTTTTGAGACAGAGTCTCACTTTGTAGAAACAAGGTCTCATTTTGTTACCCAGGCTGGTCTTGAACTCCTGGCTCCAGTGATCCTCTCACTTCAGCCTCCCAAATCTGCTGAGATTAAAGGTGTGAGCCACTGTACCAGCCCTCCATGATGTGAATATACTACTTTTGTCTTTTCTATTGACCTAGTGATAGGTATGTGGGTTGCTGCCTACTTCTCCCTGCAACACCACCACCAAAAAGTGATGAAGAATATACTCTGAAATATAAACCTAGAACTGGGAACACAGCTGATACATTTGGATATTTGTCCCCTCCAAATCTCATGTTGAAATGTAATCCCCAGTGTTGGAGGTTGGACTTGGTGGGAGGTGTTTTCCTTCATGGGGACTGATCCCTCATGAATGACTTTATGCCATTCTCACTGTAATGACTGACGTCTTGCCGTATTAGTTCACAGGAGATCTGCTTGTTTAAAAAAGCCTGGAACTTCCTCTCCTCTCTTTTTTTCCCTATCTCACCATGTGATATGCCAGCTCCCCCTTCGCCTTCCATCATGATTGTAAGTTTCCTGAGGCCTCACCAGGAGCAGATGCTGGCACTATGCTTCTTGTTCAGCCTGCAGAACTATGAGCCAAGGTCTTGCTAAGTTGCCCAGGCTGGGTTTGAATTCTTTTTTTTTTTTGAGACGGAGTCTCGCTCTGTCGCCCAGGCTGGAGTGCAGTGGCGCGATCTCGGCTCACTGCAAGCTCCGCCTCCTGGGTTGATCACAGCTACTGGGAACAATGCTCTGCAGAAAGTCTCTTTTCTTCACTTTAACTCTTCTTCCTTGCCCTCTTACCTTCCTTCTCCCTAGCCCTTTCCTGACAACCAACAACAATTTACATTACTGAACTTTATACTTGCAAAAGATTTTCAAACTTTATTTGATCTTCAGAATAACTTTCGTAGCCTGTGATAGGACTATTTACTCATTTTACAGAATGGAAAATAAAATTAGGGACAGTGAGATGAAATGTTTTACTTGAGGCAACACAGTGTGTACATGCCTCAGAACAGAATCAATGTCTGTCCTTTTCCCCCCGTGTTTTGAATTGTTTGGAGTACAAATATTGCCAAGGCGTAAAAATGAATAAGAGGACTAGTTTATTTAAAAATATTAATAGTGGAGATTGCGCCACTGCACTCCAGCCTGGGCGACAGAGCGAGACTCTGTCTCAAAAAAAAAAAAAAAAAAAAGAGTTCTTACAGCTCTCACAGGACTAGGACACTAGACTAGAGAAAGCTCATCGATTACTTGGGGGGCATCAGTAGAAACCCCCAAAAGGCCACACATTAATTGTACAGTAAAATAGCCCTATAGTAAATACTAACAGATTTTATCTTTTCTTTTATTTATTTTTATTTTTTTATGGTTGTATACCTTTTTTTTTTTTTATTTGAGACGGAGTTTTGTTCTTGTTGCCCAGGCTGGAACGCAATGGTGCGATCTCGGCTCACTGCAACCTCCGCCTCCTGGGTTCAAGCAATTCTCCTGCCTCAGCCTCCCGGGTAGCTGGGATTACAGGAGTGCGTCATCATGCCCAGCTAATTTTGTATTTTTAGTAAAGACAGGGTTTCTCCGTGTTGGTCAGACTGGTCTCGAACTCGTGACCTCAGGTGACCCGCCCTCCTCGGTCTCCCAAAGTGCTGGGATTACAGGCATGAGCCACCGTGCCCGGTCCCTTTTTTTCTGACTTTAAGTTCTAGGATACAGGTGCAGAATGTATTACATAGATATACATGTGCCATGGTGGTTTGCTGCATCTATCAACTCGTCATTAGGTTTTAAGCCCCACATTCATTAGGTATTTGTCCTAATGCTCTCCCTCCCTTTGCCCCCCGACACCCTGCAGACTTGATCTTAAAAACCTTTAATTGGCCGGGCGCGGTGGCTCACGCTTGTAATCCCAGCACTTTGGGAGGCCGAGGCAGGTGGATCATAAGGTCAAGAGATCAAGACCATCCCAGCCAACATGGTGAAACCCCGAATCTACTAAAAATAGAAAAAAAAAAAAATAGCTGGGCATGGTGGCACACACCTGTAGTCCCAGCTACTCAGGAGGCTGAAGCAGGAGAATCGCTTGAACCCAGGAGGTGGAAGTTGTGGTGAGCTAAGATCATGCCACTGCACTCCAGCCTGGCGACAGAGCAAGAGGAAGATTCTGTCCCAAAAAAAAAAAAAAAAAAACTTTAAACAAGATTTGTAAGTATCAGACTGAACTCTATAATTTAATTGCTAACCAGGTCAAATCCCAGCATTTGTTAAAGAAAAACAAGAAAATTCACTCAACAACATGAAATTCATATCAATATCCAGTAAAAAAGATACAAAATGCAGCCGGGCACAGTGGCTCACGCCTGTAATCCCAGCACTTTGGGAGGCTGAGGTGGGCGGATCACCTAAGGTCGGGAGTTCGAGACCAGCCTGACCAACATGGTGAAACCCCGTCTCTACTAAAAATACAAAAATTAGCCAGGCGTGGTGGCGGGCACCTGTAGTCCCAGCTACACGGGAGGCTGAGGTAGGAGAATTGCTTGAACCTGGGAGGCGGAGGTTGCTGAGATCGCGCCATTGCACTCCAGCCTGGGTGATAGAGCAAGACTCCATCTCAAAAAAAAAAAAAAAAAAAAGACACAAAATGCAACACAAGTTACTAATATCAAGAATGATAATATCACTGCAGATAGTGTAGACATCAAAAGAATGATAAATGAATATTATGAACCACTTTATGCCAATAAATCTGAAAATTTAGATGAAATGGACATATTCCTTGATAGACACAGACTCACCAATTTGACTTAAGAAAAAGTGGGCCAGAAGCAGTGGTTCACGCCTGTAATCCTAGCACTTTAGGAGGCCGAGGCGGGTGGATCACCTGAGGTCAGCAGTTAGAGACCAGCCTGGCCAACATGGTGAATCCCCATCTCTACTAAAAATACAAAAATTAGCCGGGTGTGGTGGCAGATGCCTGTAATCCCAGCTACTGCAGAGGCTGAGGCAGGAGAATCGCTTGAATCCGGGAGGCAGAGGTTGCAGGGAGCCGAGATCGTGCCATTGCACTCTAGCCTGGGCAACAAGATCGAAACTCCATTTCAAAAAAAAAAAATAGCAAATTGGCTAGACACCTTGGCTCACACCTGTAATCCCAGAGTTTCGGAAGGCCGAGGTGGGAGGATTGCTTGATGCCAGGAGTTTTGGACCAGCCTTGGCAACATGGTAAAACCCTGTCTTTACAAAAAATTTTTTAAAAAATTAGCTAGGCATGGCGTCATGCACCTATAGTCCTAGCTACTTGGGAGGCTGAGGCAGAAGGAGCACTTGAACCCAGGAGTTTGAGGCTACAGTGGGCTATGATCATACCATTGCACTCCAGCGTGGGTGGCAGAGTGAGACTCTGTTAAAAAAAAAAAAATTGGCAAATTGAATCCAGTAATATGTAAAAATGACAATACACCATGACCAAATGAGGTTTATCCCAGCAAAGCAACATGTAAAAATCTATTACAGTTATGCAACATGTAATGATGGTTTAGTCGAGAATGGGAGAATGGATTGCATGTAGGACAGTGAACATGAGATTCTAATAGCATATTACTGCACATTTTCTATGTTTAGATACATGAATACTACCATTGTGTTACAATTGCTTACAGTATTCAGTACTGTGGAGATTTGTAGCCTTGGCCATGCACGGTGGCTCACGCCTGTAATCCCAGCACTTAGGAGGCTGAGGCAGGCAGATCACTTGATGTCAGGAGTTCAAGACCAGCCTGGCCAACATGGTGAAACCCCCTCTCTACTAAAAATAAAAAAATTAGCCAGGTGCAGTGTCACGTGCTTGTAATCCCAGCTAGCTGCTCAGGAGGCTGAGGCAGGAGAATCACTTGATCCTGGAAGGCAGAGGTTGTGGTGAGCTGAGATTGTGCCACTGCACTCCAGCCTAGGTGACAGAACGAGACTGTCAAAAAAAAAAAAAAAAGGAAAAAGAAAATGGAAAGACATGACACAGAATGAAAGAAAATATCCACAATGATGAAATCTGACAAAATGAATTCATAGAGTTTTCTACAACTCAGTAACAGGAAGGCAGCAATCTAGTTTTTTTTTTTTTTTGAGATGGAGCCTCGCTCTGTCGCCCAGGCTGGACTGCAGTGGCACGATCTCCGCTCACTGCAAGCTCCGCCCCCTGGGTTCATGCCATTCTCCTGCCTCAGCCTCCCAAGTAGCTGGGACTACAGGCGCCTGCCCCCACGCCCGGCTAATTTTTTGTAATTTTTTTTTTTTTTTTTTTTGAGGCGGAGTCTCGCTTTCTTGCCCAGGCTGGAGTGCAGTGGCGTGATCTCCGCTCACTGCAAGCTCCACCTCCTGGGTTCACGCCATTCTCCTGCCTCGGCCTCCTGAGTAGCTGGGACCACAGGCACCCGCCACCACGCCCGGCTAATTTTTTGTATTTTTAGTAGAGACGGGGTTTCACTGTGTTAGCCAGGATGGTCTCGATCTCCTGACCTCGTGATCCGCCCACCTCGGCCTCCCAAAGTGCTGGGATTACAGGAATGAGCCACGGCGCCCGGCCCTGTAATTTTTTTTAGTAGAGAGGGGGTTCCACCATGTTCGCCAGGATGGTCTCGATCTCCTGACCTTGTGATCTGCCCACCTCGGCCTCCCAAAGTGCTAGGATTACAGGCATGAGCCACTGTGCCCAGCCAACAATCTAGTTTTTAAATGGGCAAAAGGTTGAAACAGATACTTTATAAAAGATGATACAAATGGCAAAAAGCACATGAAAACATGCTCAACATCATTAGTCATCAGACAACTACATACTGTGAATAATGAGGTAACACTACATATCCTCTCCACTGGATACACTTAAAAACCCTGAGAATTCCAACTGTTGGTGAAGATGTGGAACAACAGAATGCCCATAAATTGCTGGTGGGAATATAAAATTGTACAACCCATTTGTGAAACAGTTTGACAGTTTCTTACAGATTTACATATACATTTACAATGCAAACCAGCCATTCCACTCCTAGCTATTTACCAGAGAAATGAAAGCATATATTCACACAAAGACTTGTATATAGAAATATACATATCAATTTTATTTACATTAGCTAAAAACTGGCAACCACCCAAATATCCTTCAGCAGATGAATAGATAATTGTATATCAACTGAATGGACTACCATTTACCAACAAGAAGGAGGGAATTCCTGATTCACTCAACATCATGAAAATAATCTCAGAAACATGCTGAGTGAAAAAAAAAAAAGACAGAAAAAGAAAGTACTTACTGGTAGTAAGTACTGAGGCAGTGGCTCACGCTTGTAACACCTATAATTCCAGCACTTTGAGGGGTTGAGATAGGAGGATTGCTTGAGGCCAGAAGGTTGAGACCAGCCTGGGCAAATATGACTCTGTTGCCACAAAAAATTTTTAAAATTATCTGGGCATAGTGGTGTGCACCTGTAGTCCCAGGAACTTGGGAGGCTGAGGCCAGAGCATCTCATGAGTCCAGGAGTTTGAGGCTAGCGTCGGAAACATAAGAAGACTGTCTCTCAAAAAAAAAAAAAAAAAAAGGAAAATGGTCTTCAGTGACTATGTTCAATACAAGATTGACTATATTTCCTATGAATATACTGTTTTATTCACAAACAGTATCAAACTGCTGAATGTGAGGACTCACAGCTACCGGGAACAATGCTCTGCAGAAAGTCTCTGTTTCTTCACTTTAACTCTTCTTCCTTGCCCTCTTACCTTCCTTCTCCCTAGCCCTTTCCTGACAACTAAAAACAATTTACATTACTGAACTTTATACTTGCAAAAGATTTTCAAACTTTATTTGATCTTCAGAATAACTTTCGTAGCCTGTGATAGGACTATTTACTCATTTTACAGAATGGAAAATAAAATTAGGGACAGTGAGATGAAATGTTTTACTTGAGGCAACACAGTGTGTACATGCCTCAGAACAGAATCAACGTCTGTCCTTTTCCCCCCGTGTTTTGAATTGTTTAGAGTACAAATATTGCCAAGGCGTAAAAACGAATAAGAGGACTAGTTTATTCAAAAATATAATGAAAAATCGGCTGGGTACAGTGGCTCACAACCTGTAATCGCTTGAACCTGGGAGGTGGAGGTGGAGGTGAGCCAAGATCACGCCATTGCACTCCAGCCTGAGCAACAAGAGAGAAACTCCATCTCAAAAAAAAAAAAAAAAGAGAGAGAAAAGAAAAGAAAAAGGCATGATCCCTGGCTAGGGCTCCACCCCTATGGACCTACGTGAGGACAGGCATTTCCTGCCCAAATTTTGCATTTCCCAAGACCACCCTGACCTGCCACGCCCCCATCCTGTGCCTGTAGAAATCCCTGAGATGTAGCAGGCGGACACACAAGCGGCTGTACATCAAGAGGAACACATCAGCAGAGGAATACACAGGCAGCTGGACGTCGAGAGGAGCACATCGGTGAAGGAACACACAGGTGGCTGGACATCAAGAGGGTCGCGCTAACAGGCACTGGCATGCCGGTAGGCCACCGACCGGCAGAAGCAGAAGGAGGCAGAGTTTGGCTGGGGCAGTTGGAGGAAAGCCCAGGCCGCTAGCGGCCCGATTCCAGGGGAAAACCTTCCCACTCCATCCTCTTCTGACTTCCCCCATTTGCTGAGAGCTACCTCCACTCAATAAAACCTTGCGCTCATTCTCCAAGCCCAGGTGTGATCCCATTCTTCCGGTACACGGGGATTCAGAAAGCCCTCTGTCCTTGAGACAAGGTAGAGGGTCTAATTGAGCTGGTTAACACAAGCCACCTATGGACAGCAAAACTAAAAGAGCAAAACTAAAAGAGCATCCTATAACACACACCCACTGGGGCTTTAGGAGCTGTAAACATTCACCACTAGACACTGCCGTGGGTTCAGAGCCCCACAGACTTACCGGTCTGTATGTTCCCCGAGAGGTTTGAGCAGCGAGGCACTGAAGAAGGGAGCCACACTGCCATCTCAGACTCTGAGAGGGGGACAAGGGAACTTTTCCTGTGTCAATTATCATCAAGGGTCTTGTCATTGGCATTCACCCACAAAAGCCCCAATGGGGGCCTGTAAAGGGAACACTAATTCTTTCCATTCTCTTATGGTATAACTATTTTTTTTTTTCTTTTTTGAGACAGAGTCTCAATGGGTCTCCCAGCCTGGCGTGCAGTGGTACGATCTCAGGTCACTGCAGCCTCCGCCTAGCAGGTTCAAGAGATTCTCCCACCTCAGCCTCCCAAGTGCTGGGATTACAGGCATGCACCACCACGCTGGGCTAATTTTTAAATTTTTACTAGAAACAGAGTTTCACCATGTTGGCCAGGCTGGTCTTGAACTCCTGACCTCAGGTGATCTACCTGCCTTGGCCTCGCAAAGTGCTGGGATTAAAGGTGTGAGCCACCGAGTCAGGCCCAGCTCTTCTTCTTCTTCTTCTTCTTATTTTTTTGTTTTTTGAGATGGATCTCACTCTGTTGCCAGGCTGGAGTGCAGTGGTATTATCTCGGCTCACTGCAACCAACCTCCACCTCCTGGGTTCAAGCAATTCTTCTGCTTCAGCCTACCGAGTAGCTGGGACTACAGGTGCACGCCACCATGTCTAGCTGAGTTTTGTATTTTTAGTAGAGATGGGGTCGCATCATGTTGGCCAGGGTGGTCTCGATCTCTCCGACCTCGTGATCTGCCAGACTCGGCCTGCCAAAGTGCTGAAATTACAGGCATGAGGAGCCACTGTGCCCGGCCGCATCTCTTCTTAATTTTTGTCTAATTTCATTCTACCTCAAAATAACTCTGAGACTATGGTTTATGCTTTTCTGAATTCTCAACCTTCACCTTGCCTAACGAGGCTTAGATACCTATGTTGGCTGCTGTGCTGGGGATTGGGATTATGGGACACCATAAGGTTATGTAATCGTGTTTAGAGTGGCTTAACAAACCACTTTTTTCATTAGTCCTCTCATACTTATTTATTGAGCACTCATTCATTTCTGTGTCTACCCCAATAAGATGGATGTGGTCTCTGCCCTAGAGGAGTTCACACTGAAATTTCCAGTCACATAGGTCACATTCTCTGTGTCACTAGCTTGACAAAATAAAACTAAAATCTACAAATAGGATGAGTGTGCTAATCACTCTACCAACTAGCTCCTGAATGGTCCTTGGGGCCAAGCTACTTCTGTGGATACAATGCTGGCTCCCCAGACAGGATCTTGTACCCATTGTGCTCTGTTCTCTATGAAGGATGAGACACAGGCCCCATGCCAGCTGTAGATCTGCAAGCCTCATTGGCTCCCTGTTAAGCACTACAGCTTAAAACCATATTTTTCACCACCACTTCTTTTCCCTTTCAGTTTTAGGGAGAGGAAATTAACATTTTTGGACTATCTTCTATGTGCCAGGTTCTTTCATATACAGTGTACTCTGCTAAAATCGTCACAATTCCATGATAAACAAGTCAATTCTGGAATCTAAAATAAGCATATAATATTAGAAAGAGGACTAGCTTTTGAATCATGAAGAATGAAGCTTCAATTCTGGCTCAGCCACCTATAAGTCATTACTAGTTTATTAATTCCTTTCTTCATTTATTCACTAAAGAATTTTTAAACTCCTCTTATACATTCTAACTCTGTGGTAGGAGGTGAGGATACAAAGGTGAATAGAACATAAGACTGTTTTCAAGGCCCTCACTTTGGGCAGTGGAGCAGGGAGAGGAAAATTCTTTTTATTTCTGAGACGGAGTTTCACTCTTGTTGCCCAGGCTGGAGTGCAATGGCACGATCTCAGCTCACTGCAACCTCTGCCTTCCTGGTTCAAACAATTCAGGGAGTGGAAAATTCTTAAACAGATTGTATTTGTAACACTATTACACTTTTTACAGGTTATTATTGTGAAAACTTTCTGACTCTTCACAATTTAAGTAGCCTGAGCCTTGGGTTCTTCATTTGTAAATTTTTTTTTGAGACGGAGTCTTACTCTGTTGCTCAGGCTGGAGTGCACTGGCGCAATCTCAGCTCACTGAAACCTCTGCCTCCCTGGTCCAGGTGATTCTCCTGCCTCAGCCTCCTGAGCCTCCTGAGTATCTGGGATTACCGGTGAGCACCACCATGCCTGGCTAATTTTTTTTTTTTTTTTGAGACAGAGTCTTGCTCAGTGGCCCAGGCTGGAGTGCGGTGGCGCGATCTTGGCTCACTGCAAGCTCCGCCTCCCGGGTTATGCCTCAGCCTCCCGAGTAGCTGGGACTACAGGCGCCTGCCACAACGCCCGGCTAATTTTTTTGTATTTTAGTAGAGACGGGGTTTCACCGTGTTAGCCAGGATGATCTCTATCTCCTGAGCTCGTAATCTGCCTGCCTTGGCCTCCCAAAGTGCTGAGATTACAGGCGTGAGCCACTGGGCCGGGCAATTTTTGTATTTTTAGTAGAGGTGGGGTTTTGCCATGTTGGCCAGGCTGGTCTTGAACTCTTGACGTCAGGTGATCCCACCCACCTCAGCCTCTCAAATTGCTGTGGTTACCGTTGTGAGCCACCACGCCCGGCCTAAGTTAGGAATAATTCTGTCTTACTTCCAGGCACAGTGGCTGGCATATACAAGGTAGTAACATTGCAAAACCCACCACTCCAGGGAAAGGCTTTCGTGCGCCTTTCCTTCTCCTTTTTTTTGTAAACTAAAAACAATAAGTGACCATTTAACACATTGTATTTGAAAGCTTATAATTAATTTTAAGTATATCCGCTTATATAACTGTTACAATAATAACAGATATGAAAGGAAATTACTCCAAATCTCACCATCCTATTAATAGAAAATAAATTATTTTCATTTGCCAACCTTGCTTTTCAGTCTTTGTCCATGTTACAAAGCTGTATCCTTACATAAATATTTTTTGTTATACTTTTTAATGGCTGCGAAATATTTAATTTACTGGATTCTTGCTATTTGCTTAACCAGTCCTATATTGTTCAACATTTCTCTTCAGAGGCAGAGTGATTTAGTGGCAACAATGGAAAGTTTGAAAACAAAGATCTTAGGTTTGAAATCTTAGTTGAACCTCTTACTACGTGACCTTGGGTAAGTTATTTAACCTTTCTGAAACAAACTTTTTCTTGGCTGTTATAAAAGAGGACTTTTTCTTTCTTTCTTTCTCCCCCACCTCCCTCTTTTTTTAGAGATGGGGTCTCACTATGTAGCCCAGGCTGTAATGTAGTTGCTACTCACAGGCATGATCTTAAGAGGCTGCCACCTTGAACTCCTGGTCTCAAGCAATCCTCCTGCCTCAACAGGTGGATTACGCCCAGCTAGGAAGGTGTATTTTATTTTTATTATTTATTTATTTATTTATTTATTTATTTATTTTTTGAGACGGAGTCTCGCTCTGTCGCCCAGGCTGGAGTGCAGTGGCGCAATCTCGGCTCACTGCAAGCTCCGCCTCCCGGGTTCACGCCATTCTCCTGCCTCAGCCTCTCCGAGTAGCTGGGACTACAGGCGCCCGCCACCACGCCCGGCTAATTTTTTGTATTTTTAGTAGAGACGGGGTTTCACCGTGGTCTCGATCCCCTGACCTCGTGATCCGCCCGCCTCGGCCTCCCAAAGTGCTGGGATTACAAGCGTGAGCCACCGCGCCCGGCCTATTTATTTATTTATTTATTTTTGAGATGGATTCTCGTTCTGTCACCCAGGCTGGAGTGCAGTGGCATGATCTCTGCTCACTGCAAGCTCCACCTCCTGGATTCACCCCGTTCTCCTGCCTCAGAGTAGCTGGGACTACAGGCGCCCGCCACCACGCCCGGCTAATTTTTTGTATTTTTAGTAGAGACGGGGTTTCACCGCGTTAGCTAGGATGGTCTCAATCTCCTGACCTTGTGATCCACCCGCCTTGGCCTCCCAAAGTGCTGGGATTACAGGCGTGAGCCACACCGCGCCTGGCAGGAAGGTGTATTTTAATAGGGATTATGCTTTTACTCTGCATTAAGAGGTGATTTATATAAAGTCCCAACTAAAATTTGGATACTCAATAAAAAGCCATGATTTCAGTATTTGTTAATTACTAATATGTAATGTGATAAAAACCTTTCACACATAAAGCTCATTTAATCTTCCGTGCTATTGACTTAGGATAAAGTCTCATAAGTGGAATTACTGGGTCAGGGTTTAAACATTTTGTTTTGTTTTGTTTTTTTGAGACGGAGTTTCGCTCTTGTTGCCCAAGCTGGAGTGCAATGGCACGATCTCGGCTCACTGCAACCTCCGCCTCCCGGGTTCAAGCGATTCTCCTGTCTCAGCCTCCCTAAGCAGCTGGGACTACAGGCGCGTGCCACCACGCCCGGCTAATTTTTTGTATTTTTAGTAGAAACGGGGTTTCGCCGCGTTAGCCAGGATGCTCTCGATCTCCTGATCTCGTGATCCGCCCGCCTTGGCCTCCCAAAGTGCTGGGATTACAGGCGTGAGCCACCGCGCCCGGCAGTTTAAATATTTTAATGGCAATCAGAAACACATCTCAAATTGCTTTTCAGAAAGTTTCCTTCAATTACGCAGCCATTAGCAATAGATTGCACCACACACTGTATCTGATTCCCTTTATGATCACTGTGGATATAGTACGTGAAACCTTTTGTAACTGATTGTTTTACTTTTCTTTTTGTGGAATTTGAACATTTTTCGTTTTTGAATAAAAAGACTTGTCTGTAGGAACGACAGCTCAGGCAGCCACGTGGGCTGCGGACTGTGTTTGTCGACTACATCTCCCAAAGTGCTCCGCAGGCGCGCCCACAGGAAGTCGCCGGAGCATCTCCCGCCTCCACGCCGAGGCGAAGAGGTTCTATCCGGGGCCTTGGCGCTTCTCTTTCCTTTCGCGCCGGTTGCCGCTGCGGAGCGCGGCGGGTCCATGTGCGCAGTGAGTGGCGCTATTCCTGGCCCAGTAGCACCCGAGCCCCGGGTTTGACCGAGTCCGCGCTGCGATGGACCCCAACACCATTATCGAGGCCCTGCGGGGCACCATGGACCCAGCCCTGCGTGAGGCCGCGGAGCGCCAGCTCAATGAAGTAAGGACGCCCGGCTAGCGGTAGCGGCGGGCAGGCGGGCAGACAGAAGTGGCAGGCCGAGCCCCCGGGGCCTGGCCGGAGGCGCGGACGACGTCGTTGAGGGCCCCAACAGGAGGGTGGGGCAGACATCTGACGGCGACTTGCACGCCGGGGCGCCTCGGTGTGGTGTGGTGGTGGTGGCTGCAGCCAAGGCTGCCTGTGCTTCGGATCCTGAGCTGGGCCTCTGGCTGCGGTCTAGGCATGAGGAGCCGGCTGAGGCGAGGCGGGCGTGACGGGTTGGACACATGGCCGGCTCGGGTGGCCGGCCGCCCTCCGGCTCATTCCCAGCTCGTTCCTCACGCCCAGAAGGGGGCGAAACTTACTGGGAGGTTTTTCAGATGTTTCTGAGACCAGTCTCGCCGTCGCAGGGTTTGGAAGGGCTGCTGGGGATGCCCGCTGGTCCTTTGGGGGCTGCGCCTGTCATCCTTGTCACTTGGCTGGGCTGATCAGTGGCCTGCCTCGGGCACAACTTCCTTCTCTCTGTCTGAGTTGCTAGGGAAGGCTTTCAAAGGCAAGCCCGCGCCTCCTTGGCAGGACAGGGGTAGTGCGGGACACTCACAGAGTCTGATCCCTGCTCTTCCGCTGTCATAATGCTTCAGTCGGGGAGCTGGCTTATGTAGTGGAAAGGATCAGGTGAAGTGCACCTTTCTAGGTATAGCTGCACCATTGATTCCTTGAGTGACCTTGGGCCAGTCGCTTAACCTCGTGATCCTGACTTTTTCCCATTCATAAAATTACGCCACAGAGTTGCTGTGACAGACAAGTGAGATAATGTTAAGTCTGAGTGCCTTGGAATGTGCCGAGCTCTTTATCAGTTCAGATATTGCATTCTCTGAAGGCTGTTTTTTTTTTCCCCATATTTTGGGGGGACCGCTCCTTGGAAAACAGCTTAATTGCATGAATATTTATTGTATTATCTCCAGTGTCATTCTTTGTTTCTAAACTTTTGCAGTTTTACGTATTAATGATCAGTATTTTAAGGTCTTCTTAAAAGGGCTGATGTAACTTTTCTGCCAGTTAGTAACTGTTCTTTAGCATGCTGCTGAATCTGCCAGCTTTACTGAACTTTAGTGTACATTTTTTAACTGAAAAAGAAATCACACTTTAAAATAGAAATTCAACTATTTTATGCGTCTTTTAGTTGGCAAGTAAATAATTTAAAAACATTGTTTATATTGACTTACCAGAAACAGCAGAAATATTACTAATTGGACTTTTTCAGTGTAAAGGGCTGCACTAGAGGTCCCTGCCCTCACGGAACTTACAGTTCAAGAAGACTACCTACAGAGTTTACACAAATTAAATGTAAAATTATTTCAGAATGTTAAATCTATTTTATATGTAAATGAGATCATTATTATACCACACGAAGTGATGATGACATGTTCAAATTTTTAGACTCAGAGTCACCTTGGGAGGAGCTTAGATGTTTTTGGATATAAAATAGTGAGTTGAACCGTATTACCATTTTGAACCATTACAAAACTATGGAAGGAGCAATGGATCACTTTTTGTTTTGATTTGCTTTGTGATAGACATGGGTTAAGTTGAAAATTATTTTGCTTATTAAATAGTAATGCAGTTACAAGCCTAGAAAAGCTAAAAGTTTAGTCATGGTCATTTCTACCATGACTTTGCTCTAATTGCATATTATTTTGACTAATTATACTTGCGTGTAATTATTAATTTTAAAAGTGAGTACTTGAAAGAGTTGGTTTGCTTCTACAAAAATTGGGGAAATAATACTTCCTGAAAATCTGAAATTCATTTATTCCTCAAATAGACATTGCATGTCTAGTATATGCACTAACATCTTGTAATAGAAACCTGGGGTATTTCACAAGCTAGTTTTTGGAAGATAAACAAATGATCAAAATAGTATTCAAAGCCTTTTTTACTTAACCGTTAAACTACTGTTTTGGAATACTGTCAAACAGTGAACACCACTAATCTGTCAAAGAAAATTTATTACATGGCCTTTATTTTTGTAATCCTTAGCTATTTACATTTCATACATTTATTTCAATTATAACACCTAGATTTTTAAATATTCTTCCTCAGGTAAATTTTCTATTAGTATATTTACTTTCATTCCATTTTAATACACTGCTTCTCCCTCTCCCTTCTTCCATTTAAATATTTTTTGCTTTGACTTTCTTGTGGCAGAACATTGATTTGGGAGACAGATCTCAGATAAGTCTTGAATATCGTTAAGAATGAGGAAGTAACATTTCTGAAAGGCTCTTGCTTTGGAGAAGATAGAAGAACAAATTATTCTATGATGTCTCTCATTCCAGTGAAGCTGTGTTTTGGTTTATTTAGAACCAAAGAAAAAGATCATTGACATTTGAATGAATCTCTTCACTAAGTGAAATAATCACTGACTCAATGTAAAATTTGTAAATGTTATTAAAGTGTTTATAGTGTAGATAGTGTCAAAACAAAATAGCCCTTCTGCCTCAGAGTCTTTGCACTTAACTCCTTGGAACTCCTTTTTTTTTTTTTTGAGACGGAGTCTCGCTCTGTCGCCCAGGCTGGAGTGCAGTGGCGCAATCTCGGCTCACTGCAAGCTCCGCCTCCCGGGTTCACGCCATTCTCCTGCCTCAGCCTCTCCGAGTAGCTGGGACTACAGGCACCCGCCACCACGCCCGGCTAATTTTTTGTATTTTTAGTAGAGACGGGGTTTCACCGTGATCTCGATCTCCTGACCTCGTGATCCGCCCGCCTCCGCCTCCCAAAGTGCTGGGATTACAAGCTTGAGCCACCGCGCCCGGCCTGGAACTCCTTTCACATAGTTATCACCCTAACTTGTTCTCTCATTTCCTTCCATCCCTGTCCAAATGTCTCCTTATCACTGAGGAGTTCCTTGACCATCATACTCCCTATCTCCTTTGACTTGTTTTTCTCTATAGCACTGATTTGTCATACATATTTGGCTTATTTTTAAAATTAATTTTATTTGGCCGGGCACGGTGGCTCACGCCTGTAATCCCAGCATTTTATGAGGCTAAGGCGGACTGATCACTTGAGGTTGGGAGTTTGAGACCAGCCTGACCAATATGGAGAAACCCCATCTCTACTAAGAATACAAAATTAGCTGGGCGTGGTCGCGCATGCTTGTAATCCCAGCTACTCAGGAGGCTGAGGCAGGAGAATCGCTTGAACCCGGTAGGCGGAGGTTGCGGTGAGCTGAGATCGTGCCACTGCACTCCAGCCTGGGCAACAGAGTGAGACTCCATCTCAAAAAAATTAATTAATTAATTAAATTAAAAAAATTGGCCGGGCATGGTAGCTCATGCCTGTAATCCCAGCACTTTGGGAGGCTGAGGCAGGCGGATCACCAGAGTTGGGAGTTCGAGACCAGCCTGACCAACATGGAGAAACCCTGTCTCTACTAAAAATACTAAATTAGCTGGGTGTGGTGGCGCATGCCTGTAATCCCAGCTACTAGGGAGGCTTAGGCAGGAGAATTTCTTGAACCTGGGAGGTGGAGGTTGCGGTGAGCCAAGATCGTGCCATTGCATTCCAACCTGAGCAACAAGAGCGAAACTCCATCTCAAAAAATAAAAATAAAAAATAAATAAATTTTTTTTTTTTTTTTTTGAGACGGAGTCTTGCTCTTGTTGCCCAGGCTGGAGTGCAGTGGCGCAATCAGGAATGAGCCACCATGCCCAGCCTATTTATTTATATTTATTTTTTGAGACAGGGTCTTGCTCTGTCACCCAGGCTGGAGTGCAGTGGCACCTTCATGGCTCACTGCAGCCTCTCCCTCTCAGGCTCAAGCAACACTCCCACTTCAGCCTCCCAGGTAGCTGAGACTATGGGGATGTGCCACTATGCCCAACTAATTTTTGTATTTTTTGTAGAGATAAGGTTTCACCGTGTTGCCCAGGCTTATTTTTAATTTTTTCAGAGTCAAGGCCTTGCTATGTTGCCCAGGCTGGCGTGCAGTGGGCTCTGCTGCACTACATAGTACACTACAGCCTAGAACTCTTGGCCTCAAGCAGCCTCCTCCCGTCTGAGCCTCCCAGGTGGCTGGGACTGCAGACACGTGCTACCACGCCTGGCCTAATTTTACTTACTTTTGTTCTCCCCACTATAATTTTAAGTTTCATGAGGTCATGAATTGTTATTTTTTGTTATTGTTATTCCTTGATTTGCCAGTAATAGGCTTTATGACTGACTTCCTGTTATTAATAAATAACAATATAGGCTTTAGCTCTTTTATTTATTTTTTAAAATTTATTATTATTATTATTATTTTTGTGGCAGGGTCTCACTCTGTTGCCCAGGCTAGAGTGCAGTGGCATGATCTTGGCTCACTGCAGCCTCCAATCCCAGATTCAAGCGATTCTCAGTCCTCAGCCTCTTGAGTAACTGAGACTACAGGTGTGTGCCACCACATCTGGCTAATTTTTGTATTTTTAGTAGAGACGGGGTTTCGCCACGTTGCCCAGGCTGGTCTCGAACTCCTGACCTCAAGTGATACACCCACCTTGGCCTCCCAAAGTGCTGAGATTACAGGCATGAGCCATCACACCAGCCGGCATTTTTTTTTTTTTTTGAGACGGAGTCTCACTCTGTCGCCCAGGCTGGAGTGCAGTGGCGCGATCTCAGCTCACTGCAAGCTCTGCTTCCCGGGTTCACGCTATTCTCCTGCCTCAGCCTCCTGAGTAGCTGGGACTACAGGCGCCCGCCACCACACCCAGCTAATTTTTTTGAATTTTTAGTAGAGACGGGGTTTCATCGTGGTCTTGATCTCCTGACCTCGTGATCCGCCCGCCTCGGCCTCCCAAAGTGCTGGGATTACAGGCGTGAGCCACTGCCCCCAGCCCAGCATTTTTAAGTATAATGCCAGGAAGGTTTTTATGAAATACTCATTCCAAAGGATAATTCCCAGTCTGGTTCATGTAACAGCAAATGTCTGTGTGCTAGGCACTGAGCTAAGTAGTTAGATGCAGAGAAATTTATGATCACTGCCTTTCTAGAGCTCCATAATCACCACGTCACTGGCCCTTACAATACATGTATTCAGTACTATAATAAAGCTACATGTAAGTTTTGGGTGAGGAAACTATTAGATCTGATTTTGGCTAAGGTGGATATGATCTCGGCATCGATAGTCTCTCCCCTGTTACATTTGCAGCCAAGAAAAATGCTGTAAGTGGAATTGGAGGGTTTACCCAGGAGACATTTAAACTCTTAGTTCCTAAGCTCAATATGGTATATAATGATTATATATATATATATATATATACCTTTTTTTTTTTTTTTTTTGAGACGGAGTCTTTCTCTGTCCCCCAGGCTGGAGTGCGGTGGCGCGATCTTGGCTCACCGCAACCTCCACCTCCTGGGTTCACGCCATTCTCCTGCCTCAGCCTCCCGAGTAGCTGGGACCACAGGCGCCTGCCAACACGCCCGGCTAATTTTTTTGTATTTTTTTAGTAGAGACGGGGTTTCACCGTGTTAGCCAGGATGGTCTCGATCTCCTGACCTCATGATCCACCCGCCTCGGCCTCCCAAAGTGCTGGGATTATAGGCTTGAGCCACCGTGCCCGGCCTTTTTTTTTTTTTTTTGAGTGGGGTTTCGTTCTTTTTGCCCAGGCTAGAGTGCATTGGTGCCATCCGGCTCACTGCAGCCTCCGTCTCCTGGGTTCAAGCAATTCTCCTGCCTCAGCCTCCCGAGTAGCTGGGATTACAGGCACACGGCACCACACCCGGCTAATTTTTGTGTTTTTAGTAGAGACAGGGTTTCACCATGTTGACTAGGCTGGTCTTGAACTCCTCACTGCGTGATTTGCCTGCCTCAGCCTCCCAAAGTCTTGGGATTACAGGCGTGAGCCACTGCGCCTGGCCTAATTTTATATTTTTAGTAGAGATGGGGTTTCACCATGTTGGCCAGGCTGGTCTCAAACTTGTGACCTCAGGTGATCTGTCCGTCTTGGCCTCCCAAAGCGCTGGGATTACAGGCCTGAGCCACCGTGCCCGGCCTAATGGTTTTATATATATAGGCAGCAGTGCTACATTCTCACATGCTTTATATGAAAAAGTGAGCTTGCTTTTGATAAGCTTCTTGATATTTTGTGTTTTTTTTTTTTTTTTTTTTTTTTTAAACTCACACTACCCTGGATCACTTTTGGGATTGTCACAAAAGGTTAACTGTTACTGCTGTATGTGATATGCCTTACTTATAAATGGTTCATTTGATTTCATTTTATTAAAAGTATTTAATTAATGAAAATCTTAGGTCTGGAAAAGTATAAAATAATGGCATATTTGTAAGATAATTTGGAATGTTTAGAAATTAAGCAAAATATTTTAGGAAGACCAGAGTAGCCTGTAGTTTAGATAACATTCCTTCACCAGGAATATTTTGAAGTACTGTTCTGAATTTGGGAGAAGGAAAGTCCCTGGATACTTTGGCTCTTAGATAGCAAGTTATTCAATGACATAGCTTGTTAAAGATCTGAAAGAGGCTGGGCGCAGTGGCTCACGCCTGTAATCCCAGCACTTTGGGAGGTAAAAGCAGGAAGAGGATCGCTCGTCCAGGAGTTTGAGACCAGCCTGGGCAACATAGGGAGACCCAGTCACTACAAAAAAATTATTTTTTTAGCCAGAGCCTCGCTCTGTCACCCAGGCTGGAATGCAGTGGCACAATCTTGGTTCGCTGCAACCTCTGCCTTCTGGGTTCAAGCAATTCTCCTGCCTCAGCCTCCGGAGTAGCTGGGACTACAGGCGCCCGCCACCACTCCTGGCTAATTTTTGTATTTTTGGTAGAGATGGGGTTTCACCTTGTTGGCCAGGCTGGTCTTGAACTCCTGACCTCAGGTGATCCCCCCGCCTCTGCCTCCCAAAGTGTTGGGATTACAGGTGTGAGTCACGATGCCCGGCTGCTAAATGATTTCTAATAAAAAAGTTTTTTTTAAAGTTCCTAGTTGGAGGCCAGGTGCAGTGGCTCACGCCTGTAATCCAGCACTTTGGGAAGCCAAGGTGGGCGGATCACGAGGTTGGGAGTTCGAGACAAGCCTGGTCAACATAGTGAAACCCTGTCTCTACTAAAAATACGAAAAATTAGCCGGGTGTGGTGGTGGGTGCCTGTGATCTCAGCTACTCGGGAGATTGAGGCAGGAGAATCGCTTGAACCCGGGAGGCAGAGGTGCAGTGAGCCAAGATCACCTCATTGCATTCCAGCCTGGGCAACAGTGTGAGACTCTGTCTCAAAAAAAGAAAAATAAAATAAAAGTTCTGGCTGGGCGTGGTGGCTCACGCCTGTAATCCCAGTACTTTGGGAGGCTGAGGCGGGTGGATCATGAGGTCAGGAGATCAAGACCATCCTGGCAGGCTGGGCGCGGTGGCTCAAGCCTGTAATCCCAGCACTTTGGGAGGCCGAGGCGGGCAGATCACGAGGTCAGGAGATCGAGACCATCTTGGCTAACACGGTGAAACCCCGTCTCTACTAAAAATACAAAAAAGTAGCCGGGCGTGTTGGCGGGCGCCTGTAGTCCCAGCTACTCGGGAGGCTGAAGCAGGAGAATGGCATGAACCCGGGGAGCCGGAGCTTGCAGTGAGTCGAGATCGTGCCACTGCACTCCAGCCTGGGCGACAGAGCGAGACTCCGTCTCAAAAAAAAAAAAAAAAAAGACCATCCTGGCTAACATGGTGAAACCCCGTTTCTACTAAAAATACAGAAAATTAGCCGGGCATGGTGGTGGGTGCCTGTAGTTCCAGCTACTCAGGAGGCTGAGGCAGAATGGCATGAACCTGGGAGGCAGAGCTTGCAGTGAGCAGAGATCACACCACTGCACTCCAGCCTGGGCGACAGCAAGACTCCATCTTAAAAATAAAATAAAATAACATAAAATTTCCTAGTTGGAAAGCATAAAAATAATATTTTAAAATTATTTTTATTGTTATTATTTTTTGAGACAGGGTTTCACACTTGTTACCCAGGCTGGAGTGCAGTAGTATGAACATGGCTCATGGCAGCCTTGACTCTCCTGGGATTAAGCTATCCTCCTGCCTCAGCCTCCCAACTAGCTGGGACTACAGGCGTGTACCACCACACCTGGCTAAGTTTTTGACTTTTTGTAGAGACGAGGTCTGTCTTTGTTGCCCAGCCTTGTCTCCCAAAGTGCTAGAATTACAGGTGTGAGCCACTGCACCTGGAATATTACTGTTTTTTTAACAAAGGCAGAGGGACACAGTGAAGAGCCTTAGCCTTGTCCTGAGTCTACGACTATAATGACTTAACCTCACTATGCCTCATATTTCATGTAGCCAAAGTAGATGTCATATTTGCCTTTGTCAAATTCTTTTTTTTTTTTTCTTTTGAGACGGAGTTTCGCTCTTGTTGCCCAGACTGGAGTGTAATGGTGCAATCTTGGCTCACCGCAACCTCCGCCTCCCGGATTCAGGCGATTCTCCTGCCTCAGCCTCTTGAGTAGCTGGGATTACAGGTACGCATCACCACATCTGGCTAATTTTGTATTTTTAGTAGAGACAGGGTTTCTCCATGTTGGTAGGCTGGTCTCGAACTCCCGACCTCAGGTGATCTGCCCACCTTGGTCTCCCTAAGTGCTGGGATTACAGGTGTGAGCCACTGTGTCCGGCTTGTCACATGCTTTAGTAACAAGAAAGGTTAGACGTTCCTTGGCTCTTGAAATTACTTGGTTGTATTTTATGTAAAAATCTGATAGCACAGGATTCTTCTACCTCCTATGTTCCTTAAAAATGGTCTGAAGTATAGTAGCTAATTGAAAGTCTCTTTGGTTATATTTCAATGGAGAGAAATAATGCAAAGTTACAGTTTTGGCCGGGTGCGGTGGCTCAGGCCTGTAATCCCAGCACTTTGGGAGGCCAAGGTGGGTGGATCACCTGAGGTCAGGCGTTTAAGACCAGCCTGGTCAACATGGCAAAACCCTGTCTCTACTAAAATACAAAAATTAGCCAGGCATGGTGCTGCGTGCCTGTAGTCTCAGCTACTCAGGAGGCTGAGGCATGAGAACCGCTTGAACCTGGGAGGCAGTGGCTGAAGTGAGCCAAGATTGCTCCACTGCATTCCAGCCTGGGCAACAGCAAGATTCTGTCTCAAAAAAAAAAAAAAAAAAAAAGTTACGGACTTGAAGAGTATGTTTTAAAAGATACTGGCGTTAGTGATTACATTGGAAAATGTGGGTCCAGAGGGAAAACTGATTTTGAGTGTCTAGTTTGAGGAGCTGGTAAACATCAAGTAGAAAAAGTCTAGCAGGCAATTGGAATGTGGAGCTGAAGTTTAGGAGAGAAAGCAGCAATGGAAAAGTGATATTCTTCTGCAGGCAGGTGATTACAGTAGTATGATCCAAAGGTATGGGATGGACTAGAGGGCTAAACTTTCAACCATGCCTATTTTGAGTACTTTGATAAACATCTGAAAAAGCAGACTGGAGATTTTGTGCATAAAAGTAATAGAGAAGCCAAGAAAGATCATTTTAAGAAGGTTGCTTGTGGTTAGTGGTTAGTTTCCTCTTTCTTTTTCTTTTTTTCTTGAGACGGAGTCTCACTGTTGCCCAGGCTGGAGTGCAGTGGCACTGTGTCAGCTCACTGCAACCTCCATCTCCTGGGTTCAAGCAGTTCTCCTGCCTCAGCCTCCCTAGTAGCTGGGATAACAAGGCAACCACCACCACATCTGGCTAATTTTTTTATATTTTTAGTAGAGAAGGGGTTTCATCACATTGGCCAGGCTGGTCTCGAACTCCTGACCTCAGGTGATTTGCCCTCCTCGGCCTCCCAAAGTGTTGGGATTACAGGCGTGAGCTTCCACACCAGGCCTAATTTCCTTTTTCTTACATAGATTTAATAAATTCTCTACCAAAGAGCATGAATTACTTTTGAAAATGAGTAAAAAAATTTTAGAAAAAAGAAAGGGGTGTTGATACTCCTAAATGAGAGAGGTTAAACAAACTGAAGACTTTCTGAGAAAATGCCTTAAAGTATTGGTAACCTTGGAAAAGCAATTTCTAATTTTTTTCTTTTAATTTTTTTGAGACAGTCTCTGTCTCCCAGCTGTAGTGCAGTGGTGCTATCTTGGCTCACTGCAACTTCTGCCTCCCAGGTTCAAGCGATTCTCCTGCCTCAGCCTCCCAAGTAGCTGGGATTACAAGCGTGTGCCACCACGCCCAGCTAATTTTTGTATTTTTAGGGACGGGTTCCACCATGTTGGCCAGGATGGTCTCCATCTGTTGACTTCGTGATCTGCCCTCCTCAGCCTCCCAAAGTACTGGGATTGCAGGCATGAACCATCGTGCCCAGCCTTTTAATTTTTAAAATTATTATTATTATTTATTTATTTTTTTTTTTTTTGAGACACAGTCTCGCTCTGTCGCCCAGGCTGGAGTGCATTGGCGCGATTTCGGCCCACTGCAACCTCCGCCTCCTGGGTTCACGCCATTCTCCTGCCTCAGCCTCCCGAGTAGCTGGGACTACAGGCACCCACCACCACAACCGGCTAATTTTTGGTATTTTTAGTAGAGTCAGGGTTTCACGGTGTTAGCCAGGATGGCCTTGATCTCCTGACCTCGTGATCCGCCCACCTCAGCCTCCCAAAGTGATGGGATTACAAGCGTGAGCCACCGCGCCCGGCCTAATAATAATTTTAAAAAGGCCGGGTGTGGTGGCTCACGCCTGTAATCCCAGCACTTTGGGAGGCCAAGGCGGGCGGATCACGAGGTCAGGAGATCGAGACCACGGTGAAACCCCGTCTCTACTAAAAATAAAAAAAAATTAGCCGGGAGTGGTGGCGGGCACCTGTAGTCCCAGCTACTCAAGAGGCTGAGGCAGGAGAATGGCGTTAACCCGGGAGGCAGAGCTTGCAGTGAGCCGAGATCGCGCCACTGCACTCCAGCCTGGGCGACAGAGTGAGACAACATCTCAAAAAAAATAAATAAAAAATAAAATTATTATTAATTTTCCACACAGTCTGAGGGGAAAGCAGTTTCTGATTACAGTGTTAGTGAGTGGAATGCTAGGAAGGGGGCAGGATAAGATTGTAAGCTAAAAGGGTGGCCATATTGGGAAATTCGTTGATGTGAGAGTGTGCGTTTTTCTTTTTCTGTTTTTTAAAGTTGAGCTTATTTTGGGTGGCATAGAAAGCAGCAGGGAAGCCGGCTGTGTAGTAGAATAGGGGCCTAGGTTTTTGAGGCCTATTGCTACTACCTGTTTTACTAATAGTTTTTCATTCATGTTTTATAGTCATCAATCCTTGAATTACATTCTTCATTACATTCTTCACAGTGCTTCAAGACCTCATTTTCCTATAGCATAAATCTGATCATGTAAAACCTTTCACAAAAAATTCATACTCATTAAATTTTTTGGCCACAACCTACCAATTCATTTTTATCTTTCACTGTTCAAAGTCTTCTCTGATTTCTGAGTTTACGTCCCTTAGGTTCTAACTTGAAATTTTACTTATTAGCCCAACTGGAATTAAACTCCCAACATAACTTCATGCTGATCTTTTTTTCTCCATAGTGTCTGGCGCATTGTCAGTACTAGTAAGTAGAATGGAGTTGGGTTTGTTGAAGAATTTTGATGAGATGAATTAAGGGTGACTATTGAGATTATCTGGGTTGATGACAGATAATGAGAAGGTTCAAAGATGTCTAGGAAGGTGGTTTTGTGTTATGGTTAAGAGCTTTTAAAACTAGAGTATTAGGAGTTTTAGCCCTAATTAATGATGTATAATGACTCATTTGGTGCTTCAGTTCTATGCTAGAATCCAGGAACTTGAGAAGGGGACTACTGGGCATATAATTAGGGGCAGCATCTGGAAGTTATATTTATATTTTGACTTGTATAAAAAATCTATTGTAGCATCTTCTGAGGCCTGTATTGATGTTTGCCAAATTGTTGACAATAATACCATAATTGCCCAAATTTTAAAGGGTTTTTGTGATAAAGATTGATACTAGTGGTATTTTTAATTAAGCTTATTTTATTTTTATTTTTATTTTTTGAGATGGAGTTTCACTCTTTCGCCCAGGCTAGAGTGCAGTGGTATGATCTCGGCTCACTGCAACCTCCACCTCCCAGGTTCAAGCCATTCTCCAGCCTCAGCCTCCCGAGTAGCTGGGATTACAGGCGCCTCCCAACCATGCCCGGCTAATTGTTGTATGTTTAGTAGAGATGGGGTTTCACCATGTTGGCCAGGCTGGTCTCGAACTCCTGACTTTGTGATCTGCCTGCCTCGGCCTCCCTAAGTGCAGGGATTACAGGTGTGAGCCACCGCCCCCGGCCCTCATTTGTTACCTTCTTTGGGAGAATACAAGTCTTCATGTTTTAAGGATTTCAGGTGGGTAGAAATGTGTATGGGGCAGCTAGATAGATGTCCCTGGTTGACATTGCCTGTACTATATCCCCGCTAACAGAAATATCCTTTCTTATTTTTACTTTAGCTTAGTTGTCTGAAAGTTATAAAGTTTTGCTTTTTTTTGAGACAGAGGCTCACTCCATTCCCCAGGCTGAAGTGCAATGGCGCAATCTCGGCTCACTGCAACCTCTACCTCCCAGGTTTTAGTGATTCTCCTGCCTCAGCCTCCCAAGTAGCTGGGATTACAGGCAGCCGCCACCACGTCTGGCTAATTTTTGTATTTTTTTCTTTTTTTTTGAGATGGAGTCTCGCTCTGTCACCCAGGCTGGAGTGCAGTGGCGCAATCTCGGCTCACTGCAAGCTCCGCCTCCCGGGTTCACGCCATTCTCCTGCCTCAGCCTCTCCGAGTAGCTGGGACTACAGGCGCCCACCACCACGCCTGGCTAATTTTTTGTATTTTTAGTAGAGACGAGGTTTCACCGTGGTCTCGATCTCCTGACCTCGTAATCCACCTGCCTCGGCCTCCCAAAGTGCTGAGATTACAAGCATGAGCCACTGCGCCCGGCCTATTTTTTTCTTTAAATAAAGACGGGGTTTTACCATGTTGGTCAAGCTGGTCTCAAACTCCTGACCTCAGGTGATCCACCCGTCTCAGCCTCCCAAAGTGCTGGGATTACAGGCGTGAGCCACCACGCCTGCCTGAAAGTTATGCTTTTTTTCATCCATCACACTTTTAAAATTTAGACTTATATGTTTTTGAAGGTAATTAATAAGGTTAATAAAGTGATGAGCGTTGGGCCGGGCGTGGTGGCTCACCCCTAATAATCCCAGCACTTTGGGAGGCCCAGGTGGGCAGACCACTTGAGGTCAGGAGTTGGAGACCAGCCTGGCCAACATAGTGAAAACCTATCTCTACTAAAAATACAAAAATTAGCTGGGCGTAGCAGCACATGCCCCTGTAATCTCAACTACTCAGGAAGCTGAGTCAGGAGAGTCATTTCAACCTGGGAGGCAGAGGTTGCAGTGAGCCGAGATTGCGCCACTGCACTCCAGTCTGGGAGACAAAGCAAGACTCTATCTCAAAAAAAAAGTGGTAAGTGCTTATTTTCATAGTTCAGTGTTGTCGATTTAACTATTCACACATTTAAAGTATGCAATACAGTGGCTTTTAGTATGTTCACAGTTGTACAGCCATCACCCAATCTTTAAAACATTTCCATCACCCCACAAAGAAAATTCATATCTTACCAGTCACTCCCCATTCCGCCCCGACCCCCATCCTAGCCCTAGGCAACACTCCTATTTTCTGTCTATGTAGATTTGTGTATTCCAGACATTTCATGTAATTGGAATCATACAATATGTAGTCTTTTGTGACTGGCTTCTTTCATACAGTATTATGTTTTCAAAGTTCATACATTGTTGTAACATGTATCAATATTTCATTTTTTAATTGTCAAATAGCATTCTATTGTATGTATCGATAAGACACATTTTACTTTCATTAGTTGATGAGCATACAGGTTGTTTCTACTTTTAGAGTATTATGAGTAATGCTGCTGGGAAAGTTGGGGTAAAAATAGTTTCAATTTTGTTTTTTTAAGTTAAATCTGGGTAACCAGCACCCAGGCTAAGACACATGTAACATTTTCATTGGCCTAGAAAGTTTCTGTGATACTCTTCCTATTCATTATTGTTTCTCCTCCAAGTTACTATTTTTCTGACTTCTATTACTATAGGTTAGATTTGCCTGCCTTAACACACGTTATGTAGCTATACATCTGTCCAGCCAACAAAAACAGTGGCGGTTTTTGTTGTTGTTTAGAGTTGAGGTCTTGCTTTGTTGCCCAGGCTGGAGTGGAGTGGTGTGATCATAGCTCACTGCAGCCTCGAACTACAAACGCATGCTTCCACTCCCGGCTATTATAATTTTCAGGCTGGGCGCAGTGGATCACGAGGTCAGGAGTTCAAGACCAGCCTGGCCAAGATGGTGAAACCCCGTCTTTACTAAAAATACAAAAAATATATATATATTAGCCGGGCGCGGTGGCAGGTGCCTGTAATCCCAGCTACTCGGGAGGCTGAGGCAGGAGAATCACTTGAACTCGGAGGGTAGAGGTTACAGTGAGCCAAGATTGCGCCACTGCACTCCAGCCTGGGCGACAGAGTGAGACTCCATCTCAAAAAAAAAAATTTTTTTTTTAAAATTTTCTGTAGAGGTAGTGTCTTGCTATGTTGCTCAGGCTGGTCTTGAACTCGTGACCTCGGGTGATCCTCCTGTATCAGCCTCCCAAAGCACTGGGATTACAGGTGTGAGTCACTGTGCTGGACAGTTTTGGTTGTTCCAAAATGGCTCCCAAACATAAACCAACAGTTTAATCTGGGGTTCTAATCATATAAAGTAGTCTGTTTCAAGTTAAGGAAAAACTTCAATGTTGGGATCTCAAGAGAGATTGTATACACAAAACCATATATGTGTGCTTTGTGGACGATTTAAAGAACTAAAGGGTAACTTGGCTATACATCGATTTACACCTTACTGATGTTAGAGCGTACTCTGAGAAAGGTGAGATTCTACTGAATATGGACATATAAAGGATATAAAATTTGTTATGTCTTGATATTTGCTAAGATATTTTCTGTGTTGTTTTATATACTCCTTATAGCCATCCTGTGAAGTAGATTTTATTACTCTTATTTTGTAATTGAGACTTAGATTTACTGAATCAACTTGTTGAAGGCTTAGCATTCTAGGCAGTGGCATCGCCTAGATTTACAACCAAGACTATCTGATTGCAGCAGTTCATTCCAGGAATTCATGATTTGATGCAAGAGATAAGATATATACTGTAATGTAAATGGTCTGAAAAGTGCCCTAGTAGTGTGGTTAGTAGTGTCCCTTAAATATAAAAACCTTTCTTACTCTACACTGCCCCTAGGCAATCACATCTTCCAAGGCATTTATTTCTTGGCTCTTCCAATTCATTCAGTGAATTTTTTTAATAGCTTAAATGCCAAGTGTCATATGAAGAACTGGGGATATAAACAGTATAGTCCTTATTCAGTGGGGCTTAGAGTCTAATTAATAGGAGAAACAGGCATAAGACCCATCTACAAATATAGTAAACAAATATGTAATAAGCATTATGAAGAAAAATAATGGTTATGAGAACAATAGGGAGCCCTACTTTAGCTTGAGTAATCAGGCAGAAAAGGCTTCTCTAAGGAAATAATGTTTGAGCCGAGACCCAAAGAATGTGAAGCTGTGAACCAGTTAACTGGTGGTGCATGCAAGACAAGGATGTTGTAGGTAGAAGGACACAGCATGTACAAAGACTCTGAAATGAAGTCATGTGTTTTTCTTTTTGCTTTTATTATTTTTTAATTGATACATGATAATTGTATAATACATATTTATGGGGTACAGTGGTGTTTCAGTACACGTATACAACAACATAATGATCAAATCAGGGTAATTAGCATAGTCATCTCAAATGTGTATCATTTCTTTGGGCTAGGAACATTGAAAATCTGCTCTTCTAGCTATTTGAAAATATACAATAGGCCAGGCACGGTGGCTCACACCTGTAATCCCAGCACTTTGGGAGGCCGAGACGGGCGGATCACGAGGTCAGGAGAACGAGACCATCCTGGCTAACACGGTGAAACCCCATCTCTACTAAAAATACAAAAAAATTAGCCGGGCATGGTGGCAGGTGCCTGTAGTCCCACCTACTCGGGAGGCTGAGGCAGGAGAATGGCGTGAACCTGGGAGGCGGAGCTTGCAGTGAGCCAGGGTCACGCCACTGCACTTCAGCCTGGGCGACAGAGCGAGACTCCATCTCAGAAAAAAAAAAAAAAATACAATAAATTGTTGTTAATTATGGTTACCCTACAGTGCTATAGAACACTAGAACTTACTAGTTCTATCTAGCTGTGATTTTGTATCTGTTAAATATGTTTCTTGTTGAAAGAACCTAAAGGCTGGTAGGTGGGGCAGTGAGGAGAGCGTGTTGAGAAAGTTTTTAAAAATGAGGCCGGGCGCGGTGGCTCACGCTTGTAATCCCAGCACTTTGGGAGGCCGAGGCGGGCGGATCACGAGGTCAGGAGATCGAGACCACGGTGAAACCCCGTCTCTACTAAAAAAGACAAAAAATTAGCCGGGCGTGGTGGCGGGCGCCTGTAGTCCCAGCTACTCGGAGAGGCTGAGGCAGGAGAATGGCGTGAACCCGGGAGGCGGAGCTTGCAGTGAGCCGAGATTGCGCCACTGCACTCCAGCCTGGGCGACAGAGCGAGACTCCGTCTCAAAAAAAAAAAAAAAAAAATGAGGCTGAAGAAAATGGCAGAGACAAGATGTCTTTATGTAGGACCTTGGAAGGTGCAGTAGAAAGCTTGTTAAAATGTTTGCTTAAAGGGGATTGATTTATAATTTTAAAATATCTTTGGCTGCTAAATGGCGAATGATTGGGGACACAGATAGTTAAATTAAAAGGGATGATAATCACTTGGACTAGGTTGGTGTTCATGGGAATGGAGAAAGTGGATGCATTTTTTTTTTTTTTTTTTTTTTGAGACGGAGTTTCGCTCTTGTTGTCCAGGCTGGAGTACAATGGCACGATCTCGGCTCACCGCAACCTGTCTCCCGGGTTCAAGCGATTCTCCTGCCTCAGCCTCCCGAGTAGCTGGGACTACAGGCATGCGCCACCACCCTGGCTAATTTTGTATTTTTAGCAGAGACAGGGTTTCTCCATGTTGGTCAGGCTGGTCTTGAACTCCTGACCTCAGGTGATTACCCGCCTCGGCCTCCCAAAGTGCTGGGATTACAGGCGTGAGCCACCACGCCCGGCAGCATTTTAAAGAAGGATTTTGGGTATAGAATTGACAGGACTTGATATATTAAATTGGGTTGATGAAGAGGAAAGTGGTGAGGATTACTGTGAGGATAGTGAAGAGAGGTTGGGAGAAGTGGTGCAGGGAAGTAGAGTAATAATTTTGAGGGGAAAAGTATGCTTTGTAAAGATAGTGATTGGATGAGATCATCTGGGGAGAAGAAAGATGGCCTATGACCAAGTCCTGGTGAATTTTAGCATTTATAGATTAAACAGGATGAGAAATCAGTAAAGGAGCCTGAGAAGGAGAGAGACCAGAATAAGTGGTATGCTAAATGGCATAGGTGGAATGGTGTTTAAGTAAAGTGATAGTGGTTGACAGTGTTCACATCTAGGGTAGTGGAAAGGGTCAATACCTCCCTTTCATCCACCTAACTCCTTCTGTTCAGGTCTTCTGTATTACTGGATCCTCCTTCTGATTCTTGCATACTGCCACTTCCATTACACACTTTTCCCTTGGTAACTATGAAGGATTGGTTCCAGGACCCCCACGGATATCAAAATTCATGGATGCTGAAGTCCCTTATATAAAATGGTGTAATATTTGCTTATAACCTGTACACATCCCCCTGAACACTTTAAATCTTTCTAGGTTGCTTTTAATACCTAATACAATGTAAATGCTATGTAAATAGTTGCTGTACTTGTATTAAGTTTGTATTATTTTCATTGTTGTATTGTTATTTAAAAAAATTTCCCCCAAATATTTTTCATCTGTGGTTGGTTGAATTCATGGATTTGGGACCCACAAATATGGGGACCCCGACTGTATTTTATTGCAATTATCCCCGATTGTACTTTATTGCAATTATCTATTTGGTTATCTTGTATTTCTTGACAACACTATAAGTTGCCATGAGGTCGTAGAGCCCGGTTGTCCTATTCAACCCTGTAGTCTCAGCTCCTGGCATAATGTCTTATACCACAAACACCTAAATAAATAATTTTTGGAGTGATTGAAAGAATAAAGTCTAGATTCTAATGTGAAATAATTTTTTATATTCAAAGGAAAATTATATTCAAAGGAAAATTCTGCACCCAGCCGGAAAATTCTCTGTAAGAATGTGTTTGCAGAGTGGGGTAAAGTCTGTAAGAAGATACTAAAATAGCTGGGCACAGGTGGCTCACGCCTGTAATCCCAGCACTTTGGGAGGCCGAGACGGGTGGATCACCTGCAGTCAGAAGTTCAAGACCAGCCTGGCCAACATGGCGAAACCCCGTCTCTACTAAATATACAAAAATTAGCTGGGCGTGGTGGCACGTGCCTGTAATCCCAGCTACTCTGGAGGCTGAGGCAGGAGAATCGCTTGAACCTGGGAGGCGGAGGTTGCAGTGAGCCGAGATTGCACCGTTGCACTCCAGCCTGGGAGATAAGAGTGAAGTTCTGTCTCGAAAAAAAGAAAGATACTAAAATAAAAATCAGAATATTGTTCATGTGAACATGTGTAGAAAAATACTTGAGCTAAAAGATGACAGTATAAGTGGCGGTCATATTGGGACAAAGGAGAATGAAACTGAGAAAATATACAAGAAGGGATTTGACTTGAATGTTAATTTTAAAAAGATTGTTTTGCCCACCATTTCAAGATAAAATGTTCAGTTCTTTAAATGAGAAGCAGGCTAGGTGTGGTGGCTCACGCCTGTGATCCCAGCACTTTAGGAGACTAAGGCAGGAGCTCCTGAGCCTAGCCTAGCAGTTTAGGACCAGCCTGGGCAACATAGCGAGACCTGATATCTAACAACAACAGCAACAAAGCAAACAAAAAATTAAAAAAAAAAAAAACAACTAAAAACAAAATCAGAAGCAAATATGACAAATTTAGGAATATGTTACCTTTTTGTACCGTTAATGAAAGTGATCCAGGTCTATAATGTAAAATGTGGAAAATTTAAAAATTTAAAAATGTGGGAAATTCTATTGCATATTCATATAAATGTATTTATTAAATTATGATTATATAGTCTGTATTCTTTTATTGTATGTTCAAAGCTATTGATCTTTAACTTTCTTTTGAAATGTAACATGTGTACACAAAGGTGGTCATAAAGGTATACAGTCAAGTTTCACAGACTGAGCACACTTGTATAAAACAGCAGTCATATCAAGAAATAACATTATTACCACCTTGGACACTACCCCCAAACTATTCATTGCAATCCACGTGCCTCGGCCTCCCAGAGCCACCATGCCTGGACCAAACTGTTCATTTTTATTGATTTCGTATGTGTCTGGCCATTTAATGAAATGTTTCTATGGAGAAATTACTTAAAAGAGGAAACAGGTGTCACAGAGGATGTTTTTGAGCTGCTGTCACCAGTGTAGGTTAAGAATGCTAGCTGGAGGGCCTGGCACAGTGGCTTATGCCTGTAATCCCAACACTTTGGGAGACCAAGGTGGGCAGATCACAAGGTCAGGAGTTCGAGACCAGCCTGGCCAATATGGTGAAACCCTGTCTCTATTAAAAATATAAAAATTAACCGGGCATGGTGGTGCGTGCCTGTAGTCCCAGCTACTCGGGAGGCTGAGGCAGAAGAATCGCTTGAACCCAGGAGGCAGAGGTTGCAGTGAGCCGAGATCATGCCACTGCACTCCAGCCCAGGCGACAGAGCGAGAGACTCTGTCTCAAAAAAAAAAAGAATGCTAGCTGGGGGTCAGACGCGATGGCTCACGCCTGTAACCCCAGTACTTTCAGAGGTTGAGGCGGGTGGATCACGAGGTCAGGAGTTCGAGACCAGCTTGGCCAATATGGTGAAACCCCCGACTCTAGCAAAAATGTAAAAAATTAGGGCTGGGCACAGTGGCTCACACGTGTAATCCCTGCACTTTGGGAGACTGAGGCAGGCAGATCACGAGGTCAGGAGTTCGAGACCAGCCTGGCCAATACGGTGAAACCCCGGCTCTACTAAAAAAATACAAAAATTAGCTGGGCATGGTGGCGCTATTCCCAGCTACTCAGGAGGCTGAGGCAGGAGAATCGCTTGAACCCAGGAGGTGGAGGTTGCAGTGAGCCAAGATTATGCCACTGCACTCTGGCCTTGGGGGCGACAGCAAGACTCTGTCTCAAAAAAAAAAAAAAGAAAAAAGAAAAGAAAAGAAAAAAAAAACAGCGGGGTGTGGTCGTGCGCGCCTGTAGTCTCAGCTACTCTGGAGGCTGAGGCAGGAGAATCACTTGAACCTGGGGAGGCGGAGGTTGCAGTGAGCCAAGGTTGCGTAACTGCACTCCTCTGGGCAACAGAGTGAGACTGTCTCAAAAGAGAGAGAAAAAAGAATGCTAGTTGGGATAAATGGGAAGTGCAGTGCTATACAGACTAATGCAAACATCCAAAAAGTTTTAGGATTTAAGTCATCAAATTCCTTAAAATTCAGTATAATGGAGTGATGAGAAATTAGGCTGGAACCAGTTATGAAGAGCCTTTTGTGCGAGACAAGCAATGGAAATGTATTGGAGCCTCTTTGATCTGTAATTTTAAAGTATATTTATTTGTAGAAGTTTAAAATGGACTTTTTTTTCTTTGTAGGCACACAAGTCTCTGAATTTTGTCTCAACACTGCTCCAGATTACTATGTCGGAACAGCTGGATTTACCTGTGAGACAGGCAGGCAAGTTTCCTAAATTATTTTGAGTGTATGTAATCTGTTGTTTAAAAGGTTCATAATCGAATAGCAGAAGTGTCTTGGGAAGGCCCTTTGGCAATTTTTTTCTCCCCAGGTAATTTGTTTACCTTCAGTGTTTACAGCTAACATCAGGTACCTTGATATCTGGTGGCAGAGTTTAAAGGAATAATTTGACATTTAGTTGAATTAAAAGAGAAGCTTCAAATAGAAATCGATGGGGTTTATTAAAAGGTTCTATGTATTTTTAGAGTCCTTCCCTGATGGGTGATTATAAGACTCAAACATGTTTGTTTATATAGTCATCTCTTAAACACCTTTTTGCTTTTATCGTTTTAACAGTTTAAAAAGTATTATACTATTTTTAGTTCCTGTTCAACATATTGAGCCATTTCCCTCAGTATCAAATAGTCTGAAAATGTGGCATACTACTTTTCTGAATATTATGTTAGTCTGTAAAAAATAATGGAGTTTACATTTTTAATTTCTTTCTTTTCTTTTTTTTTTTTTTTTTTTTGAGACAGTCTCACTCTGTCATCCAGGCTGGAGTGCAGTGGTGCGAACTCGGCTCACTGTAACCTCTGCCTCCTAGGTTCAAGTGATTCTTCTGCCTTAGCCTCCTGAGTAGCTGGGATTACAGGCGAGAGCCACCACTCCCAGCCTTTTCATTTCTTTTTAATTTATTTGCAGATGTAATAATTTTGTTACGGGAAATATAAAGTACCAATAATTTCATCATTCTAGAAAAACAGATTACATTTTTGTGTTATTTCTTGCTGTTCTTTTCCCCTGCACCTATTTTGTTAAAAATTTTGTTGGGGCTGGGTACGGTGGCTCACGCCTGTAATCCCAGCACTTTGGGAGGCCAAGGCGGGGGGATCACGAGATCAGGAGAACTAGACCATGCTGGCTAACACGGTTAAACCCTGTCTCTACTAAAAATACAAAGAATTAGCCGGGCATGGTGGTGGGCGCCTGTAGTCCCAGCTACTCGGGAGGCTGAGGCAGGAGAATGACGTGAACCTGGGAGGCGGAGCTTGCAGTGAGCCACGATGGCACCACTGCACACTAGCCTGGGCAACAGAGTGAGACTCCATCTCAAAATAAATAAATAAATAAATAAATTTGTTTTCCTCATTTCACTTAATGTATACTGAGCATTTCTTTTTCTTTACATAGTTCCGGTCTTCAGATTTTTTTTTTCTTTTTTCTTTTTTTTTTTTTTTTTTTTGAGACAAAGTCTCGCTCTGTCGCCCAGGCTGGAGTGCAGTGGCGCAATCTCCGCCCACTGTAAGCTCCGCCTCCCGGGTTCACACCATTCTGCCTCAGCCTCCTGAGTAACTGGGACTACAGGCGCCCACCACCACGCCCGGCTACTTTTTTGTATTTTTTAGTAGAGACGGGGTTTCACCGTGTTAGCCAGAATGGTCTTGATCTCTTGACCTCGTGATCCTCCCGCCTCTGCCTCCCAAAGTGCTGGGATTACAGGCGTGAGCCACCGCACCCGGCCCTCAGTAGCCTCCTCTTGACTCACTGTGAACTCTGCCTCCCAGGCTCAAGCCATCCTCCCACCTCAGCCTTCTGAGTAGCTGGGACCATAGGCACGCACCGTCATGCCCTGAGAATTGTATTTTCTGTAGAGACGGGGTCCTGTCATATTGTCCAGGCTGGTCTCAAACTTGTGAGCTCAAGCTATCTGCCTTCCTGGGCCTTCCAAAGTGCTAGGATTATGGGCGTGAGCTGCCATGCCTGGCCATGACTTTTTTAAAAGCAAACAATTTTATGTAAATGACTAAACTCACTGGTCAGCAGTAAATCTTTTTGTAAATATTTCTAATTTAATAGAAAAGGGTAATTTTTATTGTTTCTTTTCCCTCCCTTTCCTTCCTTGCCTTCCTTCTTTCCCTCCTTCCCTTCCTTCCTTTCCTTTCTTCCACAGGGTCTTGATCCTTGCCCAGGCTGGGGTGCAGTGACTCAGTTATAGCTCACTGAATCTTCAAACTCCTGGGCTCAAATAATCTTTCTGCTTTAGCTTCCCAAGCATCTGGGGCTGCAGGCATGTGTCACTACACCATCTAATTATTTTATTTTGTAGAGATGGAATCTTACTATGTTGCTGAGGCTGGTCTTTTTTTTTTTTTTTTTGGTGGAGACGGGGTCTCACTGTGTTGTCCCGGCTGGTTTCGGCTTCCAAAGTATTGAGATTTACAGGCGTTAGCCACTCTGGCTGGTCTTGAATTCCTGGCCCCAAGTGATCCTCTCGCTTCAGCCTCCCAAAGTGCTGGGATCAAAGACATGAGCCACTGTGCCTGGTCTTGTTTCTTTTTTATATATATTCAAGTCTCATTTGTCTTTTACTAGTGAAGCTTACATTTTCCCATTTTTAGATAAGAATCTGCCTTTAAATCCAAAATTTTACTAAGAAGTTAAGTGTTTGGCCTTTAGGAGTGATATTAATAAATTCTAGAGACTTGGTTATGTTTATTAGAAAAATAAATTAAACTAGGAAATTGTTTTAGTGTGTACACAATTGGAAGCAGTTAAACTATGGAATTAGTCAAAAAATTTAAAATATCATTAATTTAAAAATTATATACTTGGGGCTGGCCACGGTGGCTCACACCTGTAATCCCAGCACTTTGGAAGGCCGTGGATGGGGGATCATTTGAAGTCAAGACCAGCCTGGTCAACATGGTGAAACCCTGTCTCTACTAAAAATACAAAAAAATTAGCCGGGTGGTAGTGGCATGCACCTGTAATCCCAGCTACTCAGGAGGCTGAGGCAGGAGAATTGCTTGAGCCTGGGAGATGGAGGTTGTGGTGATCCGAGATTGTGCCATTGTACTCCAGTCTGGGAAACAGTGTGAGACTCTTTCTCAAAAAAGAAAAAAAAAAATTATGTTTTTGGAATAATTGAATGAGATTCTGTAGTGCATGGCATATGGTGGTTTCATCTGCTAGATTTCGAATGATTAGTTCATTCTGTCTTTGCTCAAGCATTCTGGCTAGAGTAGACTGAATCATGAGATCCTTACAGTGCAGTTCCAAGTTCTGTATTGTTGGGGCAAAAAATGTTTAAAATTCCAAATTACATAAGCATATATCCCATTCTTTACTTAGAATGGAAATATTCAGAGGTTGCATCCAGAGACATTGGGACTGTTGTGTGGTCTTAGTATTGGTCTCTATTCTGTTTTGGAGAAAAAGAACCAAAATTCTGTAGTAGTAATAACCTGGACTTTGTTGGTCCTATTTGATTCTTTATTGTAGGTGTAGTTTATCTTGAAACGTTGGCTCACGCCTATAGTCCCAGAACTTTGGGAGGCCGAAGCGGGTGGATCATGAGGTCAGGAGAGTGACACCATCCTGGCCAACATGGTGAAACCTCGTCTCTACTAAAAATACAAAACTTACCTGGGCATGGTGGTGCATGCCTGTAATCCCAGCTACTCGGGAGGCTGAGGCAAGGAGAATCGCTTGAACTAGGGAGTCAGGTTGCAGTGAGCTGAGATTGCACCATTGCACTCCAGCCTGGTGACAGAGCGAGACTCCATCTCATAAAAATACCTTGTTGAGGGGTATTTTAATATATAATGTTAATCTATTTGAAATACTGTAATATGGAATATTTAATTCCTAAATTAAGGCAAACTAGAATATAAAAATCCTATTTCTGTCGATTATCCTTGTTCAAATAAGTACAGGACTTGAGATAAGAATTGCTAATTAGAGAAGATCCAGTGTTTTGCAGAATTTTTTTTTTTTTTTTTTTTTTTTTGAGACGGAGTCCTGCTCTGTCGCCCAGGCTGGAGTGCAGTGGCGCAGTCTCGGCTCACTGCAAGCTCTGCCTCCCGGGTTCACGCCATTCTCCTGCCTCAGCCTCTCCGAGTAGCTGGGACTACAGGCGCCCGCCACCACGCCCGGCTAATTTTTTGTATTTTTAGTAGAGACGGGGTTTCACTGTGGTCTTGATCTCCTGACCTCGTGATCTGCCTGCCTCGGCCTCCCAAAGTGCTGGGATTACAAGCGTGAGCCACCGCGCCCGGCCAGTTTTGCAGAATTTAAGAATTAATTTTGGACAGTTTCCCTTTACAGTACATCTTACACATTTGTAATTCTGTTCTCCCCCTCTCTCTGAAAGTGCTGAGTGAAAAGCTTTGCTAGCAACCTAGATTTTACCACTTCATCAGTTTGTTAACTTTTGTCAAATAGCAATGTGCAAAGAAAAATAGTAATCTATAATCTCTGAACACAGTAAATTCTCCCATAACATAATTTGAATTTGAAGTGGTATGGGATTGAAATACTTAAATTTATAGGTTAAGAACCTTTATATGCTATGATTTTTCTGTGATAAGAATTGGTTTTTTTATTACCTTTGTGTGATTAGTTGTAGAAGCTATGTTGGGATATGTATGATGGTTTTGTCTTTAGAGGCTTCATTTAGAAAACTGATTTGATTTAATTTAACTCTCTTGTAGAAAACAGGGTTAAAAGTGTTGTGATGTTAAAAAAACCAGTTTTCGCTGGGGTTATTTGCAGAGTTTTCTTACGCTGTGTGATTAGTAATAACTTTGCGCTTGATTGCTGTAACTGAGTGTTCAATTTGTGTGTTATCAACTTTAAAAATAATTGAATGTAGTATTTTGTTAATGAAAGCATAGCTTTACAAACGGTGGTGTGAAAGAAATACTTGAGGTATGGACACTTATGGGATTTTCACAGTACTTTCACAGTAAACATTCTTTTGTCAAACTGATCTGTATTTTAGGTGTTATCTATTTGAAAAATATGATAACACAGTATTGGCCTGATCGAGAAACAGCACCAGGGGATATATCCCCTTATACTATTCCAGAAGAAGATCGCCATTGTATTCGAGAAAATATTGTAGAAGCCATTATCCATTCTCCTGAGCTCATCAGGTATGTATTTTTAAAATTTACCCATTTCTGCAGGTATGTAACTTTCAGGGTTTTTTGTTTTTTGGTTTTTTTTTTTTTTTTTTTTTTGAGATGGACTTTCCCTCTGTGGCCAGGCTGGAGTGCAGTGGCATGATCCTTGCTCACTGCAGCCTCCGATTCCCAGGTTCAAGCGATTCTCCTGCCTCTCAGCTCCCAGTAACTGGGATTACAGGCACACGGCACCACATCCAGCTAATTTTTGTATTTTTAGTAGAGACAGAGTTTCACCATGTTGGCGAGGATGGTCTCAATTTCCTGACCTCGTGATCCAACTGCCTCGGCTTCCCAAAGTGCTGGGATTACAGGCGTGAGCCACCGCACCCAGCCTGCGTTTTGTTTTTCTGGAGGGCTTTTGGGGTCTTTTCAGAACATATAGGCTTTTTTTTTTTTTTTTTTTTTTTAAGTTTTAAGGTACATGTGCACAATGTGCAGGTTTGTTACATGTGTATACATGTGCTATGTTGGTGTGCTGCACCCATTAACTCGTCATTTAGCATTAGGTATATCTCCTAATGCTGTCCCTCCCCCCTCCCCTCACCCCACAACAGTTCCCGGAGTGTGATGTTAGGCCTGTTTTTTTTGTAGCAGAAAACTTACCCAACAAATGCTATTGTAGGAGAATGCCTTAGTCATTTTCTTTTCTTTTTTTTTTTTTTTTTTTTTTTGAGATTGAGTCTTGCTCTGTCGCCCAGGCTGGAGTAAGGTGGCACAATCTCAACTTGCTACAACCTCTGCCTCCTGGGATCAAGCAATCCTCCTGCCTCAGTCTCCCGAGTAGCTGGGATTACAGGCTTGCACCAGCATCCCTGGCTAATTTTTATATTTTTAGTAGAGACGAGGTTTTACCATGTTGGCCACACTGGTCTGGAACTCCTGACCTCAAGTGATCCACCTGCCTAGGCCTCTCAAAGTGCTGTGATTACAGGTGTGAGCCACCATGCCTGGCCTGTAATTTATTTTCTTACTACAGTTTGACTTCACACTGACAAAACCAAAAACTTCATACAAAACTTGTGGGCCGGGCACAGTGGCCTCAGCCGCCCGGAGTAACTGGGATTACAGGCGTGCACGACCAGGCCCAGCTAATTTTTGTGTTTTTAGTAGAGATGGGGTTTCACCACGTTGGCCAGGATGGTCTTGATCCCTTGACCTTGTGTCTTCCCGCCTGGGCCTCCCAAAGTGCTGGGATTACAGGTGTGAGCCACCGCACCCAGCCTAATTGATGTTCTTAAATGAAACTTGTTTATTGATGATAGGAATGAAAAATAAAACACCTGTATTTGTAACATTTGTTGGGTTTCATTTGCTCAGTGACTTATTCTGAATCATATATATTCTGTGTACATCTAAAATCACATGGGTTGTTTTGAAATTAGATTTTGTCTAAACAGCTATTTTCCTTTCTATGAGTTAGCAAAATCTTACCTAGTTAGGATTTTTTCCTTACTGTTTATTTTTGGCTTTCAGGGTACAGCTTACTACATGCATTCATCACATCATCAAACATGATTATCCAAGCCGCTGGACTGCCATTGTGGACAAAATTGGCTTTTATCTTCAGTCTGATAACAGTGCTTGTTGGCTAGGCATTCTTCTTTGCCTTTATCAGCTTGTGAAAAATTATGAGTAAGTGTTTCTTTCAATTCCTATAGAGCTTTGAGAAGTAGGAAAAGTTCAGAAAATTTAAGCCAATTTGAACATGTAAAATTATATTTAGCATAGATAATAAAATTAGTGAATTATATGGTAATTTCAATTTATTATTTTCTTTTTGACATAGCATTCTAACTGCAGTTTCTTTTCTTTATTCTACTAAGAAACTCCTTGCGCCCTTTTTTCTTAATCACTGTCTCTTTACCTATTCAAAAACTAAGTTATCTCTAAAGAGGGCCTCCTCAATATGTGCTGATAAAAGTCCTTCAGATAAGTTTTTCTAAAATGTGAAGGTGATCAGAATACATTGAGGATTAAAGCTATTTATTACTTGTGGCTTTTTTTTCTGTGAATTTTTATCTTAATTTAGACTCTTGATTAACTTCCAGAACCTCTGATTCTTTAAGAAGGATTCATTGGAATTTCATGTGATCTTCTTTAATCAGTGTGTTTTGGGGTATTCACACTCACCTATTTCAATGTTGGCATATTTAAGCAGATTATAGTTCATATAGGTCATTAGTATTAGAAAAAAAGATTTTAGGCCAAGTGATTATTTTAGATCTTGTTTTAGGGATCAGGAAAAAAAGATCTAACCTGGAAAGTTGAGGTGTAGCACTGAGAGTGGTAAGCCACATGTTGAAGGAGTTTTTTAAGTCTGTAGTTGATAGGCACTTGAAAAGGTTTGATGGGATATTATGAGGAAGGCATAAGGAAGACTTTTATACCATGATCGTGACTTTATTGCCAGTCCTAACAGCTACACAGATGCCATTGTGAGCCCTCTAATTCTGGGACTTGTAGTTAGCCTCCAATACCCTCTTTGGGTCCCATCTCAAAGTGGCTGATGAACTGCTGCTTTTGTTCTCTGAGCAGGAGAGAAATATACCATTTACAGCATTGGTACTGGTGTTTTCTTGTGTTCCCACCAGCTACCCATCTTCCTGCTAAGGAATGTTCCAGCTGTTACAGTTCTGGTAAGTGAGTGACTAAAATTGGAGAGAATAAAAACAATAAGCTGTCAATATCATTGAGGAGGTTCAAGGCCCTCCTGTCCCATAATCTTAGCAGGAGGGAATATGACAGGGATTTTTAAATGGGAGATACAGGAGGCTGCTACATCATTGGAATTCAGTTCATTTTCAGCCAGTGTTTCGTTGTGAAGCACAAGGTGTTCACAAGGGATCTGTGTGGACTGAAGCAGTTCTAAGAAAATTTACAGAGAAATTGGAATTTGTGGTGGTCCCCAGGAGCATAGATCCTCAGGAAATGCTTGTCAGTTGAAGGAACACAAAGAACATAAAGAGGAAGGCGTGTCACACCATACGGAGTGGTATGAACAAAGAAAGAGATGGAAATGTGAGACTCTGTCTTTAGTGGGTAGTGAGGAGACTGCTTAATGGTATTGATAATTTCCAGTGAGAGGTTGGAAATAGTTTTGGACTGGTAAATTGGGACCATGTTAAAGAGGGTTTTGAGTGCCAGAATGGGAAATTTGGATGTGATCTTTTAGATACTGAGAACCACTGAATTTTTTTTTTTTTAACAGAATAGTGATAAGACTAGAATTTAAGGATTTTCTTTTTTTTTTTTTTGAGATGGAGTCTCGCTCTGTCACCCAGGCTGGAGTGCAGTGGCGCGATCTCGGCTCCACCTCCTGGATTCACTCCATTCTCCTGCCTCAGCCTCTCCTAGTAGCTGGGACTACAGGCGCCCGCCACCACGCCCAGCTAACTTTTTGCATTTTAGTAGAGACGGGGGTTTCAGCGTGTTAGCCAGGATGGTCTTGATCTCCTGACCTCGTGATCCGCCCGCCTCGGCCTCCCAAAGTGCTAGGATTAGAGGCGTGAGCCACTGCGCCTGGCCCCCAACAGACTTTTTAACAATACTTTTTTATTTTTTTGAGATGGAGTCTCTCTTTCACCCAGGCTGTAGTGCAGTGGCACAATCTTGGCTCATAATTGATAGCCCGTTGGTCACATTTTGTTGCCCTATGGGTTAATAGAAGAACTTATGGTTTATGATCTTTTAGAAATAAAGTATTTTCTGCTTTATACATACCACTTCTGCCTTAATGCTGTTGGTATGTAAATTACTTAAGGATGGTAATATATAATCAGTTTTATTTATCAGCTGCTACTATTTACACAAATATAATAAAATACTTCCTAATTTATTATTTATAATTTATTATTTCCTCATTTATTATGAGGTCAATAACCTATTCCAGTTGCCTAGGTTCATGCCTAACTGTGTAATACTGAGAAAGATAGTTAATTTCTGTGCCTCAGTTTCCTGAACTATCAAAGTGAGGATACTCATGTGGGCCTTGAAGATTATTGACCTCATAATACATGTTCAGAAAATACTGGATAATCTTTACCCAAGGTTTTATTCAAGATGCTTTCTTTTTATGGTTTTGCTCTAGATATTTTTCTTTTTCTAAATTGGTTAGGAAGTATTTGATTATATTTATGTGAATGGTAGCAACTGATAAATAAAAAATTTCGTTATGCCTCCTCATCTATATCAATTGATTCACAGTTAGAGACTGCATGGTCAAGTGGTTAAGAGGGCAGACCTTGGATTCCGGTTGCCTAGGTTCATGCCTAACTATGTAATATTGAGAAAGATAGTTAATGTCTGTGCTTCAGTTTCCTCAACTATAAAAGTGAGCATACTCATGTGTGCCTTGAAGATTATTGACCTCATAATACATGTTCAGAAAATACTGGATAATCTTTACTCAAGGTTTTATTCAAGATGCTTCCTTTTTATGGTTTTGTTCTAGATATTTTTCTTTTTCTAAATTGGTTAGGAAGTATTTGATTATATTTTTGTAAATAAATGCGTAGTTTAAATATATATAAAATTGTGGAAATAAATTCTTACAGAATTAGTTTGTATTCCTACTCAAAGGTATAAAAAACCAGAGGAGCGGAGTCCATTGGTAGCAGCAATGCAGCATTTTCTGCCAGTTCTAAAGGATCGTTTTATCCAGCTTCTTTCTGACCAGTCTGATCAGTCTGTCCTCATCCAGAAACAAATATTCAAGATCTTCTATGCTCTTGTTCAGGTAATATCTATGAAGCAGTTTTTATTTATAAAAAGTTAGTCTGTCATTTACCATGTTAAAAATTAACAAAATTTCAGCATTTTAATAATAGTTAACTTGAAAATCTACATTAAGTAGATGATTTTCTAGCAAAATGTAAATTGCGAAAATTATAAGTCTAAACAAGCATACTTCCTCCCCAAATGAATCTTTTTTTTTTTTTTTTTTGAGACTGTCTCGTTCTGTCGCCCAGGCTGGAGTGCAGTGGCGTGATCTCAGCTCACTGCAGCCTCCGCCTCCCGGGTTCAAGTAATTCTCCTGCCTCAGCCTCCTGAGTAGCTGGGATTACAGGCACATGCCACCACACCTGGCTAATTTTTGTATTTTTAATGGAGATAGGGTTTCACCATGTTGGTCATGCTGGTCTCGAACTCCTGACCTCGTGATCCACCTGCCTTGGCCTCCCAAAGTGCTGGGATTACAGGCATGAGCTACCGTGCTTGGCCCCTAATAAATATTAAATTGCAAATGGGCAATGTCAAATTATCTTAAACCATCCACTGTAACCATATTAGTCAATTTAGAAAGTGTCTTTCACCTTAAGAATTAATGAATCTGGGCCGGGCGCGGTGGCTCACACCTGTAATCCCAGCACTTTGGGAGGCTGTGGTGGGCGCATCACCTGAGGAGGGGAGTTCAAGACCAGCCTGACCCAACATGGAGAAACCCTGTCTCTACTAAAAATACAAAAAAAATTAGTCGGGCATGGTGGTACATGCCTGTAATCTCTGCTACTTGGGAGGCTGAGGCAGGAGAAAAGCTTGAACCTGCGAGGCAGAGGTTGTGGTGAGCCAAGATCACACCATTGCACTCCAGCCTGGGCAATAACAGCAAAAATCTGTCTCAAAAAAAAAAAGAAATAATGAATCTGAAAACCAGTTACTTGATTGCAGTTGAAGTCTAACACATACTTGATATGCAAAATATACATAGATTGTCTCAATACAAAACCTATTCCTAAACTTGTCACAAAAATACTAAATCAGTGGGCTTTACTGGTACACAGTAATGGCTTTTATTATTTCTGTATGTTCTAAATTTTTCTAGGATAAAAGATACCCACTAAAGAAATAGTTGGTGGGCCGGGCGCGGTGGCTCACGCTTGTAATCCCAGCACTTTGGGAGGCCGAGGCGGGTGGATCACGAGGACAGGAGATCGAGACCACGGTGAAACCCCGTCTCTACTAAAAATACAAAAAAATTAGCCGGGCGTGGTGGTGGGCGCCTGTAGTCCCAGCTACTCAGAGAGGCTGAGGCAGGAGAATGGCGTGAACCCGGGAGGTGGAGCTTGCAGTGAGCCGAGATTGCGCCACTGCACTCCAGCCTGGGCGACAGAGCGAGACTCCGTCTCAAAAAAAAAAAAAAAAATAGTTGGGGCCGGGTGTGGTGGCTCACGCCTGTAATCCCAGCACTTTGGGAAGCCAAGGCGGGCAGATCACGAGGTCAGGAGGTCGAGACCATCCTGGCTAACATGGTGAAACCCCGTCTCTACTAAAAATACAAAACATTAGCTGGGTGTGGTGGCGGGTGCCTGTAGTCCCAGCTACTTGGGAGGCTGAGGCAGGAGAATGGTGTGAACCCAGGAGGCAGAGGTTGCAGTGAGCCGAGATCACACCACTGCACTCCAGCCTGGGCGACTGAGCAAGACTCCGTTTCAAAAAGAAAGAAATGGTTGGGTCAGTATTCGCAGTGAAATGTAATTACTTGTAAAACAGATTTTTAAAAACCAGGAAAATTCTGGTTCTTTTTGTTGTATCATGTACCATAGAAGGGTTTATCTCATCTGCCAAGACCTTTGGTTCAAGTCATACCATTACATTTAAAAATCTCATTTAAATAGATCAGAGCCAGGCACAGTGGCTCGCACCTGTAAGCCTGTAATCCCAGTTATTCTGGAGGCTGAGGTTGGAGGATTGCTTGAAGTCAAGACTTCAAGGCTGCACTCCATCCTGACAGAGCGAGACCTGGTCTCTTAAAAAAAAGGAAGAAAGATCTATGACTTCACCTCCATTAAGATTGTACTTGCCTAACTCTGTTCCTTGGTTGGATTTTGCATATCTTTGCTAGATCTTTAAAGACATTCAGATATCTCCCACTCTGAATCTAAGGGCACCTTAATGCCATTCTATTGGACTCTTACGTTATTCTTTTGTTAAGTAATTTGAGTAAACACTAGTCTTTTCGATATTTTTTCTAACTAGGAGGATCATAACTTTTGGATTAAATAATAGGTCTTTTTGAAAACTATCATAGGGCATAGGGAATAGGACAAAATAGTTTCTCAACTCATTCTTTGAGACTAGCATACCTGTCTCACTTGTGAAAATAGATGTCCTAAAATCCCAAATTGGATAACCTTTTTATTGGCCTACTGAGAAATAGGATTTATCCCAGGAATACAAGAATGGATCAACAGTAAGAAATTAGTTTTTGTAATTAACCCTTACATCACATTAAAATAGAGACCTGTAACCATCTTTATGGATGTCAGATAAAGCTTTGATAAAATTAAATAACCACGTCTGCTTTGAAAAAAATAAACAACTGTTAGAATCCTGGAACAGAATCTTTCTTAACTTGATGAAAGTTGTTCATTAGAAATCTATAATAAATATCACACCTTATGGTGAAAATAAATGTCCCAGTAAAATGGGAATATGCAAGGATGCCCACTCACTGTTTACCATTATAGATAACAAGCAAAGAAGTTTGCCTATGTACTAAAAGCAGAAAATGTGGATTGAATGAAATACTTTTGGTAGGTATTGTGAAGAGTAAAAAGAAGTGGGATTTTCTTTAGCAAGGATTTTGAAATATTAATTCTTGACTTTTATTTAGTATACACTACCACTGGAACTGATAAACCAACAGAACCTGACAGAATGGATAGAAATTTTAAAGACTGTTGTGAACAGGGATGTACCTAATGTAAGTTTCTGTATGTTCTCTTATATTACTAAATACAAATATTTAATGGTCTTTTGAAGACTTTAACTGGTGTTTCCTGTAACATTCTTTGTGAGTTTTTATAATATGTGATTTATTTTTTTCTAGATTAGAGGTACCTTTTCATTTGTTTACATACGCGTTACATATGTACATTTACTTAGTATGAAAAGTTGTAAAGGGTGTTTTTTAAATATATTACTGGTTAAGTGCTTCTGTTATCCTTTTATTTCATCCTAAATCTTCTGTTCCTTCTCAGTTCATAAATTAAGAGCTCATAGCTGGCTCTTAGCCTAGTTAATTTGTCAGATGCCCACGTACAGAGAAAGAGGAAGAACTTGATTTACAGATTGACCAAACTTTGTAGTTATGTTATTTTTTGATAATAACTTTATTGAGAAATAACTCAGATACCATAAAATTTATTCTTTTAAAGTACAACTTAGTAGTTTTTAGTACATTCAGAGTTGTCCAGTTGTGTTATTTTTATAATCAAACTTTTTTAAATTATTACAATTTTTCTTTATAGTCTAGTTTTCTTTTTTCTTTCTTTTCTTTTCTTTTCTTTTTTTTTTTTTTTTGAGATGAAGTTTCGCTCCTGTTGCCTAGACTGGAGTGCAGTGGCACAATCTTGGTTCACTGCAACCTCCGCCTTCCGAGTTCAAGCGATTTTCATGCCTCAGCCTCCCAAGTAGCTGGGACTACAGACGTGTGCCACCAAGCTCGTCTAATTTTTGTATTTTTAGTAGAGATGGAGTTTCACCGTGTTGGCCAGGCTGGTCTCAAACTTCTGACCTCAGGTAATCCACCCACCTTGGCCTCCCAAAGTGCTGGGATTACAGGCGTGAGCCACTGTGCCCGGCCTATAGTCTAGTTTTCTAGAGATATAGGGGAATTTACAGATTACTGAATACCCTGTTTTTTTTGTTTTGTTTTGTTTTGTTTTGAGACAGCCTCACTCTGTCGCCCAGGCTGGAGTGCAGTGGTGCGATCTCAGCTCACTGCAACCTCTGCCTCCCAGGTTCAAGCAATTCCCTGCCTCAACCTCCAAAGTAGCTGGGATTACAGGTGCCTGTCACCATGCCTGGCTAATTTTTTTATTTTTCGTAGAGACAGGGTTTCACCATCTTGGCCAGGCTGGTCTTGAACTCCTGACCTTGTGATCCACCCGCCTTAGCCTCCCAAAGTGCTGGGATTACAGGTGTGAGCCACCGTGCCCAGCCTATTTTATGGTGTGATTTATGTACTGTTATTAATATATACTTATTTAACCCTCAAAATCCTTCTGACTTTTATTTTAAACTTACACATGGGAGGGTTATGCAATTTATCCAATATAATATTGTTAATCACATAAGTGAGACCAAAGTCCTATTTTGCAGTTTAATTTTTTTTAAAGATTTGTTTCAAAAACATTTACGATCAATGCAGAAGAAACGACATTTCTACACCCTCCATGGGAAACTAGTTTGGTATATATTTTTCTGTGCACATTTAATAGATATAAAATATAACTTTTAAAGGTCTCATATACATATTGTGCACCTTTTTGTGGTATAATTTATAATCCGTGCACCAATTATAAATAAACAGTTCAGTGAGTTAACACAATTATTATGTACCCACATAGCCATCACCTCAGAATGTTTACTCATGGCTGGTTCTAGCCATCTCTGCCATCATCTCATTTCCCACACAATAGATTTCAGCTGTTTTAGAACTTAATAAGTAATCTTTTGTTCCTGGCTTCTTTCACTTAATATATTTATAAGATTCTTTCATGTTGTATAGTGGTAGTTTATCATTTTTTATTGCTGAGCGGTATCCTATTTTATAGATATATCACAAGTTATGTATGTGGATGGGCATTTGGGTAGTTTTACTTTTTCAGTATTATAGATAAAGCTATGAACATTCTTACATGTCTCTTTGTGGTCACATGTTTTTCAAACTCTTGCATAAATATCAAAGAAAGGAATTGGGTCATAAGGTAGATGTGTGTTTTACTTTACAAGTAACTTCCAAAGTGGCTGTAGCATTGCTCTCACTAGCGATGTATGAGAGTGTTCACTTGCTCTGTATATTCACTTCCTTGTCCTACTTAAAAAAATATGTTGGCTGGGCGCGGTGGCTCACGCCTGTAATCCCAGCACTTTGGGAGGCCAAGGCGGGCGGATCACGAGGTCAGGAGTTCGAGACCATCCTGGCTAACACGGTGAAACCCTGTCTCTACTAAAAATACAAAAAATTAGCTGGGCGAGGTGGCAGACGCCTGTAGTCCCAGCTATGCGGGAGGCTGAGGCAGGAGAATGGCGTGAACCCCGGGGGGTAGAGCCTGCAGTGAGCCGAGATTGCGTCACTGCACTCCAGCCTGGGTGAAAGAGCGAGACTCCGTCTCAAAAAAAAAATATATATATATATATATATTATATATATTATGGATAGGCTGGGCATGGTGGCTCATGCCTGTAATCACAGCACTTTGGCAGGCTGAGGCGGGCGGATCACGAGGTTAGGAGATCAAGACCATCCTGGCCAACATGGTGAAACCCCGTCTCTACTAAAAATACAAACATTAGCTGGGCATGGTGGTGCAAGCCTGTAGTCCCAGCTACTCGGGAGGCTGAGACAGGAGAATCACTTGAACCAGGGAGGCAGAGGTTGCAGTGAGTGAGCCGAGATTGTGCCACTACACTCCAGCCTGGCAACAGATTGGGACTCTGTCTCAAAAAAAAAAAAAAATATATATATATATATATATATATATATATATATATATATATATGTTATGGATGTCTTAGGTTATTAATGTATAATGATCCAATTCCTTCTTTCAGTGATTGTGTAGTAGTCTTTTATGGATCTTCCATAATTGAACGTTGTTAATGAATGTTCAGGTTCTTAGCAATTTTTTACCATTACAAATAATATTATAATTAATATTCTCCTACACAAATCGTTGCGCATTTATACTTATATATCTGAAACTAGATTTCTGAAATGGAGTTTCTCATGCCCTTTCTGTTATGAAATATACTGATTTTGATTAAGTTACAATTGTCATGGCCTTGACTATACTATTTAGATCTTGGCTAAAATGTTTGGCTTTAAGCTTGTAGAATTATTTTAAAAAGCATGTCTTTTATAACCAACTAGTGAAGCAGTGAGGATGCCTCTTTGATTTAAATAGGGTTAATACTTTTCCAAGTCTAACCTTCCACTATGAAAGGCCAACATCAGGCCAGGCGCAGTGGATCACGAGGTCAGGAGATGGAGACCATCCTGGCTAACCCCGTCTCTACTAAAAATACAAAAACAAAATTAGCTGGGCATTGTGGCTGGCGCCTGTAGTCCCAGCTACTTGGGAGGCTGAGGCAGGAGAATGGTGTGAACCCGGGAGGTGGAGCTTGCAGTGAGCTGAGATGGCAACAGAGCGAGACTCCATCTCAAAAAAAAAAAAAAAAAAAAAAAGGCCAGCATTAGAGAAGCATTCACATTTTTGTCAATCTTTTCTCATCTCATGCTGTTCCTCCTATACTGTATTATCTCTTATCATTAAATAAATGTCTCTTTAAAGGAAACACTTCAAGTTGAAGAAGATGATCGACCTGAGTTACCATGGTGGAAATGCAAGAAGTGGGCCTTACATATTTTAGCAAGACTTTTTGAAAGGTAATCTCATCCATATATGGTGATTTAAATTAATTTAAAGTGCTAGCATAAAGCATTATAAAGAAACAATGGGCATTTTGATGTTCTTTTAGATATGGAAGCCCTGGCAATGTTTCCAAGGAGTATAATGAATTTGCTGAAGTATTTCTGAAGGCATTTGCTGTTGGTGTCCAGCAAGTAAGTCTGTTTTTAGTTTTTCTAAGTGGAAACATGGCATCTTTAAGTTAATTTATATATTGCTTATTTCCAGTTTCTTTGACATCTAAAGAGTGCCTGTTTGGACCCTGTACCAGGTCTCAAACATTTTTGGTCTGAGGATCTCTTTATGTTCAAATTACTTAGGATACCATTGGGTTCTCATTTATGTGAGTTATACCTAGTAATATTTATCATATTAGAAATTAAGGTAAGAGTAAACAGTTCATTAAAATATAATAACAGGCCTATTATATGTCAAGAGAACAATTTTTTTTTTCTCTTGTTGCCCAGGTTGTAGTGCAGTGGCGTAATCTCGGCTCACTGCAACCTCTGCCTCCCAGGTTCAAGCGATTCTCCTGCCTCATCAGCCTCCCGAGTAGCTGGGATTATAGGTATGTGCCACCACACCCGGCTAATTTTGAATTTTTAGTAGAGACGGGTTTTCTCCATGTTGGTCAGGCTGGTCTTGAACTCTTGACCTCAGGTGATCCGCCTGCCTCGGCCTACCAAAGTGCTGGGATTACAGGCGTGAACCCCCACCCCTGGCCCAGAATTCTAATTTTTGCTTGAAACCTCAAATTTTAACACCAGTAACATATTGTCAGCAATTTTCCTTGAAATAATGGACTCATTTTATTCATTTTTGAGCATATAATCCTATAATCCCAGCACTTTGGGAGGCCAAGGTGGGCAGATCACGAGGTCAGGAGTTCGAGACCAGCCTGGCCAACATGGAGAAATCCTATCTCTACTAAAAATACAAAAATCAGCTGGGCGTGGTGGTGTGTGCCTGTAATCCCAGCTACTGGGGAGGCTGAGGCAGGAGAATGGCTTGAACCCAGGAGGCCGAGGTTGCAGTGGGTGGAGATCATGCCACTGCACTCCAGCCTGGGTGACAGAGCAAGACTCCATCTCAAAAAAAAAAAAAATTCTTAAGAAAAACTTGTTCTCGGCTGGGCGCGGTGGCTCACGCTTGTAATCCCAGTACTTTGGGAGGCCGAGGCGGGCGGATCATGAGGTCAGGAGATCGAGACCATGGTGAAACCCCGTCTCTACTAAAAATACAAAAAATTAGCCGGGCGTGGTGGCGGGCGCCTGTAGTCCCAGCTACTCGGAGAGGCTGAGGCAGGAGAATGGCGTGAACCTGGGAGGCGGAGCTTGCAGTGAGCCGAGATTGCGCCACTGCATTCCAGCCTGGGCGACAGAGCGAGACTCCGTCTCAAAAAAAAAAAAAAAAAAAAAAAAAAAACTTGTTCTCTGGGCGTGGTGGCTCATGTCTGTAATCCCAGCACTTTGGGAGGCCAAGGCGGGCGGATCACGAGGTCAGGAGATCAAGACCATCCTGGCTAACACAATGAAACCCCGTTTCTACTAAAAATTCAAAAAAGTAGCCGGGCGTGGTGGTGGGCGCCTATAGTTCCAGCTGCTTGGGAGGCTGAGGCAGGAGAATGGCATGAACCCGGGGGGTGGAGCTTGCGGTGAGCAGAGATTGCCCCACTGCACTCCAGCCTGGGCGACAGAGTGAGACTGTCTCAAAAAAAAAAAAAAAAAAAAAAAAAGAAAAGCTTCTTCTATAACAATATGGCTGTAAAGAATACAGTGACTTGGCCGGGCGTGGTGGCTCACCCCTGTAATCCCAGCACTTTGGGAGGCCGTGGCAGGCAGATCACCTGAGGTCAGGAGTTCAAGTTCAGACCAACATGGAGACATCCTGTCTACTAAAAATACAAAATCAGCTGGGTGTGGTGGCGCATGTCTGTAATCCCAGCTACTTGGGAGGCTTAGGCAGGAGAATCACTTGAACCCAGGAGGCGGAGTTTGCGGTGGGCCGAGATTGCACCATTGAGCAAAACTCCGTCTCAAAAAAAAATAAATAAATAAAAATACTGTGAATTTCAAATAAGGCGTCAGAACATTTAACACCATGGTTTTGTACCATTGGTGCAAATACTCATTTACTCAAAACACAGTTTTTTTTTTTTAAAAAGACAATATCATTACGAAAGTAGCTTTAAACTAGTAGATCCTCTGAAATATTCTCGGGGACCACTAGAGGTTTGTGGACCACATTTTGCGTATCAGTGTTCTGAAACATGAAGTACAGTTAGAACTATTGACAGATGCTAAATAGGAAATTGACTGCTTTGGGTAAGATTTTCCCAGAAGATGGCTTTAACAAGATAGGGTTTTCTCCCAATACTGTGGTTTTTCAGTAGGTAGCAAATGGGTTAGGTGTGGTGGCTTACACCTGTAATCCCAGCACTTTGGGAGGCTGAGATGGGAGAATCGCTTGAGGCCAGGAGTTAGAGACCAGCCGGGGCAACGTAGTGAGACACTGTCTCTAACAACAACAACAAAAAAAACCCAGAAAAACGAAGATAGCATATAGTTTTCTCTTCTTTTCATTCTTAATCAGAAATGAGTTAAATTATTTTTCAAAGTATACGGTTGTTTTTCTTTATGATGAGCTTGGCATTAAGATATGTGTTAACTGTTTTTACTGGCTTGTAAGTGGTTGAAATTTCTATTTGAACATTGATTGTTGATCGAAAATTTTTTTCCAAGGTTTTATTGAAGGTGTTATATCAGTACAAGGAGAAGCAATATATGGCTCCTCGAGTTTTACAACAGACATTAAATTATATTAATCAAGGAGTTTCTCATGCTCTCACCTGGAAGAATCTGAAGCCCCATATACAAGTAATAATTTTTATCTGAAATGTTTTTATAGCAAATATAATAGAAATAACATCAATTACCATAAAGGTTGAAAAATTGCATGTTTGTTGAGTTGTGTTACTTAGTCTACTTCTGGTGGTTGTTTTGAGAGTATAGCAGAAAAAGGAGACAAGACACTGACATAAAGTTATGAGAGGTATCTTGTGAATACCCAACGTATCTTTTAATCCAAAACTGTTGTCTTCAAACTTTCGATTTAAGTTCTTAATATTGAACTATGATTATATTTTATCATGTAATTTGGAGTAGCCAAGGGACTTCATTTCACCAGATTCGTTTCTAGGATAAATGACTTATCTGCTATTTCTGTGAATAATTTATGTGCTTTATTTAGAGCTGTAGAATTTTATAGACTATATATATTTAGAATACTTAATTGTGACCTTTGTACACATATATCTTATAATTACTTGTTACAGAGAGGGGAAGTACATGTAGTTTGATAGTTGATCTTAGAACACATTAAATGCATTACTAACATTTGATATTAAGCTTTAAAATACATAATAGTGTTACTTTGGTTTTAATACTTAAAGGAAATTTGAAGGTTTAAATTTGAAAACTGATGGTTATTGTTTTCTTAACTTTTAAATTGCAGGGCATTATCCAAGATGTTATTTTTCCATTGATGTGCTATACAGATGCTGATGAGGAACTTTGGCAAGAAGACCCTTACGAATATATACGCATGAAGTTTGGTAAGGAATTTTCACATTTTTAGAAACAAAAAATGTCAGTAATTAAGATTACAGTGATTGTGTGTAGCCAGCCTAGGGGGTATTATGTATCTTCTTTGTTGTTTTAATGTAATTGATCCCTTGTGTAGTCCTTTTTGGGGCCATTATTTATGACATTTGATAATGATAATCTTATTTTTGGCGGACACAAATTCAATACTGTTAAGTTTTTATTACTGAATGCCAAAACTGTTAGATATTCAAGATTACACCTCAACACTAAATGTCTCAACTATACTTTTGGATCTTATGTTAGCCATCATATGAGTGGGAAATGAGAAAACACATCTTGGAAGCTGGAGTCATATGAAGTCCTTGCACAGAACTAAAGAATTGTAATTTGGCTAATAATGTTGAGTATTGGTCCTTATTCTTACCAAGTCGTTTGTGCTTTTTGCAGCTTGTACTTTTGTGACCCTGTTGTGAAAATTCTCACATCAGTAGTGTTTCATACGTACGATTTAAACTGCTGAGTTCTGAGTTAACAAATAAAAATGAAAACTATTAGGAGGAATTCATGGATTAACATTTAATTTGCACAGGCCAGGTGTGGTGGCTAAGGCCTGTAAATCCCAACATGTTGGGAGGCCTAGGCAGGCAGATCGTTTGAGGTCAGGAGTTTGAGACCAACCTGGCCAATATAGTGAAACCCCATCTCTACTAAAAATACAAAAATTAGCCGGGCGTGGTGGCAGGCACCTGTAAACCAGCTACTTGGGAGACTGAGGCAGGAGAATTGCTTGAACCTGGGAGATGGAGGTTGCAATGAGCCGAGATCGCCCAATGCACTCCAGCCTGAGTGACAGAGCGAGACTCCATCTCAAAACAAACAAAAGCATTTAATTTGTACAGAAAAGACATTGAATTCTGCTTTTGCAAAATGATAAAGGGATCTGGGATCATTTTCATACCTTATGTAAAGATTAAGCATTTTTTTAATGCTTTGGTGAAGAAATTAATGTTTATTGTCTTAATTTTAAACTTGTTCTCTAGATGTGTTTGAAGATTTCATTTCTCCTACCACTGCTGCCCAGACACTTTTGTTTACAGCCTGTAGTAAGAGGAAAGAGGTAGGCTTATTTAATGTTTAGATAACTTTTGCTGTATTATTTAAAATTTATTCAGCTATACACTCAGTTTTAAATGTTAGTCATGTGAGTCATTTTGTTAGTATGTTTTTTAAGGAATGTTGGCCTATTCAATAACAGTACTTTTCTCTTTTAATCTAGGTACTGCAAAAGACTATGGGATTTTGTTACCAGATTCTTACAGAGCCAAATGCTGACCCTCGAAAAAAAGATGGAGCTCTGCATATGATTGGCTCTTTAGCTGAAATACTTCTGAAGGTATTCTTTAGTGTGTTTGTATGTGCATGAGTGTGCATGTATGCAAGTAGTTTTAAAAAATAAACAGCCAGCCAGGCACAGTGGCTCACTTCTATAATCCCAGCACTTTTGGGATGCTGAGGCAGGCAGATTGCCTGAGCCCAGGAGTTTGAGACCAGCCTGGGCAACATAGTGAGACCCACATCTCTATAAGAATAAAAAATAGGCTGGGTGTGGTGGCTCATGCCTGTAATCCCAGCTATTTGGGAGGCCAGGGCGGGGGGATCACCTGAGGTCAGGAGTTGGAGAACAGCCTGGCCAACATGGTGAAACCCCGTCTCTACTAAAAATACAAAAATCAGCTGGGCGTGGTGGCTCACGCCTGTAATCCCAGCACTTTGGGAGGCCGAGGTGGGCGGATCATGAGGTCAGGAGATCGAGACTATCCTGGCTAACACGGTGAAACCCCGTCTCTACTAAAAATACAAAAAAAAAAAAATTTGCCGGGCATGGTGGCTGGCGCCTGTAGTCCCAGCTACTCGGGAGGCTGAGGCAGGAGAATGGCTTGAACCCGGGACGCAGAGTTTGCAGTGAGCTGAGATCGCACCACTGCAATCCAGCCTGGGTGACAGAGTGAGACTCCATCTCAAAAAAAAAAAATCAGCCAGGCATGGTGGTAGGCACCTGTAATCCCAGCTACTTAGGAGGCTGAGGCAGGAGAATCACTTGAACTTGGGAGGCAGAGGCTGCAGTGAGCCGAGGTCATGCTGCTGCACTCCACGCTCCAGTCCAGGCGACAGAGAGAGACTCCGTCTCAAAAAAAAAAAATAAAAAAATAAAAAATAACACCTTATGGAGTGTACAACTCAGTGGTTTTTAGTGTATTCACAGTTGTGTAACTATCACCCCCAGAAGGAACTCCGTATACATTAGCAGTCACTCCACATACCACCCCAAATCTCCCAACCCTAGGCTACCTATAGTCCACATTTTTTCTATGGATTTGTTTTTTGTGGACATTTTATATAAATGGAATCATATAATATGTAGCTCTTTGTGGGTGACTTCTTTCATTTAGTGTAATGTTTTCAAGGATTATCCGTGTTGTAGCATGTTTCAGTACTTTTTCCTTTTTGTTGCCAAATTATATTTCATTATATTAATATACCACATTTTATTTACTCGTTCATATTTTATGAGATGGAGTCTTGCTCTGTTGCCCAGGCTGGAGTGCAGTGGTGAGATCTTGGCTTGCTGCAGCCACCAGTCTCCCGCATTCAAGTGATTCTCCTGCCTCAGCCTCCCAAGTAGCTGAGATTTCCGCCTTCGCGCCCCCCCATATGCTGGAGTGCAGTGGCGCAATCTCGACTCATTGCAACCTCTACCTTCCGGGTTCAAGTGATTCTTATGCCTCAAGTGCCTGCCACCAGCCTAATTTTTGTATTTTTAGTAGAGATGGGGTTTTGCCATGTTGGCCAGGCTGGTCTCGAACTCCTGGCTTCAGGTGATCTGCCCGCCTCAGCCTCCCAAAGTGCCAGGATTACAGGCGTGAGCCACTGTGCCTGGCTCTTGCCCATTTTAATCGGGTTGTTTGTCTTTTTATAATTGAGTTGTTAGAAATCTTTACATTTTAAAGCCAGGCACTAAGTACTCATAGAATATTTAGTCATTGTATCTTTTATCTTTTCGTTTTTTGGAAATGGAGTCTCACTCTGTTATACAGGCTGGAGTGCAGTGGCGTGATGTCTGCTCACTACAGCCTCTACCTCCTGAGTTCAAGCGATTTTCTTGCCTCAGCCTCCCGAGTAGCTGGGACTGCAGACACCTGCCACCACACCAGCTAATTTTTGTATTTTCAGTAGAGACGGGGTTTCACCATTTTGGCCAGGCTGGTCTCGAATTCCTGACCTCAGGTGATCCACCCACCTCGGCCTCCCAAAATGCTGGGATTACAGGCATGAGCCACTGCACCTGGCCATCTTTCATCTTTTCTATACCTGTTCACCCGTCCTTCTCTTTATTTATAAAGTATATATTAAAGACATTCTAATCATTTGTGGCATAGAAGGCTGAGAATTACTGAGTTCTCTTGGCAAATTCAAATTTATCTATTCTTACCTTTCACTCAGCTTCACTTAGTGGTAATACCGTACATAGGTAGGCAAAATTATCAAAAACATGAAGTTGATTTTGGTATGCTACTATCAACTAATCTATGGACCTTTTTCAAGTTTCACAAGATTTCCCACTGTGTCCTTTTTTCTGTTCCATGACCCAGTCTAGGGTCTCACATTACATTAAGTTGTCATGTCTGATTATGTAAGTGTTGATATATGTGTCTTATGTGTTTAATGTTGATTTAATGTGCAGTTTAAGGAACTCTTCTAAAAAGCTTCTTTGCACTTAGAAAATACTCACCTTGAATACTGAGAGTGCCTTTTTAGAGGATCACTTGAATCTGAGAGGTAGAGGTTGCAGTGAGCCGAAATTGTGCCACTGCATTCCAGCCTGGGCGACAGAGCAAGACTCCGTCTCAAAAAAAAGAAAAAAAAAAAAAGAGTGTGCCTTTTTGGATAGCCAGTTTATTCGTTTGAAAGCAGGATTTTTCTCAGGTTATGTTATTTTCAGCCAGAAACTTTGTCAGACAACTTTTTTCATTATAAAAGTTTCATAGTAACAGATAAAATTAACCAAACTTACATCATTCAAACACTATTTCTGGTAAGATTTGGCATCATGGCTTTCTAATCAAGGAATATAAAAACATGTAAAAATATGTTTAGTGGTTTTTGGTGGTGAAGTTCTGGAATAAGAAAATTGGTTGTGGATTCTGGGGTTCAAAGAATGAGAATATATGTAACATTAATAGTCATTTTTAACAGTGTTACATCTGTTTGGAAATTGAGATGATTATATTTGGAACTGTATCAAAATAACTGTTGTTTATATTTACAGAAAAAGATCTACAAAGATCAGATGGAATACATGTTGCAGAATCATGTATTCCCTCTCTTCAGCAGTGAACTAGGCTACATGAGAGCAAGGGTATGTTTTAAAGCTGCATTATTTATATACTTTTGTCTTGTAATGAATGACTCTGTGGACTTTTATATTGAAACTTTTAAATGTTCACTTTGAAGGCTGTGTTTTATTTTAGGTTTCTGTTTAATGTAAATCTTTACATGGCTGCTGTAATGTGTGCATAGGTTTCATCTGTGTCTGGTAGCAGTGTCTGTCTGTGTTTTGCATTCAGATCTTGCTATCCACACAAACGTCATGCAGCCAAAGAGTAACTTGGGATCATAGTACTGGTCTAGTGTTGTCTCTGGACACGTCTACCACTGGCCAGCCTCCAAATTCCCACACACACAACTCAGGGAATAGAGATAAGCTTGGGGGAATTTAAGGTAAGGTATCTACACTAACTCACTGTGTTTTTACAAAAGGCTTGCTGGGTACTTCACTATTTTTGTGAAGTGAAGTTCAAAAGTGATCAGAACCTTCAAACAGCCTTAGAGCTAACAAGAAGATGTCTGATTGATGATAGAGAAATGCCTGTGAAAGTGGAAGCTGCCATTGCCCTTCAAGTATTGATCAGCAATCAAGAAAAAGGTAAAGGATTTTTGTATGTCAAGAAAAGTGAATGTTGGCCAGGTGCAGTAGGTCACACCTGTAATCTTAGCACTTCGATAGGCTTAGGTGGGAAGAGCACTTGAAGCCAGGTGTTCAAGACCAGCCTGGGAAACATCTCTACAAAAAAAAATTTTTTTAAATTAACTGGACATAGCGGCATGTACCTGTAGTGCCAGCTACTTGGGAGTCTGAGACAGCTGGATCACTAGAGCCCGGCAGTTCGAGGCTGCAGTGTGCTATGATTGCATCTCCAGCCTGGGCAACAGATCAAAACCCTGCCTCTTGGCTGGGCGCGGTGGCTCACGCTTGTAATCCCAGCACTTTGGGAGGCCGAGGCGGGCGGATCACGAGGTCAGGAGATCGAGACCACGGTGAAACCCCGTCTCTACTAAAAATACAAAAAAAATTAGCCGGGCGTGGTGGCGGGCGCCTGTAGTCCCAGCTACTCGGAGAGGCTGAGGCAGGAGAATGGCGTGAACCCGGGAGGCGGAGCTTGCATTGAGCCGAGATCGCGCCACTGCACTCCAGCCTGGGTGACAGAGCGAGACTCCGTCTCAAAAAAAAAAAAAAAAAAAAAAAAAAAAACCCTGCCTCTTATAAAATATGTGTGTATATATATGTATGTATATAGTAATTGTAAAAAGCCATAATCCTAGGAACTTGGCATACTTCCTTTTTATGTGAAAGTACTTTTTACAAAAACTCATTGATATTTGTTATATCAGGTTTTAGGGGTTTTACACAAGTTTTTTACTCTTTCTCTTACAGCTAAAGAATATATCACACCATTCATCAGACCTGTAATGCAGGCTCTTCTTCATATTATAAGAGAAACAGAAAATGATGACCTTACCAATGTAATTCAGAAAATGATCTGTGAATATAGTGAAGAAGTTACTCCTATTGCAGTAGAAATGACACAACATTTGGTATGTTGTTTGAACCTACCATATTTGCAAGCATTTTAATGTAGCTCTCAGTATGTTCCAGGTTGTGTCACAAGTGGCTTGCCTTACCTTATAGCAGTCAACCTTTTTGGCACCTGGGATTGGTTTCATGGAAGATAATTTTTCCACAGATGGTCTGGGGGAGATGGCTTTGGGATGAAACTGTTCCACCTCTTATCATCAGGCAGGCAATGGTTTTTCAGAAGGAGTGTGCAACCTAGATCCTTGAATGCACATTTCACAGTAGGGTTCACGCTCCTATGAGAATTTCCGGGAGTAATGCTCACTCACCTACCACTTATCTACTGGTCCTAACAGGCCATGGACCGGTACCAGTCCACTGCCTGGAGACTGGGGGACCCCTGCCTTTATAGCAGATATTTCACAGACATTACTGTGTAGCACATAAAGCCCTTGACAGATACTTAACTTACTTAATTCTAACACAATCGTGTGTCAGAATTATTCCTGTTTTACAGAGAAAATGTGAGGTATAAAATGGTTAATTGCCTAAGCTAGGCAGGATGGGGTTGGGATTTATACATGGGCCTTCATGGTACTTGTTCTTAACTACTACCTCAGGCTGCAGCATGAGTATCTGTGTAGTGGCCTGGAATGCTCAAAATAATCGATTGAATTTTACAAAACATAAATCAGTGACCCCCTTGATGATTAAATATACTTTTATTTGGACATTGTCAAGTGTTAACCAGTAGTAGTAATGAAAACTATTCATAATATTAAGTACTTTTTATACCTTGCCTCATTTAGTCCTCATACAGTGTCTATGAAATCCCCAAAGTGGCATGCAGAAAAGGTCAAGAGAAGTCAAGTAGCTTGTTTAAGGTCACCCAATGAGTACACTATTTGATTATAGAGCTTAAGCTCTTTATTATCATTAATCAATTTGGAGACATTAATTTGTTGTGGTATTCCAATGAGAATGTTCTAAGAATTAAAAGTCTTAGACCAAAACATATTTATAATGCCTCAGTGACAAACTTGAGTTATATTCTCTTGAATCTAGGCAATGACATTTAACCAAGTAATCCAGACGGGGCCAGATGAAGAAGGTAGTGATGACAAAGCAGTTACTGCGATGGGAATTCTGAATACAATTGATACACTTCTTAGTGTAGTTGAAGATCATAAAGAGGTAAGAAGATGATCTAGTGTTGCAGTTTTTCAAGCCATTTTATGCTTTTTAGAGGGCTCTAATATCTCTCTGGCATCTCATGTACCATGTTTTTGCCATTTTCCCTTTTATAAAGATAAGATTGGTACATTATATTTTAAGTTCTAAAGTATTAGTAGAAGGAATAGGAAGCAGGTATTTGTTTTACCATCTTAGGGCTCAGGATTTTGGCTCCTCGTGTTTTCTCAGATCCAGAAATATGGTGGTTCCAGGAGGGAAAAAAACATTTTTTCTTAGTTTTCTTTTTCTTTGAAAAATTTTGGTGAAATACACATAGCATAAAATTTACAATCCTAACCATTTTTAAGTATATAATTCACTAATATTAAGTATATTCACATTGTTATGCAACCATCACTACCATCTTCCTAGTTTTCTTCTTTTCTAGTTGTATTTTGGAAAAGTAAGAATTGTAATAATGGATTTTTTTTTCTTTTTTGAGATGGAGTCTCGCTCTGTCGCCCAGGCTGGATTGCAATGGTCACTGCACCTGGCCCTGAAATTGTTTTTCTTAACATAATGGAAATATTCTAAGTGTTAAAAATGTAATAAAGTTTAGGTGATTAAGAAGTTTTGGTTATAGTTTTCTTGTTATTTACTCTTTTCTGTATGTTTTAAATAATTCCATTTTTAAAAAAATCCATTACTGGGCAGCCAGGCACGGTGGCTCATGCCTGTAATCCCAGCACTTTGAGAGGCCGAGGTGGGCAGATCACCTGAGGTCAGGAGTTCAAGACCAGCCTAGCCAACGTGATGAAACCCCTGTCTCTACTAAAAATACAAAAATTAGCTGGGCGTGGTGGTGGGCGCCTGTAATCCCAGCTACTTGGGAGGCTGAGGCAGGAGAATCACTTGAACCCGAGAAGCAGAGGCTGCAGTGAGCCAAGATCGCGCCACTGCACTCCAGCCTGGGCGACAGAGCGAGACACTGTGTCAGAAAAGAAAGAAAGAGAGAGAGAGAAAACAATTTCAGATAGATGCAGTTGAAAGCCCTCAGGGGACCACTTCCTAACCCCTTTTCCCTACTTCCTTTCTTCCCATAGAAGTAACACTGTCATGAATTTGATGTTTATAATTCCAATGCAGATGTTTGTAATGTATGTCTTATCCATAAATTACATGTTTTCAGATTATCTGCAAGTTGCCTTTTGCAGCATGAGGTTTTTCACTAAACTTTTTTTTTTTGAGACGGAGTCTCCCTTTGTTGCCTAGGCAGGAGTGCAGTGGCACCATCTTGGCTCACCGCAACCTCTGCCTCCCAGGTTCAAGTGATTCTCCTGCCTCAGCCTCCTGAGTAACTGGGAGTACAGGCGCGCACCACCACGCCCAGCTAATTTTCCTATTTTTAGTAGAGACAGAGTTTCACCATGTTGGCAGGCAGGTCTAGAACTCCTGACCTCAAGTAATCCGCCTCCCTCAACCTCCCAGAGTGCAGAAATTACAGGCGTGAGCCACCACGCCAGCCACATAAACTGTTTTTGTATTCTGCCTTATAATTGAATATAAGCAGAAGCCATGACCAATCCTATAGGTGCTTTATGTTTTAACAGATGAATTGTTTATTCTATTTTAGGAGTTGTAAATGTATTAAGTTCTGTATATTTGAAATGGATGTCTTTCTTTTATATCTGATTAGTGGATATTATTTTACGCTTCCTCGCCTTAACATTCTTATGGCCTTCAGGGATTTGGGATCTAATTTAGGACTATCTAGACAATTATAGAGGAATTTGTATTTCCTGTCAGTCTTGAGTTGGGGGCTGAGTTCACATTCCATGGTTCACTATATCTAATAAAATTTGAAAAACTAAGGTGACTTAAGGATTATTGAGATTCGTAGCAATAATGCCTTCTTTTGGATAATTTCTCTGTAAGTCATTGACAGTGACTTTTCAATTACATTGAGCTGAATTAATCTCTATTTGCACATAACAGATGGGCTGTCTTCCGAATGGTTGTTTTTTGTTTTTTGTTTTTTGTTTTTTTTGAGATGGAGTTTTGCTCTTGTTGCCCAGGCTGGACTGCAGTGGTGCTCGGCTCACTGCAACCTCCACCTCCTGGGTTCAAGCAATTCTCCTGCCTCAGCCTCCCAAGTAGCTGGGATTACAGGCACCCGCCACCATGCCTGGCTAATTTTTTGTATTTTTAGTAGAGACGGGGTTTCACCACGCTGGCCAGGCTGGTTGCAAACTCCTGACCTCAGGTGATCCACCTGCCCTGGCTTCCCAAAGTGCTGGGATTACAGGCGTGAGCCACTGCGCCCGGCCAACTCCTTTATTTTCATAGTTGTTTGCATTTTTCAAGAATGTTTTTTCCTTTTTAGGCAAATTAAGCTAGCCATTCCTTTTGTTTTTCTCATTGTAATGGTATTTCATTCTATTTTTATCTGAGATCACAATTTCATAATGTGTAAGTCATTTTAAAACAAAGACTTATTTTTTTCACAATATTGACTTTATATTTAAGTGTACTGAGTTATAGTATGCGTTATCTTACTAAGTCACTTAGTGGGCTGTAACTGCATATGATTTTTTTTCTTCTCTTTTAGATAACCCAACAGCTTGAGGGAATCTGCTTACAGGTCATTGGTACTGTTTTACAACAGCATGTCTTAGGTATTATACCTCTGATTGTGCTAAGAATTTAGTGCTATTTCACATGAGCAAGCATTTTCCTAATGACTTAGTATTCTCTTTTAGAATTCTATGAGGAGATCTTCTCTTTAGCGCACAGTTTGACATGTCAACAAGTGTCTCCACAGATGTGGCAGCTACTACCCCTTGTATTTGAAGTCTTTCAGCAAGATGGCTTTGATTACTTTACAGGTGAGTCAAAACAGCATGGAAATACTGAGGGTTTTCCCTGCTTTGATTTATTTGTAGCTTGTCATTTGAACATACACTTTTTTTTTTTTTTTGAGTCGGAATTTCGCTCTTGTTGTCCCGGCTGGAGTGCAATGGCACGATCTCGGCTCACCGCAACCTACGCCTCCTGGGTTCAAGTGATTCTCCTGCCTCAGCCTCCCAAGTAGCTGGGATTACAGGCATGCGCCACCGTGCCCGGCTGATTTTGTATTTTTAGAGAGAGAGTTTCTCCATGTTGGTCAGGCTGGTCTCGAACTCCCGACCTGAGGTGATCCGCCCGCCTCAGCCTCCCAAAGTGCTGGGATTACAGGCATGAGCCAGTGCGCCTGGCCTGAACATACACTTTTGAATGTCCAGACTGCTTCACTGTTTGGAACAATTATCAGTAGAAGTTAATGCTCAGTGGTGATGCATGGTATTGATTTCTGCTATATCATTTAGTTATTTTAGGTTTATTCTTTGTTAACACACATACATACCCACACACCCCCTCGTAATCTTCTCCATATAAATGTAAAAATGTGTCTGTAATTTTTATGTTTAAGTACAAAGAAAATCACGTTAATAATAGGTTCGTTTCTGTATTTAATTATAAATGAATATGTTTTAATTAAAACTAAATGTTAAGGCCAGGCCTAGTGGATCACGCCTGTAATCCTAGCACTTTGGGAAGGTGGGAAAGCACTTCAGTCCGGGAATTCTCAACCAGCCTGGGCTATTAGACCCTGTCTCTAAAAAAAACTTTTAAAAATTAATCAGGCGAGGTGGAGTGTGCCTATAGTCCCAGCTACCTGGGAGGCTGAGGTGGGAGGATCACCTGAGTCCAGGATTTTGGTGTTAGTGAGTTTTAATCACACCACTGCACTCCATCCTGGGCAACAGAGTGAGAGTGTCCCCCCGTCCCCCACAAAAAAGGTGAATGTTAGAGACAAAATGATCTCATAGATTTGCCTTTTTCTAAGGAAATTTTTCAAAAGCAAAGAAAACATTTTTATTACTAAAGATGTGTAACTGATGTTTTTTATTAATACAGATATGATGCCCCTCCTTCATAATTATGTAACAGTTGATACAGACACACTTCTGTCTGACACCAAGTATCTTGAAATGATATACAGTATGTGTAAAAAGGTAGGTCATTTTTATATATCAGATTTCATGAGGCTTCTGCTATAAAATGTATGAAATTGTGAAAACTCATGTGATACCACATTGTAGTAATAAACATGTAAACATGGATCTGACAGAATTAAGGGCTTTAAAAGTTAAAAGTCATTGGTCCTTAGATGCCACAGCTTTGATAAATAGATGTCTTTTGTGTGCCCTCTGACACTTGGAATTTGTTTTTGAATTTTAGAGTGCCCGGATTTTAACTAACATAGTCTTATGGAATCAAAAGAAGGAGTCAAGAACTTGAGAGATTTTTGAAAGGATTAGGAATGGATAGAGATGTTTTATAAAGGAAAAGGTTAGCAGCTGTAGGTTTACAACAAGCAATAGGGAATGAATGTCCCCCTTTTGTTTGGTTGGGGAAACAAATATACTGGAGTCCATCAATATCAAAGTCAGTGTAATTGGTAGCATTTTAATTTCTAGCAGTGTCTGTTATAGGTCGTTAGAAAATTATTTGCTCCATGAAGTTTTTAGATTTCTTTCACTCACCTCTTTCCCTTCTGAACACAAAGTCACACATAATCATCTAGTTATGTTAGTCATTGTTTACTGCCAATTATATTATTTATATTAATATTCTGGGAGCAAAGATATACCTATACTATCTGCATTTCTGTTCCTCCACACTTTTTTTTGTTTGTTTGTTTGTTTGTTTTTTGTTTGTTTGTTTTTTTGAAACGGAGTCTCGCTCTGTCACCCAGGCTGGAGTGCAGTGGCACGATCTCGGCTCACTGCAAGCTCCACCTCCCGGGTTCACGCCATTCTCCTGCCTCAGCCTCTCCGAGTAGCTGGGACTACAGGCGCCCGCCACCACGCCCGGCTAATTTTTTGTATTTTTAGTAGAGACGGGGTTTCACCGTGGTCTCGATCTCCTGACCTCATGATCCGCCCGCCTCAGCCTCCCAAAGTGCTGGGATTACAAGTGTGAGCCACCACGCCCGGCCTCCTCCACACTTATTCATACGTTTATACTCATCTAGTTTTCACTAGCCTTCAAGGCCATGTTCATTTCTTGTCTGGAGTTTATAGGGCAACATTCGCCCTCAACTGGCTGCCTCTTCCTCCCTCCATTCCTCCCTCCCCTACTGGTTTTTTTTGTTATTGTTGTTTTCTTTTTTAAAGAGAAAAGGGTTTCCTAGAAATGTCAACATCTTAGCTTTTTGTAGTTCTCTACATGAGAAAGGTTAGGTGTTTTAGCTACCACCTGTGTATGAGAAGTTAGTGGTTGTCAACTTGCTGTAATCCAGAATGGCACTACAGGATAGGTACTTTGATCACAAAGACCAAGATGCCAGAGGGCTAGACTATGAAAGATAGGAGGCAGACAGCTCCAGATCCTCACAGCTATCCAGATCCTTTAGTCTTTCATCTGTGCAATGAACTTTGCAGTTATTCGTATTAATTAGGGTACCTCAAGTAATACTCAGAGCCTGTACACAGTGTAGGAAATTATTTCCTTGATTTAGATATCTGATTTAAAGGGATAAAACCTTACTGCAATTTATATTCTATTTTGATCAGGTTCTTACAGGAGTTGCAGGAGAAGATGCAGAATGTCATGCAGCAAAATTGTTAGAGGTCATCATTCTGCAGTGCAAAGGGCGTGGCATTGACCAGGTCAGTGAGGCTAATAATGGATTTGTAGTTCAGAGGGGTAATCTTTTCCTTCCACTTTCTTTCTTCATTTTTTGTCATTTGTTGCATATTCTGTATGTTTTTGTTTATTGAGACATCTGGATGACTAATATTTTTAGTTTAAAATTTAATATGTAATGATGATCATATGTTTAATATATAGGAATTGGACTAAGTTTTATGGCTACTTTGTTATCATGAAAGGTAAACTTTGGCTTAAGATTTTTTAGATAGCTTTAGTAATTAAATATCCATGGTCAGTTTTTTTTTTTTTTTTTTTTTTTTTTGAGTAATTTTGAGTCAGAGTCTGTTGCCCAGGCTGGAGTGCAGTGGCACATTCTCTGCTCACTGAAACCAGATTCAATCAGTTCTCCTGCCTCAGCCTCCCAAGTAGCTGGGATTACAGGCACACACCACCCCAGCTGCCTAATCATATATATATATATATATATTTTTTTTTTTTTTTTTTTTTTTTTTTGAGACACTGTCTCACCCTGTCGCCTAGGCTGGAGTGCAGTCACGCAATCTCAGCTCAGTGCAACCTCTGCCTCACAGGTTCAAGCAGTTCTCTGCCTCAGCCTCCAGAGTAGCTGGGATTAACAGGCATCTGCCACCACACCAGGCTAATTTTTTATATTTTTAGTAGAGATGGAGTTTCGCCATTTTGACCAGGCTGGTCTCAAACTCCTGACCTCAAGTGTTCTGCCCACCTCAGATTCCCAAAGTGCTGGGATTACAGGCATGAGCCACATCACCTGGCCCATGGTCAATTTTTTTTTTTTTTTTTTTTTTTTTTTTTTTTTTTGAGATGGAGTCTCGCTCTGTCGCCCAGGCTGGAGTGCAGTGGTGCAATCTCGGCTCACTGCAAGCTCCGCCTCTGGGGTTCACGCCATTCTCCTGCCTCAGCCTCTCCGAGCAGCTGGGACTACAGGCGCCCACCACCACGCCCGGCTAATTTTTTGTATTTTTAGTAGAGACGGGGTTTCACTGTGGTCTCGATCTCCTGACCTCGTGATCCGCCCAGCTCGGCCTCCCAAAGTGCTGGGATTACAAGCGTGAGCCACCGCCCCGGCCTCCATGGTCAATTTTAATAGGAACATTGTGAAGCCATCATTGATATTGTCGTGAGCTTTTATTTATTTATTTATTTACTTTATATATTTTTTTGAGACAGAGTCTTGCTCTGTTGCCCAGGCTGGAGTGCAGTGGCGTGATCTCGGCTCACTGCCTCTGCCTCCCGGGTTCACGCCATTCTGCCTCCTCAGCCTCCCAAGTAGCTGGGACTACAGGCACCGGCCACCACACCCGGCTAGTTTTTTGTATTTTTAGTAGAGACGGGGTTTCACTGTGTTAGTCAGGATGGTCTTGATCTCCTGACCTCGTGATCTGCCTGCCTCGGCCTCCCAAAGTGCTGGGATTACAGGCGTGAGCCACCACTCCTGGCCCGTCGTGAGCTTTTAATAGCTCCATGAAGACTACTAGACTTTCTCTAAAATTAGATTTCCCAGTGCAGTGCCTCAGCAGTAAATATTGGTCATCTAATGCTACAACAGGGTTAATTGAGGCAACAAAGAAGTTAATATTTTTAGAATGTTTACATGCTATTAATTATAGTCTCAGAATATCTTGCTATCTTTTTTTGTAGTGCATTCCCTTATTTGTGGAAGCAGCCTTAGAAAGACTGACAAGAGAGGTTAAGACAAGTGAACTTCGAACTATGTGTCTGCAAGTTGCAATTGCAGCTTTGTATTATAATCCACACCTACTACTCAATACCTTAGAAAATCTTCGCTTCCCTAATAATGTTGAACCAGTTACAAATCATTTTATTACACAATGGCTTAATGATGTTGACTGTTTCTTGGGGTAAGTGACGTATTGTAATTTTACTACATTTGCTTTGGGAGGAACTCTGCTTATTTAAAAAAAGAAAACAGAATTTATTTATTTATTTATTTATTTTTTTAGGCTTCATGACAGAAAGATGTGTGTTCTCGGACTCTGTGCTCTTATTGATATGGAACAGATACCCCAAGTTTTAAATCAGGTTTCTGGACAGATTTTGCCAGCTTTTATCCTTTTATTTAATGGATTGAAAAGAGCATATGCCTGTCATGCAGAACACGAGAATGACAGTGATGATGATGATGAAGCTGAGGATGACGATGAAACCGGTAAGGGATTTTCAATGGAAGAAGAAAAAAAACTTATCTACTTAGAAATATTACTGCACTGGGCCAGGCGCAGTGGCTCACGCCTGTAATCCCAGCACTTTGGGAGGCCGAGGCAGGTGGATCACAAGGTAAGGAGTTCGAGACCAGCCTGGCCAGTATGGTGAAACCTCGCCTCTACTAAAAATACAAAAATTAGCTGGGTGTAGTGGTGGGCACTTGTAGTCCCAGCTACTTGGGAGGCTGAAGCAGGAGAATCGCTTGAACCCATGGAGCAGAGGTTGCAGTGAGCCAAGATTGCATCACTGCACTCCAGCCTGGGTAACAGAGTGAGACTCCATCTCAGATTAAAAAATATATATATATTTTTTATATATATATATATATTTTTTTATATATATATTTATATATATATATCACTAGCCCTTCTCCCAAATAAATGTGGGATCATACTCAAATGCTTTCATTCACAGAAAAGACTTCCTATCTTCTCACTAGAGTGATGTAATCAAGAACTTCAGCTGTATCACCAACATGTAGAACAGTTCAAATCATTATAGTATGCAACCAAACAAAGATTTGTTCATTTTACACATTCTCAGCACTGTAGATACAAAGATGAATGAGATGTCATGGAGTTCTTCAAAAGTTTTCTATCTGACTGTGGGAAAGTATTACAAAGCCAAATAATTATGTATATAATAATAGAGTTGACATGAAGTGCTGAGTCCACTTAAGAGTGAGAGATTATAGCTCCCTTTTTTATATGGTGGCATTAGCCTATAGTCCCAGCCACTTGGAAGTCTGAGGTATCAGATTCGCTTGAGCCCAGGAGTTTGATTCCAGCCTGGGCAACATAGTGAAACCCCAGTTTTTTGTTTTTTGTTTTTTCTTTTGAGACGGAGTTTTGCTCCTGTTGCCCAGGCTGGAGTGCAATGGCGTGATCTTGGCTCACTGCAACATCTGCCTCCCGGGTTCAAGCGATTCTCCTGCCTCAGCCCCCCAAATAGCTGGGATTATAGGCACATACCACCATGCCCAGCTTATTTTTGTATTTTTAGTAGAGACGGGATTTCACCATGTTGGCCAGGCTGGTCTCGAACTCCTGACCTCAGATGATCCACCCTCCTGGGCCTCCCAAAGTGCTGGAATTACAGGCGTGAGCCACTGCACCGATCCGTGAAACCCCATTTCTTTAAAAAAAAGTTGTGGGGATTACGTGAGAGAATCCTTGACGCTTAAATAGTGCTTGGCAGATGGCACCAAATTAACAGTATTAACAAAGGTACACGTATCATTATAGTTACTATTACAAGATTTATGGGTTTTTGTTGTTGTTGTTGTTGTTGTTGTTGTTGTTGTTGTTGAGACAGAGTCTCGTTATGTCGCCAAGCTGGAGTGCAGTGGCAATCTTGGCTCACTGCAACCTCTGACTCCCAGGTTCAAGTGATTCTCCTGCCTCAGCCTCCCAAGTAGCTGGGATTACAGGCGTGTGCCACCACGCCCAGCTGATTTTTGTATTTTTAGTAGAGATGGGGTTTCACCGTGTTGGCCAAGGTGGTCTCAATCTCCTGACCTCGTGATCTGCCTGCCTCGGCCTCCTAAAGTGCTGGGATTACAGGCGTGAGCCACCGTGCCCAGCGATTTATGGGGTTTTCATTTTATTTTTAAGCTTCTAAAGATTTATGGTCTTAATGTTGACTAAATTTATTAGAGACATCCATCCTATCATCTATTAATTCTAAAACCTAAGCATACCTGCACTATAACATTATGTTAATTAAATGTTGATAAATTTTATCTATAAGACTGTACACTATCAGTGTATAAATTGATAAAATATTAAGAGAAATTATTGTAAGGGTTTCAACATAAGATATCTATTGCTATTTTTGTCTTTTATCATTTACTAACTTAGCCAGCCTTTAAAAAAAAATCTTACAAAAGGTTTGGTGGGTGTAATGGTAGTGTGTTCATACTGTGCAGTCCTTTTTCAGATGTCTAGTGTTAAGAACACATTAAATCAAGGTTGGTTTTATTGGACTCCTATGGGAATTTTCATTTCTATTCATTGTTGAACATGTATTTAAACACCAATTCCTGGAGCTCTCTCTTGTCACTTGTGACTTGGAATTTACTGACAGTGATTGAGATGATTGTCAATTTGTTGAGTAACAAAATATCTCATTGTTATAAAAGTACTTATATTATGACTTGGCAGAGGAACTGGGGAGTGATGAAGATGATATTGATGAAGACGGGCAAGAATATTTGGAGATTCTGGCTAAGCAGGCTGGTGAAGATGGAGATGATGAAGATTGGGAAGAAGATGATGCTGAAGAGACTGCTCTGGAAGGCTATTCCACAATCATTGATGATGAAGATAACCCTGTTGATGAGTATCAGATATTTAAAGCTATCTTTCAAAGTAAGTCAACTTGTTACATGTGGATCCATTTCATTGAACAAGTCTGTTGTAGTTTCTGCCTGCCCTTTAAAGGAAGAGTTTGGAGGATATCAAACCCAGACTAGAAAAGGCTGGTTAGGCAAAGTAACCAAAATTATTTCTAAGGTTGCCATAGTTTCTGAGTATTCTTTATTCATCCTGTTATTTTACATTTAGAATGTAATTTTGAAAGATTATAGGAAAACAATGTAGTTCAAAAAAGTATACACTGACAGTGCCTCTTTGGTACTTCTGATTCCCAGTCTCCCAGCTTTCCTCAGAAGTAACCACTCTTACATGTATACCTGTTTGTTGTATGTTATTATTTGTGTGTATCCTTTTTTCCTGCCCAAACCTACACTTAACCTGTTAGAGTATATTAGCATTTATGGCATATGATCTTATAATTCTTCTTTTCCTATATTCTATGATGTGTTAACTAATTTAATCTATTATTACTAAATTAGCACTTTTGGCATAATCAAATTTTTAGCTTTAAACAACTAATTTAACCTTGAGATTTTTGAATTATATATGCCTAGGATTCTGGAGCCACATACACTGTTAAATATTCCAAGAAAAGTCCACTGTTCCTATAATGTGTCACTGTATGTGGCTCCAGAATACTAGGTTCTCATTTTTTACCATCATTTACTTGGATTTCAACAAGGTATAGCATCTGTGTTTTACCATCCATGTTAAGAAATTAAATTTCCCCTGTATTTGAAACATCCTTTCCTCTCAGAGTTAATTGCTGTTATATATCATTTCCTATGCATTGGGAACTGATGAATATATTTTTTGATAGAATACATTATCTGATAACCAAGGATTTGAGTCTTCTAAGCCCATGACAAGGCAGTTTTGATACAAGGTTGCAGAAGCACAAAGTGCTGGTTTCTGAGCTACATGGCAGCAAGAACTGATTGAGGTGCCTAACTTGTTGTTTCTGTGCCTTGTACTTTGTAGACAGACACCACATGTCAGTCCCCAAAGGATGGTTCCTAACACGGGGCCCATGTACCAAAATAGCCTTGATGATTTTCAAGTTGCTTTAGCTCTGAATCTTTTAAGATGTTTGGGTTAGCTTTATTCCTGAAGTCTCCCTGGTTTGTTACTTACTATATAAGAACTAGTTAGGCTCTGAGTCTTTATTTGCTAGAGAGGTGGATCGTAAGAATGATTAGAGTTTTTGGAGGCATAAAGATAAGCTGTAATTAATTTTTATTCCTATATCTGTTGTTTCACAAATACAGTAATTTTAAAAATTATTGGGAGAATATAAAATAGATCAGAATTTCAGTACTGGCTCAGGATGGAGTAGGAGGAATAGAATAGAATGGAGCTACCAAGCCTGTCTTATTCATGTTGTTTTTCTCTTGTTTTTGTTTTTTGATAGCTATTCAAAATCGTAATCCTGTGTGGTATCAGGCACTGACTCACGGTCTTAATGAAGAACAAAGAAAACAGTTACAGGACATAGCAACTCTGGCTGATCAAAGAAGAGCAGCTCATGGTATGTTAATTAACTGTAACTCCTCTTTAATTAGTGACTTTTATAGCTATAAAATTTTACAGATTTTAAATTTTATATCATTTAATATGATATAAAAGGTATAGTTGTTGCACGTGATAGGAATTAACTCTAATCTGAGGGATTTAATTCAAGATAATTTTGGCTTTGGCTACAGTTTGCGTTTTTTTTGTTTTTTTTTTTTTTTTTTTTTTTTTGAGATGGCGTCTTGCTCTGTCACCCAGGCTGGAGTGTAGTGGTGCGATGTCAGCTCACTGCAAGCTCCACCTCCCGGGTTCATGCCATTCTCCTGCCTCAGCCTCCCAAGTAGCTGGGACTACAGGCATCTGCCACTACACCTGGCTAGTTTTTTGTATTTTTAGTAGAGACGGGGTTTCACCGTGTTAGCCAGGATGGTATTGATCTCCTGACCTCATGACCCACCTCCTCAGCCTCCCAAAGTGCTGAGATTACAGGCGTGAGCCACCACACCCAGCCCTAGTTTGCTTAGTTTTAAGTATAGTTGGGCCAGGTGTGGTGGCTCATGCCTGTAATCCCAGCACTTTGGGAGGCCACGGTGGGTGGATTGCCTGAGCTCAGGAGTTTGAGACCAGCCTGGGCAACATGACGAAACTCTGTCTCTACTAAAATGCAAAAAACTAGCCAGGCATGGTGTCACATGCCTATATTCCCAGCTACTCAGGAGGCTGAGGCAGGAGAATTGTTTGAACCTAGGAGGTGGAGGTTGCAGTGAGTTGAGATTGCACCACTGTACTCCATCCTGGGCAACAGAGCAAGACTCCATCTCCAAAAAAACAGAAACAAAAAAAACTAGAGAACACAGCCAGACGTGGTGGCGCATGCTTGTAATCCCAGCTACTTGGGAAGCTAGGGCAGGCAAGTCCTTGAGCCCAGGAGGCAGAGGTTGCAGTGAGCCGACATCACACCATTGCACTCCAGCCTGGGTGACAAGAGCAAAACTCCGTCTCAAAAAAAAGTACAGTTGGCCGGGCGCGGTGGCTCACGCTTGTAATCCCAGCACTTTGGGAGGCCGAGGCGGGCGGATCACGAGGTCAGGAGATCGAGACCACGGTGAAACCCCGTCTCTACTAAAAAATACAAAAAATTAGCCAGGCGCGGTGGCGGGCGCCTGTAGTCCCAGCTACTTGGAGGCTGAGGCAGGAGAATGGCGTGAACCCGGGAGGCGGAGCTTGCAATGAGCCGAGATTGCGCCACTGCACTCCAGCCCGGGCGACAGAGCGAGACTCTGTCTCAAAAAAAAAAAAAAAAAAGGCCGGGCGCGGTGGCTCACGCTTGTAATCCTAGCACTTTGGGAGGCCGAGGCGGGCGGATCACAGGGTCAGGAGATCGAGACCACAGTGAAACCCCGTCTCTACTAAAAATACAAAAAATTAGCCGGGCGTGGTGGCGGGCGCCTGTAGTCCCAGCTACTCGGAGAGGCTGAGGCAGGAGAATGGCGTGAACCCAGGAGGCGGAGCTTGCAGTGAGCCGAGATGGCGCCACTGCACTCCAGCCTGGGTGACAGAGCGAGACTCCATCTCAAAAAAAAAAAAAAAAAAAGTACAGTTGAAGACTACTTTCAGTATGCAATAACTTTAGCTCATGGTGATGGTTAGATAGTAGAAAGTTCTGTTAAAAATGTAAACACCTAAGCCGGGCACAGTGGCTCACACCTGTAATCCCAGCACTTTGGGAGGCCAAGACAGGAGGGTCGCTTGAGTTTGGAAGTTGAAGTCCAGCCTGGGCAACATAGTGAGACATCATCTCTACAAAAAATAAACAAAATTAGCCAGGCATGGTGGTGCATGCCTGTAGTCCCAGCTACTTGGGAGACTGATGCTGGAGGATCACTTGAACGTGGGAGGTGTAGGTTATAGTGAGCTGTTATTGTGCCACTGTACTCTAACCTGGGTGCCAGAGTGAGACCCTGTCTCCAAAAATGTAAAAACTTACGAAGTTAAATAGCTCCCAGACATGTCTTTTCATCTTTAACTGTTTCAGTGTGCAATTTTTAAAAGTACATTTTAGGCCAGTTGCGGTGGCTCACGCCTGTAATCCCAGCACTTTGGGAGGCCAAGGCTGGCGGATCACTTGAGTTCAGGACTTCGAGAGCAGCCTGGCCAACATACAGTGAAACCCTGTCTCTACTGAACAACACAAAAATTAGCCGGACGTGGTGGTGCACACCTGTAGTCCCAGCTACTTGGAAAGCTGAGGCAGGAGAATCACTCGAACCTGGGAGGCAGAGGTTGCAGTGAGCCAACATCGCACCACTGCACTCCAGCCTGGGTGACAGTGAAACTCTGTCTCTAAAAAAAAAAAATAAATAAAAACAAAAAAAAAATACATTTTAGGTTATACACCACTGTTAATGCACAACAATTATCTATAGACTTTTTAAATAAATTTAAAAAATTATTTTGTTTATTTATTTATTTTTTTGAAAAGAGTCCACTCTGTCACCCAGGCTGGAGTGCAGTGGTGCATTCTCGGCTCACTGCCACCTCTGTCTCCCGATTTCAAGTGATTCTCGTGCCTCGGCTTCCGAGTAGCTGAGATTACAGGCATGCACCACCACACCCAACTAATTTTTGTATTTTTAGTAGAGACGAGGTTTCACTATGTTGGCCAGGATGGTCTCGAAAACTCCTGACTCCTGAGGCGGATGGATCACTTGAGGTCAGGAGTTCTAGACCAACCTGGCCAACATGGTGAAACCCTGCCTCTACTAAAAATACAAAAAATTACCTGGGCGTGGTGGCACGCACTTGTAGTCCCAGCTACTTGGGAGGCTGAGGCAGGAGAGAATCGCTTGCACCTGGGAGGCGGAGGTTGCGTTGAGCCAGGATCATGCCACTGTACTCCAGCCTGGGCAACAGAGCCAGACTCCGTCTCAAAAAAAAAAAAAAAAGATTTTTTTCTTAACAGTGGAAAGTGAAAATTGGCTAAGAAGTCTACAGCATACAGTAAAAGAGATTATATTCTCTACATAATGCATGTTCCCTTGCCCCTATACATTGGAGAAAACATGGACTTTGGAACTTCCTGGCCATTAATGATGCCTAAGCTACTGGCTTGTTTAATGTTTTGTCAGTTTCTCCCCAAGTTAGTAGATGATTGAATGCCCTACTAAAATTTTATTTGTTTTCTAGAATCCAAAATGATTGAGAAGCATGGAGGATACAAATTCAGTGCTCCAGTTGTGCCAAGTTCTTTCAATTTTGGAGGCCCAGCACCAGGGATGAATTGAGTTATCTCTTTCCTGCTGTGTGATTGTAGTGAAGAGCTTGTGTTCCTCCTAGTAGTGGTTCCAGAACTGGTTCATGTTATCTATTCTAAACTAATGATCAATAGATGGACAAAAGAAACAACAACCCCAGGAGATGGGACCTGATCATGCAACCTGGCACTGGAAAAGAAATCAGCGGGATTTTGGGGGTGGGGGGCATGGGAGGTACCTTAGAGGGCATATTTTCTTTATTTTTTGAAGAAAGTAAGATCCTGACTCAAGCTTCAAAGTGACACTGTGGAAATCTGAAACAAGAGGGGATGTCATGAAGGCAGCTTTTCTTTTTCTGAGGAAAAAATAGGCATGGGCTACAGGACTATTTAAAATGTCTCATTTACAGTATAAAACTCAAAGGTAGATGTAATTTTTACACCTATGAGTATTTGTCCAATTTCTGTCTCTTCCTCACCATTGGGTATCTATTCTTTATATGTAAATAAGATAAGGTCATCTGATAGCCTTATTGAGTCTTCATCATTTTCATTCATCATTGTTCCTATGTAGATTATTGGACATTTATTGTAGCACTACATAACTGATTATAAAAATCTGTAAATGAATTAGCACTTTCATATTGAAACAAGCCTGCTAGCCTATGTATAAAATAGCAAAATGTTTGCTGTTTATAAAAAGATGTAATGGGGTGGGGGGCAGGGGTAATTTCAAGTTATTAATTTAAAAATGAACTAGCAATTTTGTACCTGGTGACTTTGTGGTGCACTCACCTCTGATAGTGACTTGAATTCGGTATGTAAAAAGGGGTTAGTGGTATTTCATTGCTGCTAAAAATGACAACTCCCTCTGTGTCCTGTTTTTCTTAAAGCTGTCAGTGTACAAGTGGGTATTTGAATACCAGACCTTACTGTAAAAATTAAGAAAGGTGGTATCTAGAGCATGTAAATTGGATATAAAGTTCTACTCTTAAAGAGTTGATCTAAGAGTATGGCTAAACATCTATATATGCAATCTATTAAAAGAACTTAATTCGGCTGTTATGTCTTGATTTGATTGCAGTTTTTTCCTAATTATAACAAATTTTTCATTGGCCTGTTTTTAATCCTGTGCCTAGAAAGAGTACAAAATGCACACTTAAAAAAATTGATATTTAACACTTACCCACTCCCCTTTCCCCATCTCTTCTACCCCTCTTGTTGATTGTGGTATCTGATCTTGACTAGATAGGCTGAAGGCACATGGTTCCCTCCAAAAACCACTATTGATATCACTGCAAAAACAAGCCCTCAAAAAGATACTGTAGAGAGGTTGGCTTGCTTCCCTCTCTTCCTAACTGCATGTTGAAAAATAAGCCGTTATTGATCTTAAACATCTGTCAGATGAGTCATACATTGGGTTATTTTTTATATACATGTATACACAAAATATTTCAAATTGAAAGCAACATCTTAATGGATTCAAAACTATTACAAGCTGTTGTCTAAAACAGATGAGAAAAAAATTTATAACTGTAAAAACAAATGCACATATTGATATTTAAAATGCATAATTAAGAAAACCCATTTTTGTTGTGTTTTTCTTGTATACCAATAATTAAGCCACTACTGTTGGCACTGTTTGGTTTTCTATTTTAACACTGAAGGAGTGAAAGTATTTCCTATATTTATGAATTTACTACTAAAATCTTGGCAAAAAAAGAAAAAAATTGTCTAACGTGTGGGTGAAAACTGTTAATCAAGTGTTTCTACTCCCCCCCCACAAATCCCCTGAAAGTTGGACACCAACTGTATACCCTAGGTTGCTTAAAGGGATTTCACTATTATATAAAGTCAATAAAAATGAAGTAGTTGTATATATGCAACATTGTGTACAGAGGGGAAATAATGAATAGTATTAAAGAAACATTCTCGTCTTCCTTTACCTTTAATCCCCTAATACCTAGTCTACTTTTTAAATTTTCAGACTTTACTGCTTTTTGAATTCATAATTCTAATTTTCACATTATTGTTAATGGAAAATCATATCTAATAAAGGTTTTAGTTATTCCCATGCACAGTATGAAAATTCTCATTTGCTGAGGTTTTGTTTCAAGAAAATGTATTGGCATGTCTTTGAGAACATGTTTTATTGTCTCCTGTGTCATATAATCCAAACTAATCTCCATTTACAGACTTTAACTTGAAATTAGACCTTATAATTAAACTATTTAAATAGTGTTCAAATGATAGTTTCTAATGCATCAAATATATACCTCAGTTTTCATGATTTCCTTTAACATTATAGTTTGGTATAGATCAAGAATCTTAACATGTATCAGTTTCTAGATGAGGCTGCAGGATTTTTGGAAAACTTTTTGAATGTATTTACAATATTCTCTGGTAATTAGCTGCATAGGGACTTATCTTTTTTCTTTTTACATACAGCTTTTCCTACAGTTTTATTACCCTATAATTTTTTTTTTAGTTGTAGAAGTTAATTCTCATTTTGTGTGGATTTCAGTATTTGTCTTTGTTAATGGCAGATATTAGCAGAAATCACTTTTGTAAATGTAAGCTATCTTTTTTTTCTTGAAAAAGCCTTTCTATTTATCAGTATTAAATAAAGGAAGTTAATCTGTTTCTCTGCAGGTAATAAAATAGTGACACACTGTATTAAGATAGTGACTGCTATACTCAATCTGGAAGAGACTAGAGTATAGAGCATGAGTGGCAAAACCACAGCCCTTGGGCCATATGCTGCTATTCAGTCCCAGATGTAGCCCGTGAAGCAAGCATAAAGAAAAATGAATTAAAAATTAAATTAATATGGAAAGTTAAAAAATGGATTACATTAGTATGACTAAACCATGTATTTGGCAAAGATCCAACACAATGTCTTAAGTATAATAGGTAGTCTCTGTTTGTAAAATAAATGACTTAAATTTAAAACATCAGTTATAAAACTGTCAGTTCTGTTCTTTGTAATTTAAATTTTGGTAAAGATTTTCTGTGACCATTATCAGTGCCTACTGAATTCTAGCTTTTATCCTTGGTGAGTTGGCCATTCTTGCAATAGCCACTTCACACTTTGGCTCATGGTAAACAAAGGTTACCTGGAAGGTGCTCTTGGAGATAGTAGTGTCATCTCTCAACTGGGGGAGTAACCTAAATCAGACCTCCAAATTAGAGAAGGCTAGGATAATAGATTCTTTAACATCAACAGTTACATTTTAAGTTGACCTGGCAATCCAAAAACTAGCATTAGCAGAAGCAGTATGCTTCTCCAAAGGTCTTCTAGACCCAGGCTGTAACTCAGCTAACTAAAGTGATCCAATACTGTTCTAGGCCCTTCATCCTTTGTATGTAGTATTACGACTGCATAAAACAAGCAATGGGGACAGATATACCCCTTTCCTTTAGGGACCAATACAGTAGGCTGTACTCATTGTTGCCCCTTATATAAAGGGTCAAAACATATTCTTATGACCATGCATATCAAAAGAAGCTGGACAATGTGGTTCTTAAGCAAGGCAAAATCTTTGGTTTTAGCACTATAGGAGAAATATATAAGTTTTTGTGTGTGTGTGTGTCTGTGTGAGGTAGTCATCCCCACTCCAGGTGTTTTTTTTGGTGGTTTTTTTGTTTTTTTTGTTTTTTTTTCCTGAGATGGAGTCTTACTCTGTCACCCAGGCTGGAGTGCAGTGGCACGATCTTGGCTCACTGCAACCTCTGCCATCCAAGTTTAAGCGATTCTCCTGTCTCAGCCTCCCGAGTAGCTGGGATTACAGGTGCCTGCCACTGCGCCCAGCTAATTTTTTGTATTTTTAGTAGAGATGGGGTTTCATCATCTCAGCCAGGCTGGTCTGGAACTCCTGACCTCGTGATCCACCCGCCTTGGCCTCCCAAAGTGCTGGGATTATAGGCGTGAGCCACTGTGCCCGGCCCCCTCCAGGTCTTAAGGCACAGGTGAGAATTCACCTTTATATATTTATAGATGCTGGGCCAGGCACGGTGGCTTATGCCTGTAATCCAAGCACTTTGGAAGACTAAGGCAGGAGGATCACTTGAGCCCAGGAGTTTAGGACTAGCCTAGGCAATACAGCAAGACCCTGTCTTAAAAAATAATAATAGGCTGGGCATGGTGGCTCATGCCTGTAATCCCAGCACTTTGGGAGGCTGAGGCTGGCGGATTACCTGAGGCCAG